>NC_092711.1:80817927-81152213 GCF_047496885.1 Scyliorhinus torazame
TCAGTTCAAGGGTCAGTGAAGATCCGTGCAAGGGAGGCAGAGGCGTCGCGGTATTGTCACTGGACTAGCAATCCAGAAACCCAGGGTAATGCTCTGGGGACGTGGGTTGGAATGCCACCAGAGCAGATGGTGGAAAATGAATTGAATAATAATCTGAAATTAAAATACTAATAACGACCATGAAACAATTGTTGATTGTTGCAAAAACCCCACCTGGTTCACTATTGTCCTTCAGGGAAGGAAATCTATCATCCTTACGTGGGTCTACATATGACTCCAGACCCACTGAAATGTGGTTGACTCTTAAATTCCCTCTGGGATGGGCAACAAATGCTGACCCAGCCAGCGACACCTACATCCCACGAACGAATCCAGAAAATCTGCAACAGGATAATAGGTTCCATGCACATAAACTGCTGCTGTAAATCACGAGAAGCTGAGTTGACAGGCTCAAAACTAGGAAGGCAGAACCACAGGCAAGTGGACTTAATATATGTTAGAGCACGCGCCGAACCTCCACATCTTTGGATTCTAAGTCGGAATATAAGTTGTGAGTAGGATATACAGAGGAACAGGAGGCTATAGATAGGTTAAGCGACTGTCGTTACGACCAGAGAATATAATGGTAATTGGGAAATTGTCAAATATTTGAGGAACAAATTAAAAATAAGCATATTATCGAAAGTGTGAGAGATTTCTCACAACAGAGATTTCTGTTTTTCTTCGAGTATGAAATGCAAACTGTTAGTATGCAGTTACAGCGAGTAATCGGAAAAAAACAAATATAATATCATGTGGGTAATTGAATAGAAAAGTAGCGAGGCGAAGCATCAGTTTTACAGAGCATTTGTGAGATCAATTGCGCACAATCCTTTGTATAAGGACGGGAGTTATCCTTCCCTAGAATCGGTTCATGGTCATAACTAGACTTTTAATTTCATATTTTTATTCAATTCAAATTTCACCACCTGTCATGGTGGGATTCGAACCTGGGACCGCAGATCACATTCCTGGTTTCCTAGCCCAGTGACAATACGACTATGCCAACCCCGCTCCTTGCTGAAGGAAGGATGTAAGTTCTATAGAAGCAATGTTTGCCAGAGACTACCATGAATACCACCGGTCATTTTATGATGAAAGTTTATATACGCTAATGTTATATGCACTGGAGATTAAAAGCATAAGAAACAAGTTAATTGAAACACATATAATCCTGAGGTGGCTTGACATGGTCGATGTGGAAAGGATATTTACTCTTCTGGGACAATCGGGAATGAAGGTCACTGTTCAGATATAAGAGGTCGCCAATTTCAGGTAGAGGTGAGGGGGATTGTTTTGTCTCTCAGAAAATCGTGAGTCTTTGGTACTCACTGCCTCAAAAGCCGATAGAAACGTAGTCTTTGAATGTCTTTGATACAAAGATAGATAGATTCTTGAGAAGCAAGGAGTAATACGTTTATTGGATGAGGCAGGAATATGGGGGTGAGGATAGAGTCAGATCGACCATGATCTCATTTAATGGCCGAGCAGGTGGTCGATGTTGAGGGACCTCCGCCAGTTCCCAGGATGCATAGCTCGGGAGAAGACCTGGAGAGCTGAAAAGGCAGCAGATGTGTGGTGGCTTCCTGATGCGCGTCGAGAAGCCAACGGTTACCCTTTGGAAACATGGCGATCTTCTATATCTGGCTGAGAGTTGGTGCTGGAGTTTAGCCTCAGGAATCCAGGGGAACGTTGTCGCAAGAAGTGCGATTGAAAACCTGTCAGGTGAGAAGTCGTGGAAGCAGTCCGAGGGATTTACACAGTAACTTCATTGCAGTGTTAATGCGAGCCTACTTGTGCCAATAATAAAGATTACTATCATTAGAAGGAGCGATTTTTAAAGGCAATTCAGAGGTTCGATATTTGGAAGAGAATGCTCGATTTCCCTCTTGAGGGGAGATAGTGTGAACCAGTATTGTGAACCAGTATTGTGTAACACATAATTAATAAGGCCGCCTGGCTGTGTTGTGCAGGGTTCTGTGGAATCTATGTTCGTCGCACCGACCATGCATTGTGCAATTTTATGTGTTCGACTGCAGATTACCTGTTAATTCAAATGTGCCATGTGTTGATTCTGAATGTTTTTGATTAAGATAGGTATTGCAAATAACCACACTTCTTTGACTTTGTGGAGTGATGCTTAATTTGTTTGTGCAAAGACTGTGGGTTTTTATGGCTTGGGGTGTACATGGGATAAGAAACTTTGCAAACTTTAAACCGAATCATACCAAAACCCTGGTGGTCTGATCTAGGATCATAACAGAACATATTTATAGAATACAGCGGTGTTAAGTATTAGGTATGTATTGATAAGAGAGATTAACTTAGCATGTTGATACCGTTTGAAAGTTTAATTATAGAACAAATTGCATCTTAAGGAAACTAAAAGAGGAAGTAGAACAACATTTGGATTATAACCGACTGAAATACATTTCCACTTTCCCATCTCCGTAGACATTACAGGCCACATCTGGATTGAAGACGACGGGGATGATAATGGTAATATCGGGACAACCGCTTCCACATTCATCACCCTGTTTGTCTTCAGCATATGCTATAGCACAGCAGTCACTCTGGTGAAGGTGAGAAGGTTCAATCCATTCACTCTACCATCTGTCCACATTTCTACAAGTTTCATTTAAAAAGAAATTAGATAACTGCAACGGATCATTAAATATCTGCTTCATTCTATTATTTTTCATACAGATTGAGTGATCAGTTGACGTTCGGCCGCCGTTCATTTTCCTCAGTGTTTATAGGCACCTCTGGATTACAATAATAAACATATTCTCTTGATCACTCTTAAAGAAAGCGGTTTTTATTTTATGATGCCAGGTTTTTTTGTGAAGAGAGAAACATCCTGCTGAAGTTTTCCATTTTGCACATCCAGAATATTCGGAATCATACCTGTGTTTTCAGCAATATTCAAGTCCGGTGTGACCAAGCGACTGTTTGGATTCGTAATCTGTAGTTGAAAAGAATCATGAATTGGACCTCTTGCGTGATTTTGTTTTGTTGTTCATTTTTACGGCATGTCGGTTTTGCTGGCAAGGCCACCATTTGTTGCCCAACCATAATTGCCCTTGAGAAGGTGGTGGTGAACCATCTTCTTGATCCGTTAACAGTCCATGGGGTGCAGATTCACCCACTTTGGTATTGGGGAGGGAGTTATCGTTATACCGTTAACGTAACTTAGATTTTCACTTTAGTTTCAGTTAATGTGCTAATAAATAGCTGTTCTCACTCCTGTGCTCAGATGTTTCTTCTTTTTATGTCGCAGTTATATGTGCTCCCTGGTATGTTACAGGTGTAGATAGTGCTGGCCGCTCAGAGCCCATGTGTTCATTTCTCAATTACTTTCTAAGCTGTTGTATCCTCTTTGTGAAAGTTTGAAACAGACGTTCTCCCGAACATACTCTGTATGAATTTGGCAATAAAGTGTTACATTAATTAACTTCAAATTCTTTGTATTTCTTTTCCTACGGTTCCTCCCCAGCTCTCTAGTTTCCCTAGTAAAGCGCCCCCCCCCCCCCCCCGCCTCCCTCCCTCGCGCACACACACACTGCTGGATCATGGCGGCCCATCACTTTCACATGATTTTATCAGAAAATGCAGAGGCAGAATGACCACACAGCCAGAAGAACCTCTCTGAACTCTCTCATATGATTATTCGTCAAATTCACATGGCAGGTTCTTGTAAAGAGCAACACTCTGATCCATTGCAGCACTATACAGAACGGAAATTGGAAAATTGAAACTGCCTGTACACTGTCGCAGTCAAACGCTTACGGTGCAGGCACAGCATCGGTTTAAATACAGAGTTACGCGGCTGTAGACTGTGCCAGCATACATTCCCAAGGCACTTTCAAGTTACCCGGAGTTCCAATTTACCCATTTGGGTTGTTGGACACCCTCGGATCTAATATCAGCAGGGTTTTAAGAACATAAGAACTAGGAGCAGGAGTAGGCCATCTGGCCCCTCGAGCCTGCTCCACCATTCAATGAGATCATGGCTGATCTTTTGTGGACTCAGCTCCACTTTCCGGCCCGAACACCATAACCCTTAATCCCTTTATTCTTCAAAAAACTATCTATCTTTATCTTAAAAACATTTAATGAAGGAGCCTCTACTGCTTCACTGGGCAAGGAATGTTGTCATTTATCTCAAGAGGCTTGGAATATAAAGGCAGGGATGTACTTCTGAAGCTTTATAAAGCATTAGTTAGGCCCCATTTAGAATACTGTGAGCAATTTTGGGCCCCACACCTCAGGAAGGACATACTGGCACTGGAGCGGGTGCAGCGGAGATTCACACAGATGATCCCAGGAATGGTAGGTCTAACATACGATGAACGTCTGAGGATCCTGGGATTATATTCATTGGAGTTTAAGAGGTTGAGGGGAGATCTAATAGAAACTTACAAGATAATGAATGGCTTAGATAGGGTGGATGTAGGGAAGTTGTTTCCATTAGCAGGGGAGACTAGGACCCGGGGGCACAGCCTTAGAATAAAAGGGAGTCACTTTAGAACAGAGATGAGGAGAAATTTCTTCAGCCAGAGAGTGGTGGGTCTGTGGAATTCATTTCCACAGAGGGCGGTGGAGGCCGGGACGTTGAGTGTCTTTAAGACAGAAGTTGATAAATTCTTGATTTCTCAAGGAATTAAGGGCTATGGAGAGAGAGCAGGTAAATGGAGTTGAAATCAGCCATGATTGAATGGTGGAGTGGACTCGATGGGCCGAATGGCCTTACTTCCGCTCCTATGTCTTATGGTCTTCAGTCAATTTACTTGACTTTCAGCCAGAATATTAGCCCCTATAAATGGGCTGGAGTTTGTTATCAGCAGAAAGAGACCCAAATGAATATGGTTCAGTCCTGAATGTGAGGAACAGCAAAATCCAATCACTGTGGTTACTTGTGGCCTCGTTGGTGTCTCAGCAGGTTGGGTGAAGTAGTGAATCCCTTCCCACACTCTGAGCAGGTGAATGGTCTCTCCCCAGTGTGAACTCGCTGGTGTGTGGACAGAGCGGATGACTGAGTGAATCCCTTCCCACACTCGGCGCAGGTGAATGGCCTCTCCTCAGTGTGAATTCGCTGATGTACAGTGAGGTGATATGATCGTCTGAACCCAGTCCCGCAGTGAGAGCACCTGAACGGTCTCTCGTCAGTGTGAACACGTTGATGGCTCATCAGATCCCCAGAACTTTTATAGCACGTCCCGCAGTCTGGACATTTAAACGGTCTCTCATCAGTGTGAACTTTCTGGTGTCTCAGCAAGTGGGCTAAAATAGCAAATCCCTTCCCACACTCTGAGCAGGTGAACGGCCTCTTCCCAGTGTGAATTCGCTGGTGATTCTGCAGGTTGGATGAATCACTGAATCCCTTCTCACACTCTGGGCAGGTGAATGGTCTCTCCCCAGTGTGAATTTGCTGGTGTCTGGACAGAGCGGATGACTGAGTGAATCCCTTCCCACACTTGGGGCAGGTGAATGGTCTCTCCCCAGTGTGAATTTGCTGGTGTCTGGACAGAGCGGATGACCGAGTGAATCCCTTCCCACACTTGGAGCAGGTGAATGGTCTCTCCCCAGTGTGACTGCGTCGATGAGTTTCCAGCTGGGATGGGTAAGTGAATCCTTTCCCACAGTCCGCACATTTCCACGGTTTCTCCTCTGTGTGACTGCATTTGTGGCTTGTGAGGTCTGATGATCGACTGAATCCCCGTCCACACACACAACACGTGTACGGTTTCCCCGCACTGTGAACGATGCTTTTTCCTTCCATGTTCAAAGTACGATGATATTCAGGATATGATAAATTGAGGATTCTGTCAGATCCTGATGTGATGCTTGGTTTGAGTTTCCGGACTTTGAAGCCTCCCCTTCGAACACCCTGTGAAACTGATTCAAAACAGAAAATAGGGAGTGAGAGAACCCACAAAAACACAAAGGCAGGTTGTGAAATTGAGCTGAATGAATCTGGTCATTTGTGGGGCCGGCACTGGGAAAAAGTGACCATGAAAACTGCTGGATTGTCATAAAAACCTAACTGGCCTCTTTGGGAGGAGAGAGAAAGAGGTGAAGAGGGATTTTGTATATCTACAAGTCATACTAAAGAGAATAGTTGACAACGCAAATTCGACCTTGAGCTTCATAAACAGTAATATTGACATCAAAACTATGCTTCTGGTGGCATGGTGATTAGCACTGCTGCCTCTCAGCGCCAGGGACCCGGGTTCAATTCCGGCCTTGGTGACTGTCTGTATGGGGTCCGCACTTCCTCCCAGTGTCTGCGTGGGTTTCCACCCGGTGCTCAGGTTTCCTCTAACAGTCCAATGAAGGGAAAGTTAGGTGGATTGGCCTTGATAAATTGCTCCTTAGTGTCCAGGGATGTGCAGGTTAGGTGGGGCTATGGGGTTACAGGGACAGGGTAGGAGTGTGGGCCGAGGCAGGGTGCCCTTTCAGAGAATCAGTGCAGACTCGATGGGCTGAGTGGCCTCCTGCACTGTAGGAATTCTATGATTCCAATTCTATTCGATGAATCTTTATAAAGCTCTGGTCATCACTTTTCAGCAAGGATCTGAAGGTTCTTGGAGAAGGTGCAGAGGAGATTTACCAGAATGGTTCCAGCAAAGGAAGTTGAGGGGAGATTTGATTCAGGAACTCAAGATTATGCCAGATTTCTATCAGGTGTACAAAGAAACTCTGTTTCCATTCACTGATCGTCCAAGAACTAGGGACAAAGATGTAAAGTTTTGGGTAAAACCTGGATTGAACTATATAAGATCCTGAGGGGTTTTGACAGGGTGGATGTGGAGAGGATGTTTCCTCTTGTGGGGGAATCGAGAACGAGGGCACCACTGTTGCAAAATAAGGGGTCACCCATTTCAGATGGAGATGAGGATTTTGTATTCTCTTGAGGGTTGGAAGACTTTGGAACTCGCGTCCTTAAAAGGCAGTGGAAGCAGAGTCCTTGAATATTTTTAAGGCAGAGCTGGATAGATTCTTGATGAGCAAGGAGGTGAAAGGTCATCAGGGGTAGACAGGAATGTGGAGTTAACGTTAGAATGAGATCAGCTGCAATCTTAATCAATGCTGAGCAGGCTCGAGGGGCCGAGTGGCCTGTTCTTAGATTGTATGTCAAAGGTACGGGAGATATGAGGTGATATGAGATTTATGTTTTTACACAGCGAGTGGCAATGACCTGAAACTTGCTGCCTATGAGGGAGTTTGAAAATAGACACAATGAACGATTTGATTTCAAAAGGAAATTGGATAGACATCTGAGGGAAATAAACCTGCGAGGATACAGGGATAGAGCAGGAGAATGGCACTGACTGGATTGCTCCAGAGAGCTAGCATGGACTCAATGGGCCGAATGCCCTTCTCTGTGCCATCATGTCTCTGACTCCTTTGTGTAATCTAGTTTTGTAATTTAACCCCAGGGGGTTCAGATATCACTCAGGTAAATCTGAGCTACACTCCCCCCGAGGCCATTCTATCCTTCCTCAGGTTTATTGCCCAGAACTGAACACAGTTCTCCAGGTTTCGTCGAACCAGGGTTTCTGAATCTCGGGGCTTTTCCAGTCACACTGAGACCTGAAATCTTCCCTCACAGACAGAACAGACAAACCTTTTACCTTCCACACCCAGATGCTGCTGAAATTCAGTTTCTAATGAATCAAGTGACTCTGTCAGATCGCGATGTGACGTTTGGTTTGCAGTTCCCGTCTGTTAAACCTCTACTTCCAGTATCCTGTAAATTTACAGAAACCTCACTGTCAGTTTAGGATAGAAATTCACAACATTCTCTCCTCGCCAACTTTGATTAAATGTATTCCTGGAGGTTTGATCACATGACCTGCCCCCATCCTCCAGCCATTAATCGGTCAACACATCCATCCTTGTGACACACTGCCTTCCTCGGCCAATTGGGAAGCAAAATGACTCATTACCTTACAGGACAGTTACTGTCCTAACGATTTTCCAGACACCCAGGTATGAATCTCACCAACGCAGGGAGTGGAGTTGGTGCGAACTCAGGCAGGAGCAGCTTCGGAACAGTAAATATAAATAACTTACCTCAGGGATTCACGGCCTATTCGGCAGGGAGCGGATTTGGCCCGAATCCGGGGAGGAGAAGCTTTGAACAGTAAATATAAATAACTTACCTCAGAGTAAAGCTGATTGGCTGATTGGGAATCTGTTCTAAATTTGACAAACTTGAGTAATTAACTAAATAGGGAGTAACTCGGAGATCAGTAACTAGGAGATTGCTGTTTATATCTATAATCAACGATTTGGATGAGAGTGTACAAGACATGATCAGTAAGTTTGCAGATGACACTAAAATAGGTGGTCTTGGCGGCAGTGAGGAAGGTTATCAAAAATTGCAGCAGGCACTTGATCAGCTGGGGAAGTGGGCCGAGAAATGGCAAATGGAATTCAATACAGATCAGTGTGAGGAGTTGCATTTCAGAAATCAAGGTCGGACTTTCACAGTGAATGGTAAGGCCTGAGGGTGTATCATGGAACAGAAGGATCTTGGAGTTCAGTTGCACGGTTCTCTAAAGGTGGAGTCACAGGTAGATAGGGCAGCACGGTAGCACAGTGGTTAGCACAGTTGCTTCACAGCTCCAGGGACCCCCGTTCGATTCCCAGCTGGTTCACTGTCTGTGCGGAGTACGCACGTTCTCCCCGTGTCTGCGTGTGTTCCCTGGTTTCCTCCCACAGTCTAAAGATGTGCGGGTTCGGTGGACTGGCCTTGCTAAATTGCCCTTAGTGTCCAAAAAAAAAGGTTAAGTGGGAGTTACTGGGTTACGGGGATAGGGTAGATAAGTGGGCTTGAGTAGGGTGCTTTTTGTAAGGGCCGGTGCAGGCTAGATGGGCCGAATAGCCTCCTTCTGCACTATAAATTCTCTGAAGAAGGCTTTTGGCGTGCTGACCTTCATCAGTCAGGGCACTGAGTATAAAAGTTGGGAAGTTATGTTGCAGTTGTACAGGACGTTGGTGAGGTCGCACCTGGAGTATTGTGTTCAGTTTTGGCTGCTTTGCTATGGGAAAGATGTTATTAAACTGGAGAGAGTGAAGAAGAGATTTACAAGGATGTTGCCAGGACTCAAGGGACTGAGTTATAGGGAGAGATTGGACAGGCCAGGACCTTTATCTTTGGAGCGTAGGAGACTGAGGGGTGATCTTATCGAGATGTATAAGATCATGAGAGGCGTGGACAGGGTGAATACACTCAGTCTTTTTCTCAGGGTTGGGGAATCGAGAACTAGAGGGCTTTGGTTTAAGTTCAGAGGGGAAAGAATTAATGGGAACCTAAGGAGCAATGGTTTTACACAGAGGATGGTACGGAATGAGCTGCCGGAGGAAGTAGTTGAGGCAGGGACATTGACAAGATTGTAAAGGCATTTGGACAGATACATGGTTCGGAAAGGTTCAGAGGGATATGGGCCAAATGCAGGCAAATGGGATTGACCTAGATGAGCTTTTTGGTTGGCATGGACCGGTTTGGGCTGAAGGGCCGGTCTCCGTGCCATAGATTCTATGAACCCCAAATCTCTTTGGACATCCACTATACTTAACATCTTTCCATTTAGAAAGTACTCAGTTCTATCCTTTTTTGGTTCCAAACAGATAACCTCACACATGTTTACATTACCACAATCTTGCCCATTGACCTTGTCTGTCAATATCTTCTTGCAATATAATGCAATCATCTATGCTGTCTGTGATGCCACCGAACTTTGTATCATCAGCAACACAGAGGGGCCGGTTTAGCACACTGAGCAGGCCAGCAGCACGGTTCAATTTCCGTACCAGCCTCCCCGAACAAGCGCCAGAATGTGGCGACTAGGGTCTTTTCACAGTAACTTCATTTGAAGCCTACTTGTGACAATAAGCAATTTTCATTTCATTTATTTCACAGTGCAGGAGAGGCCCTTCGGTCCATCAAGTTTGCACTAACACATGATAAACTTGACCCACCTACCTAATCCCATTTGCCAGCACTTGGCTCATAGCCTTTAATGTTATGATGTGCCAGTCTTCATCCAGGTGCTTTTTTAGAGGATGTGAGACAACCGTCTCTACCACCCTCCTAGGTAGTGCATTCCAGACCCTCACCACCCTCTGGGTAAAAACATTTTTCTTCAGTACATGTGTCAATAAATCTAACCCCACTCTCTGTTGTCTGTTGGTTAGCCAATCCTCTATCCAAGCTAATATCTCTCAACCCCGTGGGATTTTACCTTTATTATTACCTTCTATGTGACACTTTATCAAATGTATTCTGGGAGTCAAAATACATCGACAGGACCCCATTATCCACTTGGCTTGTTACATCTTCCAAGAACTGCAAGAAATGAGTCAAACACGATATACCCTTCACAAAACCACGCTGACTCTGATGGATTGCAGTTTGACTCTCCAAATGTCCAGTTATTACTTCCTCAATAATGGATTCCAACAGTTTCCCAACAACAGGCTTTAAACTAACTAGTTTCCTACTTTCTGCCTTTTTGACCTAATCCAATGACATTGGAGATTTTCTCAGGGACCCTCAGTCACCATCACTGAGACTAACTTTAAATTCCAGATTTTATTAATGTAATGTCCCCAGAACATTTTCCTGTCTCTCTGGGTGACTAATGAAGTGACATTGTCACTGGGTCAGTATCTCCCCCCTGGTCTCTGTGAGGTTGTTTGTGGAGAAGCCGGAAGTGGCGGACAGTGAGAGTGGAGAATGTTCATTGTTCAGCTCTGGGGCCGCACTCGGGATTTGTAAACCCCGCCCCCAACACTGACCTCTCACCTGACCCCTCATAATGCCCGGACAATGGTTGACAGCATCGCGCGATCAATAGAAGAGTGGACGGGTCCTGGAGGGGGGGGCGGAAGTGACCAGTCCTCCAGCCAATCGGAGTGAATCAGGGGCGGGACTGGGCCGAGTGAAGCATGCGCACTGTGATTAATGGCGACGTAGAAAAAGTTCTTTCTCGGATCCACAATCCGTGAAGGTGGGAATGGCGGGACGGAGGGAGAGCTGGATCATGCGGGTTGTTAGGCACGCTTCGTAAACATGTTATATAAACTGAACATCTGACAAAATAAACCACCGGTACCTGGGGATCTAAGCGGAGGCTGCAGGTTTGTTACAGACGAGCCTGTGCACCCGCCATCTTTATTTGGGACTGGCAGCGGTGCGCATGCGCCCTCGTTATTTGGTTCACTGGCAGTAGTGCGCACGCGCACCCACCATATTTATTGGGGCACGAGCAGCAGAGCGCAGGCTCAGTCGCCATCATTGTTGGGGGCAACATTTTTGAAATGTGTCTTCATGACAGACTTTCCCTCTGAGTTACAAATTCTTATTTATGGGGCAGAATATATGCCGAGGGCAGTGACAATAATTCGAATTTATATTGTGACTTGAACAGAATATAACTTAAGACTTTCAGAGAAACGTTACAAAATAACAATTGACACTGAGCCGCATGAGGAGATATTAGATTTTAAGGAGAATCTTAATGGAGGAAATTGAGTCAGAGAGTCGGAGAGTTTTAAGGAGGAAATTCCTGAAATTGAGGCCTTGGCAACTCAGTAATGGTGAAGAGATTAAAATCAGGAATTCTCAAGTGGCTGGAATTAAATGAGTGCAGCGATCTCAAAGGGGTGTGTGTGGAGGAGATTACAGTGATCAGGGTGATCATTACCATGGAGTAAAAGAATGAGAAATTTAAACTTCTGTGTGCCTTTTAAAAGGAAGCATTTGCAGATCAGTGGGCACAGGGGCTGGTGTGAGCAAGCACATGGGTAGCAGAGTTTGGGATGGGATGGAGGGGGTTGTTTAATGTTGCAGTCCGGCTGCGAGTGCGTTGGAATAATTTGGTTAAGTGGTAACAGAAGAATGGATGATGGTTTCTGCAGCAGATGAACAGAGACAAAGGTGGAGTCGAGCTGTGTTCCTGAGGTGAAAATTGGCAATCTTGGTGACAGTGTGGATATGTGGTCAAGAGCTCATCTAGTGGTGAAATATTTCACCATGGTTGTGAACAGTCCGCTTCAGCCTCAGACATTGGACAGGGATGGAATTGGTGGCAAGGGAGTGGAGTTTGTAGCAGGGATGAAAGGGAATGGGTTCAGTCTTGTCAATATTTAAATGGAGGAAAGTTCTGCTCATCCAGCACTGGATGTCAGACAAGTTCAACAGTGTGTGTCTTGGAAAGGAACTTGCAGGTGGTGATGTTCACATACATCTGCTGTCCTGCTCAATCCAGGTGGTGGAGGTTAAGGGTTCAGGAGATTCTGTCAAATTGTGATTCAGTTGTTGGGCCATTGCTTGCTGTTACCCTCACTCCTTTCTCACTCTCTCCCTTTCCATCAATCTTTTTGATTTTCTCTCTCCCCCACTACTCGCTCTCTTTCTCTCACTCTGTTTCTCATATTAAATTCTCTAGCCCAGAGGGTTGTGGATGTTAATAATAATCATTATTGTCACAAGTAAGCTTACATTAACATTGCAATGAAGTTACTGTGACCATCACTGAACATATTGAAGGCTGAGATGGTGAGATTTTTGGTCTCTCAGGAAGTCAAAGGACATGGAGAGCTAACGGGAAAGTGGAATTGAAGACTGAGATCAGCCACAAATGTGTTCAATGGCAGAGCAGGTTCGAAGGGCCGAATGGTCTACTTCTGCTCCTATTTCTTGTGTTCTTGCAGAGGCCCGAATCTTGTGTGGGCTCAGACCGGGTGGCAGGTTCCCTTCCCTGAAGGACATTAACAAACTAGTTCACTTTTCACAAAAGGTTCAACAGTTTTCGTAGTCACTTTCCCAGTGCCGGCCCCACAAGTTACCAGATTCATTCAGCTCCATTTCACAACCTGCCTTTGTGTTTTTGTGGGATCTCTCTCTCCCTTTTGTTTGTTTTAACTCAATTTCACAGGGTATCAGCAGGGAAGGATGTGCAATTGGGAAACTCCAACCAAACACCACATCAAAATCTGACAGTCGTGTAACTGATCGTAACCTAAATATCATCAGATTTTGAAAATGGAAGGAAAAAGCACAGTTCACAGTCGGGAGAAACCGTACACGTGTTTTGTGTGTGGACGAAGCTTCAGCCGATCATCTGGTCTGTCAAAACACAAGTGCAGTCACAGCAGGGAGAAACCATGGTAATATGGGGACTGGGGCAAGGCGTTCAATTACCCATCTGACCTGGCAATCCATCGACACATTCACACTGGGGAGAAGCCTGTCACCTGCCCCGAGTGTGGGTGTGGATTCATTCAGTCATACAGCCTGTTGATGCACCAGTGAGTTCACACTGGGGAGAAGCCTTTCACTTGTCCAGAGTGTGGGCATGGATTCACTCAGTCATCCCAACTGCTGACACAACAGCCGATTCACAATGATGAGAGACCTTTTAAATGCAGAAAATGCGGGAAGTGCTTTAAACGTTTTCGGGAACTGGTGTCCCGTCAACATGTCCACACTGACGAGAAACTATTCAGGTGCTCCGACTGTGGGACTTGGTTCAGACGATTATCTCAACTCACTCTACACCAGCGGATTCACACTGGGGAGAGGCCATTCACCTGCTCCCAGTGTGGAAAGGGATTCATTCACTCAGGCAACCTGCTGAGACACCAGTGGGTTCACAAGTAACTGATGTGATTGGATTTTGCTGTTAATCACATCCAGGACTGAAGCATGTTCATTGGACTCGGGTTGGACTCATATTTATAAACGCTAACCCAGTTATAAGGGATAATATTCTGGATAAAAGTCAATTATTTAACACAAGTGTGTTGAATCTTTTAACATCCCATCACAAGTTAGTTCTGTTTGAAGGTCTCTCCCTCTCCCCTGTCTCCTCCATCCTCACCTCAAGTGTGTGGAGTTCATGAAGCTTCTTTCTCACTGAGATTGAGACAATCTGATGAGCTGCCTCTGCTGCTTTCCTCTCTACCAATGGGCCAAACTGTCTCGAAAGTTCCACCTGGTCTGAGCTCTGAACTCCTCTTTCTCCAGTTTCTCTCCTACCATCTATCTTCATCAGAGCTCATCTTCTCCGTTAGACCTGCCTCCTGCGCCAGGGTCCTGGGTTCAATTCCCGGCTTGGGTCACTGTCTGTGCAGAGTCTGCACGTTCTCCCCGTGTCTGCTCCCAGGCTGTTCCTGTTTCCTCCCACAAGTCCCGAAAGACGTGTTTGTTAGGTGAATTGGACATTCTGAATTCTCCCTCTGTGTACCCGAACAGGCGCCGGAGTGTGGTGACTAGGGGCTTTTCACAGTAACTTCATTGCAGTGTTAATGTGAGCCTACTTGTGACACTAATAAAGATTGTTTGATTATTACTATTTAACCACATTCTCACAAAACTGCTGACCATTCACCTTCTGCATGTTGTGTGATATTATTCATAGTTCTCCCTCTTCGTCCTGTCGCTCATCTTTAAATGCACCATCATCACCCATCCTAAAACAATATTTAACCCCACCATCATTGCAACTACCACATCAAAACCTCCCTTTCCTCTCCAACTCCATGTACTCGGTGTCCCCCAAGGATCTATCCTCGGCCCCTCCATTTTCTCATCAACACGCTTCCAGTAGGTGACATCATCCAAAAGCACCGTGTTAGTTTTCACATGTACACTGACAACACCCAGCTCTACCTCACCCCCATCCCTCTCCATTCCTCCACTGTCACTCAATTATCAAACTGCTTATCCCACATCCAGTACTGGATGAGCAGAAATTTCCTCCAATTAAAAATTGGGAAGATCAAAGCCATTGTCTTCAGTCACCATTACAAATTCCGTTTCCTAACTCCCGAGTCCATCCCTCTCCCTGGGAACTGTCTGAGGCTGAACCACACTCTGCACAATCTCCGTGTCAGATCTGACCCCAAGTTGAGATTCTGACCCCATATCCACACCATCACTAATACCAGATATTTCAATCTCCATAATGTCACCTGTGTCCACTCCCACCCCAACTGCTGCTGAAACCTCATCCACGCCCCTGTTACCTTTAGACTTGATAACAGACAAACTCTGTCCTCTCCCCGATCCGATTAGTTTCCAATGAGTCGATTCTGTGGAATGGAATGTCTCATCAGCGTTTCCACGGTGACCTGTCTGCAGTGAAGGAATGTCTCATCAGCGTTTCCACGGTGACCTTTCTGCAGTGAAGGAATGTCTTATCAGCGTTTCCACGGTGACCTGTCTGCAGTGAAGGAATGTCTTATCAGCGTTTCCACGGTGACCTGTCTGCAGTGAAGCGCCTGCTTGAGTTTATAATTCAGACTAAACTTCTCTCTCCCATAACACACATTATATCAGACATTGGATGTCAATGTATTTCAGCCATGTTATGTTAATGTCTCCAAAACCCTAAAAGGAGTTTCAGATACACAAACTTTTAAATGTGGGAGGACAAGTTGATAAAGTGTGTAAAAAACACATGGGATCCAAGGTTTTATAATTCTGGGTGTGGGGTTCAAAAGGACAGAGGTCATATAAACCTGGACAAATCATTGGTGAGGCTGCAGTTGGAATATTAGATCAGGTTTTGGGGATCTTACACCAGGAAGGATGTCAAGGCCATGGAGAGGGTGTAGAAGAGATTCACTGAGATGATCCCAGGGAAGAGAGGCTTTAGTTACCAGGAGAGATTAGAGAAACTGGGGCTCTTTTCATTTGAACAGAGGCTGACTGGAGATCAGAGGGAGGGGGGTTCGATTCCGGCCTTGGGTGACTGTGTAGAGTTTGCATTTCCTCCCCGTGTCTGCGTGGGTTCCTTCCGGGTGCTCCGGTTTCCTTCCACAGTCCAACGATGCACAGGTTAGGTGGATTGGCCATTCTAAAAGATTTCCCCTGAGTGGCCAAAGGTTAGGTGGGGTTACGGGGATAGGGTGGAGGAGTGGTCCCGAGTGGGGTGCCGCATTGGAGGGTTGGTGCAGACTTGATGGGCCAAATGGCCTCCTTCTGCACCATAGTGATTCTATGGAACTGAAAAAGGCTCATATGAAATATCAATCAGACTGTACAACAATGTTCAAGACCCTCACTGTCCCTCTGGGCCTGCGGGGTGTGTGTGTTTGTGGGACGGGTGGGACGGGACGGGGGGGGGGGGACGGGGACGACGACAGTGGACGTACCGGTGATGGTTTCTCTTATCTCTGAATGAAATGTTATTTTTAAAGTGAAGGGTGTCTGTACTGGAAAACCTGAGTACCAAGTGCCAGCTTGAACCATTCTCCAATCAGTTACAGCACAGCTCCCTCTACATTGCCCCATGAAACACTCCCAAGGCAGACACAAAATGGTGTTAGATACAGAGTAAATCTCCCTCAATGCTGTCCCCATCAAACACTCCCGCAATAGGTATAACACAAGGTTAGATACAATGTATATCCTCCTCTGCACTGTCCCCACCAAACACTCCCAGGACAGGTACAACACAGAGTTAGATACAGAGTAATGCTCCAGTTACACTCTATCATCAAACACTCCCAGGCCAGGTGCAGCACGAGGTTAGATTCAGAAAAAAATCTCCTTATAGACTGACCCCATCAAAAACTCCCAGCACAGGTACAACACAGAGTTAGATACAGAGTAAAGCTGCCTCTCCACTGACCCCATCAACCACTCCCAGGACAGGTACAACACGAGGTTAGATACGGAGTAAAGATCCAGTTCCCCTCAGGTGTAGATACACAGGCAGGTTAGCAAAACCAAGGGGCTGGTTTAGCACGCTGGGCTAAATCGCTGGCTTTTAAAGCAGACCAAGGCGGGCCAGCAGCAAGGCTCAATTACCGTACCAGCCTCCCCGAACAGGTGCCGGAATGTGGCGACTAGGGGCTTTTCACAGTAACTTCATTGAAGCCTACTCATGACAATAAGCGATTTTCATTTCATTTTCAAAACCATTCCTGGATGCCAAGGCTAGGAGTGACAGTATGGAAGGTATGGCGAGCTGGGACTGTTAAAATTTGGTTTTGGGATCGCAGATTACCCACAAAGTGGAGTGGGGGAATGGGGTTAGATCAAGCTTAAAGCACATCCAGGTAGGTAAATCCCTGGAAACTGATTAAATGTATCCCAGGACGTTGTGGGAGGCTAGGGGGGGAATTGCGGGTTCCCTAGCAGAGATATTTGAATTGTCGACAGCCACAGGTGAGGCGCCTGAAGATTGGAGGGGAGCAAATGTTGTGCCTTTGTTTAAGAAAGGCCAGAGGGAAAAGCCTGGGAACTACAGACTGGTGAGCCTCACGTCTGTGGTGGGTAAGTTGTTGGAAGGTATTCAGAGAGACAGGATCAACCGGCATTTAGAGAGGCAAGGACTGATTAGGGACAGCCAGCATGGCTTTGTGAGTGGAAAATCATGCCTCACAAATTTGGTTGAGTTTTTTAAAGGGGTATCCAACAAGGTAGATGAGAGCAGTGCAGTCGACCTTGTCCACACGGACCTTATCAAGGCCTTTGACAAGGTACTGCATGGTAGGTTGTTGCACAAGGTTAAATCTCACGGGATCCAGGATGAGGTAGCCAATTGGATACAAAATTGGCTTGGCGACAGAAGCCAAAGGGTAGTTGTAGAAGGTTGTTTTTCCAACTGGAGGCCTGTGACCAGCGATGTGCCTCAGGGATCAGTGCTGGGTCCACTGTTATTTGTTATTTATATTAATGATTTGGAGGAGAATGTAGGAGGCATGGTTAGTAAGTTTGCAAATGACACCAAGATTCAGTGAAGAATGTTATTTAGGATTGCATCAGAACTTGATCAATTGGGCCGATGAATGGCAGATGGGAATTAAATTTAGATAAATGTGAGGTGATACATTTTGGTTGATCGAATCGGGGCAGGAACTACTCTGTTCTTTCACTCTCCCCAACTCCCTCCCATTAACTAAGAGATCGAGGAGTACAGGTTCATAACTCCTTGAAAGTGGAGTCAGAGGTGGACAGGGTGATGAAGAAGGCATTCGGCATACTTGGTTTCATTGGTGAGAACATTGAATACAGGAGTTGGGACATCTGGCTGAACTTGTACAAGACATTGGTACGGCCACATTTGGAGTACTGTGTACAGTTCTGGTCCTATTATAGAAAGGATATTATTAAACTGGAAAGAGCGCAGAAAAGATTTACTCGGATGCGACCAGGACTTGATGGTCTGAGTTATGAGAGGCTGGATAGACTAGGACCTTTTTCCCTGGAGAATAGAAGGCTTAAGGGTGATCTTACAGAGGTCTGTAAAATAATGAGGGGCATAGATAAGGTAGATAGTCAACATCTTTTCCCAAAGGTAGAGGAGTCTAGAACTAGAGGGCATAGGTTTAAGGTGAGAGGGGAGAGATATAAAAGGGTACAGAGGGGAATTTTTTTCACACAGAGGCTTGCGAGTATCAGACAGTTCTATGGGAAAGCTGGGTATAGAGGGTTATGGGCCAAATGCGGGCAATTTGGACTAGCTCAGTTGTAAAAACTGGGCGGCATGGACAAGTTGGCCCGAAGGGCCAGTTTTCATGCTGTAAACCTCTCTGACTCTATACAACTGCAGCAAAACATCCCTACATTTATATTAGATTTCCTTTGCAATAAATATTCCACTGACCTTCCGAATCACTTGCTGCACCTGCAGACTAACTTGGGATCGGGCACCGGGATCCCTCTGTACCTCAGAGTTCTGCAATCTCCCTCCATTTAAATAATAGTTTTACTTAACACTTCCTGACAAGATGACAATTCACATTTTCCAAAGTTATGCTCCATTTGTCATTTGCCCACTCACTTAGCCTATTTGTAGTCCTTTGCAGACTCATTAAATCCACTTCACAAATTACTTTCCTACCCGTCTATAAGGATCAGAAAATTTAGCCACCAGACATTCAATCCCGTCATCCAACACATTCATACAGATTGTAAATGGGTGAGAGCCCAGCACTGATCCTGGTGACATTCCGCTTGTCACATCTTACCAAACCAGAAATGACCCATTTATACCTACTGGCTGCTTCCTGTTCGCTAACCAATCCTCTATCCATGCTGATATGTTGCCCCCAAACCACGAGCTCTTATTTTGTGTAATAATCTTTGATGTGGCACCTTGGGAAATACCTTCTGCAAATCCAGACAAAGCACATCTACAGGTTCCCCTTTATTGACATCCCTTGTTACTTCCTCAGAGAACCTTGATAAATTAGTCAGTCACGATTGATTCCCTGAACCCATTTTCAAACACTGTGTCAAAAGAAAATTCAAATCCCCTCTACCCCTCTGGCTCCTTTGCCAATTACCTTAGAGGGACTCATTTTCTGTTAAAGAGCCTGTCAACCTCTCACCCACTTTCCTGAAAGTGAACAGATTTAATCAGGAAACGTCCAACAAATTCAAATATTTTCCTGTTAAAAGATTATTGACGAAACAGAACATGGTTAAAAAAAACTAACAGAAAATTACTTGAGGATCAAAGATAACCAGAGTAACAGAATGTTCACAATGTTCTGGTCCCAAATGGTTTCCCTTCGGCTCCTCTGTACCCTGTTCCCATGACTCCCCGCTTTGGACAAGGGGGCACTGAACCCTGGGGGTAACATCACCATCAGCACCGGTCACTCTCGCCCCTGAACCCCGATTGGTTGGTGGTGCAGTTCCCAGCCAGTCCTCCAGCACCTTCCTGTCTCTATTAGCGACGCCCATGGCAGTTTCCCAATGTGGCACAGGTCCCGTAATTCTCAGCTAAATTCAGCCCTCAGCTCCATCAACTGGCTGTCATTGACACGAGCAATAGAGACTGAAAGGTGCCCAAGGCTCAAATAGGAAGACAAAACTTGTGGATTTGGACCCCCATAAAGTTCAGCAACTTCTTATAAAAAATTCAAATCCCCAGTCAACAAATTAAAGGATCACACGACGGGACTTCAAGTTTTATGAGTTTTAATACAACAAACAAACAAACTAGAAGCTACTTTAACTTGGAAACCTACACATAAACTATAAAATAGAACTTTCCCCTTTTACATAACCGACAATCACACTCCACGATTATAGTTACTCTGTCCTGGAAGTCAAAATTTAATTGTCTCAGAACCTGTCCAAAGTGATAATCCATTCCCGAGGATTTACTTCAGTTCTTCAACCAAGACACTAAGAAACAAAGGGAGAATAGAATAGAATGTGAATTGGCAAAATACATAGAGATTGACTGTTAAAGCTTCTGTGGGTACATAAAAAGGAAACGTTTGGCTCAGACAAAGGTTTGTCTGTTCCAGATAGAGTCAGGAGAATTTAGAATGAGAAATAGAGATCTCTCCAGCCACCTCGTTGAACACGCTGGGATGTAGATCATCAGCTTTTGGGGATTTATTCACTTTCAATCCCATTAATTTCTCCAGTACGACTTCTTCACCAATACTAATCTCTGCCAGTCCCTTGGTTCTCTGGTGTTTTGGGGACAATTTCTGTGTCTTCCTCTGTGAAGACAGACACACATTGTTTAGTTTCTCTGCCATTTCCTCATTCCCCATTCTAAACTCTCCTGTCTCTGCCTGGAATGGACCCACATTGGTCTTTGCTAATCTTTTCCTTTTCACATTCCTGCAGAAGCTTTTCCAGTTGGTTTTTATGTTTCTCGCCAGTTTGCTCTCATCAGTTTCTTGGTCCTCCTTTGCTGAATTCTAATGGATCTCATGGAATCTTTAACTTTTCTTGTTAGTCACGGTTGCATCACTTTTCCTGTTGGATTTTTGTTCCTGAAAGGAATCTATATTTGTTGTGTATATGTGAAATAAAAGTTGCAAAAATCCCAGAGGACCATAGGCTGCTCTCCCTTTGACAGAGAGAGAGCTGACTGGAGGTGATTTAACCTGAGGGTCAGCACACCTCAGGTGAGGGGCCTGGTTGAGAAGGCGGGGCCTTCATGAATAAACTCTTCCTCTGTGACAGGAAGTATTCCTGTATTAGTGTGTGTGTCTGTGGTTCTCGGTGTATGAAAGTGTGGCTGTGTGTGTCTGCAGAATATCTGCGCTGCTTCTAATCAGCTGCAACACAAACTTCCTCTCTCTGAGCAAATGATGTTGGTTCACTGAGAATCCCATCCAGTGATTTGAAAAGTGCCGCTCAGAGATTCCTCATAAAATCAAAGAAGGATGCCTTCAAGTCACCACCGACTCTTCGAAAGACCATCTTACCTATGCCCAATCCCCTGCCCTTTTCCTGCTACCCCACCCCAAGGGGCAATTTAGCATGGCCAATCCACCTAACCTGCACATCATTGGACTATGGACAGAAACCAGGCACCATGCTGGAGGAAACGCATGCAGCCACGGGGGAGGGGGGAGGGGGGGGGCGGCAGGGAGATATGCCAAGATCTATAGACAGACACCATTGCCCCTCCGCCCCGATCTTTTTAAAGTTTACCTAACAGTTAATAGTGCCTTGTATCAGTGTGACATGATATTGGGATACCGGTGTGAGTGAAAAGATGTAATTTGTTACATATGGAGTAACTGACATGTGAAATGCAGAGTGAGCCTGCACTGTAGAACGGGTCCCAGATACACTCAGCTACTAGAAACAGAACAACACTGAGTGATCAGGAGAATGGGCCATTTTAAATCGTCCATAGAGAAACTGACTTTAAAACAATCAGGATAGGATTAAACAGGCTGGTTTAGCACAGGGCTAAATCGCTGGCTTTGAAAGCAGACCAAGGCAGGCCAGCAGCACGGTTCAATTCCTGTACCAGCCTCCCCGAACAGGTGCCGGAATGTGGCGACTAGGGGCTTTTCACAGTAACTTCATTTGAAGCCTACTTGTGACAATAAGTGATTTTCATTTTCATCCATCAGAGGGAGTAAAATTTAAGTGAAGAGGGATGTAGAATCTGGATTTAGAAAATAAGTAAGTAAAGTAGCCACAGTCCCAGATGTCCATAGACCGTTTTCCCCTTCGAGGGGGAGAGCTGACTGGTGGTGATTTAACCGGAGGATCACCACACCTCGGGCGAGGGGCAGGGTTGGGAATGCGGGGCCTTCATGAATAACCTCAGCCGGTACGGGAATTGAACTCACACTGCTGGCCTCGCTCTGCATCACATAAAAATTGTAAATACATCTGGTTCAAAACAGAAGTTCATGCACGGACTTTAAAAATTCTCCAACTCTCTGTTCACCTGCATCCACCTTGTGGATATTTTCTAAATACGAAAGTGGGGGCTGGTTTAGCTCAGTTGCCTGGACAACCCGTTTGTGACCCAGAGCCAGGCCAACAGCGTGGGTTCAATTCCTGTACCGGCTGAGGTTAGGCAGCGCCCGATCCATGACCAGGAAACTCACCTCCAGCCTTGGAGATCAGCATCCCCCTGATCCAGGACCACAAACCATTCCGAGGAAACTCACCTCCAGCCTCGGAGATCAGCATCTCCCTGATCCAGGACCAGTAAGCCATTCCGAGGACACGTTCACCACCAGCCCTGGAGATCAGAATCCCCCTGATCTGGGATCAGTAAACCAGCCCAAGGAAACTGTCAAGCCAAGAAGATAAGCACCCCCCTGATGTGGGTCCAGTAACCTATTCCCACCTAATCCAGGGTCATACGTCTTTTCTGTCTTTTAGCTGATGCATTATATCTAAACTGTTGCTTCTTAATCAACTGCTTTAAAATCACCTATGATTTCGACCCCCTTTTTGGATAAGCTGTGACTCCTGGACACATGTCCATGAGAGTAAGGGAAGGTCTGAGAACTGAAATAATCCAGAGTAATGATGAGGTGTGTATTTTTATCACCACTTTTCTTAGAAATCTCCCGCTAAACCAAAAAGGGTCAAAAAGATTCTTTAACTGGTGTAAAAGGATTTTCACTCCTTGACTCCTTAAGGCAGACTTAAGTAGATGCTATTCAGGGTCAAAGTGACATTTCAAGTTATTCCTGGTATAACCTACATCGACAAAGAAGATTTTATCTACTTACTACTCGAGTAGCTTCCATCCTGGGTCCGACTTTGCCTGTTGGACTTTAACCTGGTGTTGTAAGACTTCTGACTGTGCTCACCCCAGTCCAACGCCGGCATCTCCACATCATGGCGACTTTACTGAGGTATAGTAAAGTAGACTTTGACTATTTTGTAATAACCACTATTTCAGGTGAGTGTAAATGTTTAACTTACTTTATTTTGTTTCAAAAGATAAAATCATTGTTTTTACAACAAGTAAAAGATCTTGCTTCTGGTGTTCCGTTCGAGTTGATCAGACCTTCGTGGCCCCCTTGACAATCTCTCTTCTTATCTGTGGGTGTTCTCAGTAGTTTCGATTCTCTGTTCGACTCCTCGGTACAGCTGTCCCCATGCACCAAAGTAGCTGTAAAAGCTCACGCTGGCAACTAGCGATTCAGGGTAGTTATTACCCTTCCAGCAGCCTTACTGTTTACATGGCCTTCTCCTAAAGTAATATCTTCTGCTTATTGATGTATATATTTCATCCATTTGTTAACATATGTTTAATTCTGCTGAAGCTAAGTACACCTCTTTTTAATGTGGTGTTAACATGACCTTAGCTTGTCAGTCTTTTACTTAAAGAGTGATACATCTGGTTTCCGTAGTGTCTAACATGATAATGCTTAATGTTAACATGACCTTAGATTGTCAGAACACTGGCAGGGAAGCTTCCTGCTAATTATTTTGTTGTATTTCAGCCTTTTAACCCCTTATCATTTTTAAGCATTGCATTTTCTCATATTCCTTTCAAATGACATTCTTCCCATTTTACAAAAGGGTTAGCTGCTTTTTGGGAAGAAGCAGTTAGCTGCGGTGAATTGTATCGTAGCAAAGTTAACTGGCATCTCCACATTTCCACTTTTAACTGGTGTCATTAAGTTTCTATCATTCACAAATAAACATTATTTCAAGTAATTCAAACGTTAAAATTCTGTAAATTCCACCCAATTGCTTGCTAAAATAATTACCTTCTATCAAAGGGGGGAGAACTTGTTCCCTTTATGTAACTTAAAACTTAACTTTGCTAGAATTTCTCTAACTTGAAAGGTATTGGGTTACAGCACGAGTTGTTGCGAGGTGTTATCCCAAAGCCTGTGTGATAATAACTGTCTGCAGTCTAAAACTTTTTGCTGCTGTTAACCCTTTGAGAGACTTCTGCTTTAACTTCTCTATATCATTTTTAAGCATTGCATTTTCTCATATTCCTTCGGGTTGATCATCAGACCTTCATATTTCAAATGACATTCTTCCCATTTTATTTTACAGGTGTTAGTTGTGGCTCAGTGGTTACATTCTTATCTCGGAGTCAGGAGGTTGTGGGGTCAAATCCACCTCCAGAAACATGAGCATCAAATCCAGGTTGATGATCTGATGCAGTCCTGAGGGAGCACTGCACTGTCAAAGGTCCAGTCTTCCAGATCAGACCTTCAACTCTGGCCCCATCTGCCCTCAGTTGGGTGTAAAAGTTCCCATGATGTTATTCCAGAGAACATGGGAGTTCTCCCTGGTTTACTGCTTAATATTCATCCCTCAACAAACATCACTGAACAGATTCTCTGGTCAGTCACATTTCTGTTTGTGGGATCTTGGTGGATTGGCTGTGCTAAATTGCCCCTTAGTGTCCAACGGTGAAGTGGGGTTACAGTGAGAGGGTGGGGGAAGTGCACCTGGGTGGGGTGCTCTTTTGTAGGGTTGGTGCAAACTCGATGGCCAAATAGCCTCCTTCTGCACTGTAAGATTCTATGATGCTGCCAGACCTGTTGCGTTAATTTGCATTTTCTGCTTTTATTCTATATTACACACCATTTTAATCCACTGATTATATTTATTGAACTACTGTACCATCAACTACCAGGAGCAGTGTGTTCATGTTTCAGCTATTCTGGCCTTGGGTGACTGTGTGGAGTTTGCACAGTCTCCCCGTGTCTGTGTGGGTTCCCTCCGGGTGCTCCAGTTTTCTCCCACCATCCAAAGATGTGCAGGTTAGGTGGATTGGTCATGCTAAATTGCCCCTTCGTGTCCAAAAAAAAGTTAGCTGGAGTTACTGGGTTACGGTGATTGGGTGGAGGCATGGGCTTAAGTAGGGTGCTCTTTCCAAGGGCCAGTGCAGGATCGATGGGCCGAATGGCCTCCTTCTCCACTGTAAATTCTATGATTCTGTATGATTTTCTCTCTCAGGCTTCTCCAATGGGTCTGTCTTGTAGTATTTCCCTGATGGTAGCACAGTGGTTAGCACTGTTGCTTCACAACACCAGGGTCCTGAGTTCAAATCCCGCTTGGATCACTGTCTGTGCGGATTCTGCACGTTCTCCCCGTGCCTGCATGGGTTTCCTCCGGGTGCTCCGGTTTTCTCCCACAAGTCCTCAAAGACTTGTTAGGTGAATTGGACAGTCTGAATTCTCCCTGTGTACCTGAACATGCACCGGAGTGTGGCGACTAGGGGCTTTTCACAGTAACTTCATTGCAGAGTTACTGTCAGCCTATTTGTGACAATAATAATAATAATCTTTATGTGTTTGGTATATTAAGGAGCAGGTAGAACTTCCTTGATTCGGCCTGTTGTCCCCTCAGATATTCCATCTGTTTTTGGTTAATGTGTCTGGAGTCTTTCAGTTCTTCCTGTCCGTCTCCAATTCTCCTTCCTGTCTCGGGTATATGAGTCAAGGGATCTTAGCACTGTGTTTCATGTTGTTTAGCTGTCTGTCTCCAGCAGGTATTGTTGTCTCTCGATAATGACTGTGCTGCTACCCTTGCTTCTGGTCTTATGAACATATCCGTGTTGGGTCCAAGCTCCAGGATTGTCTGCCTTTCTCTCCGGGTAAGATTCTGTTTGTCTCTTGTATTTCACTGTGACAGGGCAGAGACCTGATTGAAGGGATTCAAACATGGGAGTTCTGGGAAAGATGGGCAAGGATTTGGGAGGTGACAACATGTTCAAAGGGTTTGGAGAGGACAGGGAGGTTGAAGATGGGGCAGTAATTTGTAAGGATGGCAGGGTCAAGGGTTTGTTTTATTGAGGAGGGGATGATGATGGCAGATTTGAAGGACAGAGGGACAGTACCTGAAGAGAGAGAAATGTTGACAATATCCGTGGACACAGGGTAGTTGGCTGATCAGTAGCTCAGTGGGAATAGGGTCGATGGAGCAGCAGCTGGGTCTCATGGAAAGATGAGCTATGAGAGGGCATGAGGGGAGATGGGAGAGAAACTAGAGAAAGATGTGGGTTCAGTGCTCAGGAAAGGATGAAATTTAGAGACAGTTTGGTCCGGTGGGCTCGTGGAAGGGAGGGAAGCAGCAGAGGCAGCTGATCGGATTTACACAATCTCAGTCGCAAAGAAGCTCCACAAGCTCCTCACACTTCTTGTTGGAGGTGAGGATGGAAGAGACAGGGGAGAGCGAGAGTACTTCAAAAGGAACTAACTTGTGTCAGAGATATTAAAAAGTTTCAACACACTGCGTATTTAACACAAATCTAATTTATTTGACTTTTAGCCAGAATATTAGCCCCTGTAAATGGGCTGGAGTTTGTTATCAGCAGAAAGAGACCCAAATGAACATGGTTCAGTCCTGAATGTGAGTCACAGCAAAGTTCAATTACTGCACAGAGATCAAAGAACAATACAGCACAGGAACAGGCCCTTCGGCCCTCCAAGCTTGTACCGGTCATGATACCAACCTTGGCCAAAACCCTTGTGCCGTATCTCTCTGTATCCATCGTATCCATGTGTTTGTCAAGATGATTTTTGAACGCCATTAATCTGGCCTCGTTGGTGTGTCAGCAGGTGGGATGAAGCGGTAAATCCCTTCCCACAATTGGAGCAGGTGAACGGTCACTCTCCAGTGTGAACTCGCTGGTGCCTCTGCAGGACGGATGACTGAGTGAATTCCTTCCCACACGTGGAGCAGGTGAATGGCCTCTCTCCAGTGTGAACTGACTGGGGCCTCTGCAGGTCGGATGACTGAGTGAATCTCTTCCCACACCAGGAGCAGGCGAATGGTTTCTCCCCAGTGTGAATTCGCTGGTGTTTCCGCAGGTCAGATGACCGAGTGAATCCCTTCCCACACCAGGAGCAGGCAAATGTTTTTTCCCCAGTGTGAATTCGCTGGTGTTTCCGCAGGTCGGATGACCGAGTGAATCCCTTCCCACACTTGGAGCACGTGAGTGGCCTCCCCCCAGTGTGAATTTGCTGGTGCTTCTGTAGATCAGATGACTGAGTGAATCTCATCCTACACCAGGAACAGATGAATGCCACCCCCCCCCCCCCCCCCAGTGTGAATTTGCTGGTGTTTCCGCAGAGCTGATGACTGAGTGAATCCCTTCCCACACTGAGAGCAGGCGAATGGTCTCTCCCCAGTGTGAATTCGCCGGTGGTTCTGCAGAGTGGCTGACTTAGTGAATCCCTTCCCACACCACAAGCAGGTGAATGGTCTCTCCCCAGTGTGAATTCGCTGGTGTGTCAGCAGGTTGGATGACTGAGTGAATTCCTTCCCACACTGGGAGCAGATAAACGGCCTCTCCCCAGTGTGACTTCGCTGATGTACAGTGAGGTGAGATGATCGTCTGAACCCAGTCCCACAGTGAGAGCACCTGAACGGTTTCTCGTCAGTGTGAACACTTTGATGGAGCATCAGTTCCCCAGAACTTTTATAGCTCTTCCCGCAGTCAGGACATTGAAAAGGTTTCTGATCAGTGTGAACTCGCTGGTGCTTCTGCAGGGCCGATGACTGAGTGAATCCCTTCCCACACTCAGAGCAGGTGAATGGTCTCTCCCCAGTGTGAATTCGCTTATGTTTGCGCAGGGCGGATGGCTGAGTGAATCTCTTCCCACACTTGGAGCAGGGGAATGGTCTCTCCCCAGTGTGAATTTGTTGGTGTTTCCGCAGGGCAGATAACTGAGTGAATCCCCTCCCACACTTGGAGCAGGTGAATGGTCTCTCCCCAGTGTGACTGCGGCAATGAGTTTCCAGCCTGGATGGGTAATTGAATTCTTTCCCACAGTCCTCACATTTCCACGGTTTCTCCTCAGTGTGACTGCATTTGTGGCTTGTGAGGCCTGATGATCGAGTGAATCCTCGTCCACACACACAACACGTATACGGTTTCTCTCCACTGTGAACGATGCTTTTTCCTTCCATGTTCAAAGTACGATGATATTCAGGATATGATAAATTGAGGACTCTGTCAGATCCTGATGTGATGCTTGGTTTGAGTTTCTGGACTTTGAAGCTTCCCCTTCGAACACCCGGTGAAACTGATTTAAAACAGAAAATAGGGAGTGAGAGAGAACCCACAAAAACACAAAGACAGGTTGTGAAATTGAGCTGAATGAATCTGGTCATTTGTGGGGTCGGCACTGGGAAAAAGTGACCATGAAAACTGCTGGATTGTCATAAAAACCCAACTGGCCTCTTTGGGAGGAGAGAGAAAGAGGTGAAGAGGGATCTTGTATATCTACACGACATATTAACATTTGCTTTGCCACATATTAGTTAGCAAAGCAAATTCTACCTTGAGCTTCATAAACAGTAATATTGATACTGAAAATATGCTTCTGGTGGCACAGTGATTAGCACTGCTGCCTCACAGCGCCAGGGACCCGGGTTCAATTCCGGCCTTGGTGACTGTGTGTCTGTGTGGAGTTTGCACTTTCTCCCCGTGTCTGCGTGGGTTTCCACACGGTTCTCCGGATTCCCCCCGCAGTCCAAAGACGGGCAAATTAGGTGGATTGGCCTTGATAAATTGTCCCTTCGTGTCTAGGGATGTGCAGGTTAGGTGCGGCTATGGGGTGGCACTGCTGCCTCACAGCTCCACAATCCCAGATTCAATTCCAGTCTCGGGTGACTGCCTCTGTGAAGTTTGCATTTTCTCCCCGTGTCTGCATAGATTTCCTCCGGGGGCTCCGGATTCCTCACACAGTCCAAAGATGTGCAGGTTAGGTGGATTGGCCACGCTAAATTGCCTCAAAGGTTAGTTGGGGTGACTGGGTTACGGGGACAAGGTGGAGGCATGGGCTTAAACCTAAGTCGGGTGCTCTTTCCAAGGGCCGGTGCAGACCCCTGGGGCCGAATGGCCTCCCGCTGCATTGTAAAGTCTATGATTCTGCACTGTAGGAATTCTTATGAATCTTTATAAAACTCTGGTCACCACATTTCAGGAAGGATGTGAAGGTTCTTGGAGAAGGTGCAGAGGAGATTTACCAGAATGGTTCCAGCAAAGGAGGTTGAGGGGAGATTTGATTCAGGGACACAAGATTATGCCAGGTTTCCATCAGGTGGACAAAGAAACTCTGTTTTCATTCACTGATCGTACAAGCAGTCGGGACACAGATTTAAAGTTTTGGGTAAAACCTGGAATGAACCATACAAGATCCTGAGGGGTCTTGACAGGGTGGATGTGGAGAGGATGTTTCCTCTTGTGGTCAATGACTCTTTGAGTCAAACACTTCACCAAACCACGCTGACTGATGGATTGCGGTTTGACTTTCCAAATGTCCAGTTACTATTTCCTCAATAATGGATTCCAACAGTTTCCCAACAGGCATTAAACTAACTAGTTTCCGACTTTCTGCCTTTTTGAACAGGAGGGGTGCCATTAGACTTTTCCTCTAATGCAGTGACATTGTCACTGGGTCAGTGTCTCCCCCCCCTGGTGTCTGTGACGTTGTTTGTGGAGAGAAGCCGGAAGTGGCGGATAGTGAGAGTGGAGAATGTTCACTGTTCACTTTCGGCGCTGGGACCGCACTGGGGGTTTGGAAAACCCGACACTGACCTTTCACCTGACACCTCACAAACACGGGGTTATTGACGGCAGCATCGAACCAATAGCCGAAGAGTGGGCGGGTCCAGAGGACCAATCCAGTCTGACTGGTCCTCCAATCAATCAGCGTGAATGAGGAGGCGGGACTGGGCTGAGTGAAGCATGCGCAGTGTGATTAATGGTGACACAGCAAAAGCTTCTTTCTCGTATCCACAATCCGTAAAGGTGGGAATGGCGGGACGGAGGGAGAGATAAATCAGGAGGGTCGTGAGGCACGCTTCGTGTACATGTTAGATAGACCAAAAATCCGGAGAAATAACCTGCCGGGACCTGAGGATCTCAGCGGGAGCTGCAGTTTTCTCACAGACAAGATTTTGCGGCCGCCATCTTTATTTGGTACTGGCAGTGGCGCGCATGCGCCATCGGGATCCTTATTTGGATCACGAGCGGCAGTGCCCCCGCCATCTTTATCGGGGCACGAGCAGCAGAGGGCAGGCTCAGTGGCCATCATTGTTGGGGGCAACATTTTTTTGAAACGTTCCTTCATGACAGAATGTCCAGCAAACTGCTTCACTCTGAGTTACAAATTCCTATTTTGGGGCAGAATATATGTCCAGGGCTGTGACAATAATTCGAATTTATATGGTGACTTGAACAGAATAAAACTTTGAAGACTTTCAGAGAAACGTTACAAAGTAACAATTGACACTGAGCCACAAGAGGAGATATTAGATTTTAAGGACAATCTTAATGGAGGAAAGTGAACCGGAGAGTTTGAAGGAGGAAATTCCAGAAATGGAGTCCCTGGCAACTAAGTAATGGTGGAGAGATTAAAATCAGGACTGCTCAAGTGGCTGGAATTAAATGAGTGCAGAGATCTCAAAGGGGTGTGTGTGGAGGAGATTACAGAGATCAGGATGGTCACTACCATGGAGTAAAACAATGAGAAATTTAAACTTTTTGTGCCTTTTAAAAGGAAGCCTTTGCAGATCAGTGGGCACAGGGGCTGGTGTGAGTAAGTAAATGGGTAGCAGAGTTTTGGATGGGATGGAGGGGGTTGTTTAATGTTGGAGTCCGGCTGCGAGTGCGTTGGAATAATTTGTTTGAGAGGTAACAGAAGAATAGATGATGGTTTCTGCAGCAGATGAACAGAGACTAAGGTGGAGTCGAGCTGTGTTCCTGAGGTGGAAATTGGCAATCTTGGTGACAGTGTGGATATGTGGTCAAGAGCTCATCTGGTGGTGAAATATTTCACCATGGTTGTGAACAGTCTGCTTCAGCCTCAGACATTTGACAGGGATGGAATTGGTAACAAGGGAGTGGAGTTTGTAGCGGTGATGAAAGGCAATGGGTTCACTCATCCAGTTCTGGATTTCAGACAAGTTCAACAGTGTGTGTGTCTTAAGACCATAAGACCATAAGACATAGGAGTGGAAGTAAGGCCATTCGGCCCATCGAGTCCACTCCACCATTCAATCATGGCTGATTTCAACTCCATTTACCCGCTCTCTCTCCATAGCCCTTAACTCCTCGAGAAATCAAGAATTTATCAACTTCTGTCTTAAAGACACTCAACGTCCCGGCCTCCACCGCCCAATGAATTCCACATACCCACCACTCTCTGGCTGAAGACATTTCTCCTCATCTCTGTTCTAAAGTGACTCCCTTTTATTCTAAGGCTGTGCCCCCGGGTCCTAGTCTCCCCTGTTAATGGAAACAACTTCCCTACATCCACCCTACCTAAGCCATTCATTATCTTGTAAGTTTCTATTAGATCTCCCCTCAACCTCCTAAACTCCAATGAATATAATCACAGGATCCTCAGACGTTCATCGTATGTTAGGCCTACCATTCCTGGGATCATCCGTGTGAATCTCCGCTGGACCCGCTCCAGTGCCAGTATGTCCTCCCCGAGGTGTGGGGCCCAAAATTGCTCACAGTATTCTAAATGGGGCCTAACTAATGCTTTATAAAGCTTCAGAAGTACATCCCTGCTTTTATATTCCAAGCCTCTTGAGATGAATGACAACATTGCATTTGCTTTCTTAATTACGGACTCAACCTGCAAGTTTACCTTTAGAGAATCCTGGACTAGGACTGCCAAGTCCCTTCGCACTTCAGCATTATGAATTTTGTCACCGTTTTGAAAATAGTCCACGCCTCTATTCTTTTTTCCAAAGTGCAAGACCTCGCACTTGCCCACGTTGAATTTCATCAACCATTTCTTGGACCACTCTCCTAAACTGTCTAAATCTTTCTGAAGCCTCCCCACCTCCTCCATACTACCTGCCCCTCCACCTATCTTCGTAACATCGGCAAACTTAGCCAGAATGCCCTCAGTCCCGTTATCTAGATCGTTAATATATGAAGAGAACAGCTGTGGCCCCAACACTGAACCCTGCGGGACACCACTCGTCACCGGTTGCCGTTCCGAAAAAAAACCTTTTATCCCAACTCTCTGCCTTCTGCCTGACAGCCAATCGTCAATCCATGTTAGTACCTTGCCTCGAATACCATGGGCCCTTACTTTACTCAGCAGTCTCCCGTGAGGCACCTTATCAAAGGCCTTTTGGAAGTCAAGATAGATAACATCCATTGGCTCTCCTTGGTCTAACATATTTGTTATCTCTTCAAAGAACTCTAACAGGTTTGTCAGGCACGACCTCCCCTTACTAAATCCATGCTGACTTGTCCTAATCCGACCCTGCACTTCCAAGAATTTAGAAATCTCATTCTTAACAATGGATTCTAGAATCTTGCCAACAACCGAGGTCAGGCTAATTGGCCTATAATTTTCCATCTTTTTCCTTGTTCCCTTCTTGAACAGTGGGGTTACAACAGCGATTTTCCAATCCTCTGGTACTTTCCCTGACTCCAGTGACTGTTGAAACATCATCACCAACGCTTCCACTATCTCCTTTAGAACTCTAGGATGTAGCCCATCTGGACCCGGAGATTTGTCAATTTTTAGACCTCTTAGTTTCTCTAGCACTTTCTCCTTTGTGATGGCTACCACATTCAACTCTGTCCCCTGACTCTCCGGAATTGTTGGGATATTACTCATGTCTTCTACTGTGAAAACTGACGCAAAGTACTTATTCAGTTCCTCGGCTATTTCCATGTCTCCCATCACAAAATTTCCAGCGTCATTTTGGAGCGGCCCAATGTCAACTTTTGCCTCCCGTTTGTTTTTAATGTATTGAAAGAAACTTTTACTATCATTTCTAATGTTACTGGCTAGCCTACCTTCAAACTTGATCCTCTCTTTCCTTATCTCTCTCTTTGTTATCCTCTGTTTGTTTTTGTAGCCTTCCCAATCTTCTGACTTCCCACTACTCTTTGCCACATTATAGGCTTTCTCTTTTGCTTTGATGCATTCCCTAACTTCCTTTGTCAGCCATGGCTGCCTCATCTCCCCTCTGATAACCTTTATTTTCTTTGGGATGAACCTCTGTACTGTGTCCTCAATTACTCCCAGAAACTCCTGCCATTGCTGTTCTACTGTCTTTCCCACTAGGGTCTGCTCCCAGTCGATTTTCGTCAGTTCCTCCCTCATGCCCCTGTAGTTACCTTTATTTAACATCCCTGGATGTTTAAATGCCAGTCCTGAACCCCCTGCAACCACGTCTCTGTGATGCCTACCACATCATACCTGCAAGTCACAATCTGGGCCACAAGCTCGTCTACCTTGTTCCGTACACTGCGCGCATTTAAATATAGCACCTTTAATTCTCTATTGACCGTCCCTTTTTGTTTTCTTAGTGTGGTGGACCTTGGTTTACTGAGCCTTTCCATACACTGTGTCATATTTTGTGGGATGGGGACTATTGTAACCTCTCCTGAGTTCTGTCTTTTCGTGCTTTTTTGTATTCCTAAGCAGCTACGCTTCCCACTGATTACTTCACCTCTTGGTTCCCTGACTTTCCCTTTCTTGGAAAGGAACTTGCAGGTGGTGATGTTCACATACATCTGCTGTCCTGTCCATCCAGATGGTGGAGGTTAAGTGTTTAGGAGATTCTGTCAAATTGTGATTCAGTTGCTGGTCCATTGCTTGCTGTTACCCTCACTCCGTTCTCACTCTCTCTCCCTTTCCATCAATCTTTTTGATTCTCTCTCTCCCCCACTACTCACTCTCTTTCTCTCTCACTCGGTTTCTCACATAAAATTCGAGTCCAGAGGGTTGTGGATGATAATAAGAATCATTATTGTCACAATTAGATTTACATGAACACTGCAATGAAATTACTGTGACCATCGTTGAATATATTTAAGGCTGAGATGGTGAGATTTTTGGTCTCTCAGGAAGTCAAAGGACACAGAGAGCTCACGGGAAAGTGGAATTGAAGACTGAGATCAGCCACAATCGTGTTCAATGGCAGAGCAGGTTCGACGGGCCGAATGGTCTACTTCTGCTCCTATTTCTTGTGTTCTTGCAGAGGCCCGAATCTTGTGTGGGCTCAGACCGGGTGGCAGGTTCCCTTCCCTGAAGGACAATAACAAACTAGTTCACTTTCAACAGTTTTCATAGTCACTTTTTCCCAGTGCCGGCACCACAAGTTACCAGATTCATTCAGCTCAATTTCCCAACCTGCCTTTGTGTTTTTGTGGGTTCTCTCTCACTCCCTATTTTCTGTTTTAAATCAGTTTCACAGGGTATCAGCAGGGAAGGATGTGGGAATTGGGAATCAGCAATTGGGAAACTCCAACCAAACACCACATCAAAATCTGACAGTCGTGTAACTGATCGTAACCTGAATATCATCAGATTTTGAACATGGAAGGAAAAATCACAGTTCACAGTGGCGAGAAACCATACACGTGTTCTGTGAGTTGTCAAAACACAAGTGCAGTCACAGCAGGGAGAAACCACGGAAATGTGGGGACTGTGCAAGGCGTTCAATTACCCATCTGACCTGGTAACCCATCGACACATTCCCGTAACAGCCTCCCCGAACAGGCGCCGGTATGTGGCGACTAGGGGCTTTTCACAGTAACTTCATTTGAAGCCTACTTGTGACAATAAGCGATTTTCATTCATTTCATTTCACTGGGGAGAAGCCTGTCACCTGCCCCGAGTGTGGGCGTGGATTCACTCAGTCATACAGCCTGTTGATGCACCAGCGAGTTAACACTGGGGAACGGCCTTTCACCTGCCCCGAGTGTGGGAAGGGATTCACTCATTCATCCCAACTGCTGACACACCAGCAGATTCACAATGATGAGACCTTTTAAATGCAGAAAATGCGGGAAGTGCTTTAAAGGTTCTTGGGATCAGGTGTCCCATCAAAGAGTTCACACTGACGAGAGACCGTTTAAATGCTGCCACGTGGTGACATCATCCAAAAGTGTAGTTTTCACATGTCCACTGACAACATCCAGCTCTACCTCACCCCCATCCCTCCCCATTCCTCCACTGTTACTAAATTATCAAACTGCTTGTCCCACATCCGGTCCTGGATGAACAGAAATTTCCTCCAATTAAAAATTGGAAGACCAAAGCCATTGTCTTCAGTCAGCATTAGAAATTCCATTACCCCGACTTCCGGTTACGGTGATGCACTGCTAAGTCGCACGTTACGGCACCTCACGTTCCAACGCACTTTTGGGCTCTTATCGGGAGCCCCAACGGAATTTTTTTCCACCCAACCCAGTGTGAGGTGACGAAGGAAGGAGTCCCCCCGGGTGTGTATGGAAAGGAGTGGCGGTAGTGGCCAGATTGTGGAGGATCCTTTGTAGCAGTGGCAGAGAAGAGAATGGAGAAGCAAGATGGCGGCCGATGGAGCCCAGATGGTATGGGGCCCGGACCAGCAGGAGTTTCTCCGACGATGTGTGGAGGAGCTCAAGAAAATGGTGCTGGCGCCGATGTTACTGGCAATCGAGGGACTGAAGGAAACACAAAAGGTCCAGGCGATGGAGCTTCGTGGAGTGAATACAAAGGCAGCCGAGAATGAAGATGAGATACAGGGCCTGGTGGTAAAAACGGAGACACACGAGGCACTACACAAGAGGTGCATAGAAAGGCTGGAAGCCCTGGAGAACAGCTCGAGGAGGAAAAACCTACGGATTCTAGGTCTCCCCGAAGGAACGGTGGGAGCTGATGCGAGCACGATGCTCCATACGCTAATGGGAGCTGAGGCCCCAACGGGGCCCTGGAAGTGGAGGGAGTGTACCAGGTCCTCGTGAGAAGACCAAAGGCAGGGGAACCACCAAGAGCAATAGTGGTGAAGTTCCATCGCTGCAGGGACAGAGAGATGGTCCTGAGCTGGGCCAAGAAGGCACGGAGTAGCAAATGGGAGAATGCGGTGATACGTGTGTATCAGGACTGGAGTGCGGAGGTGGCGAGAAGGAGGGCGAGCTTTAACCAGGCCAAGACGGTGCTCCATAGGAAGAAAATTAAATTTGGGATGCTGTAGCCGGCGCTACTGTGGGTCACGCATCAGAGCAAGCACCACTACTTCGAGACGGCGGAGGAGGCATGGACATTCATCCAAGAAGAGAAACTGGACTAGATTTGAAAGTTTGATGTTTGGAGAGAAGCAGCGAGGTGGTGGTACAGTAATGTAAAGTGGGGAAAGGGGAGGGCTACTGTATAGCAATGTTGGACGGGGAATTTTTCTCCCCCCGATGGGGGGGACACGAAGAAATGTGGGCGCCGGTGGGAAAAGGGACAGGGAAGGGGAATGAGGGAACTGCGCCATAAGGGGCGGGGCCGAGAGGAAAGCATGGGTATTTTCCCGCGCTATGGAAATTATAGCGGGAAAACGGGTGCAGGAAGGATGGGAGCCTCACACGCAGGGAGGTGAAAGAGTGAACGGGGGAAGCCGAGGTCAGCCAGAGTTAGCTGACTTCCGGAAGCAATATGGGAGGAGTAATCAAGCTAGAGGGGGATCTAGCGGGGAGGGGGATTAACTGGGTTGCTGCTGCTGAGTGCAAGGGGGAGCTGGTAAGAGATGAGGTGGTCGGGGCGGGAGGGCGCTGCCAGGGGGACAGACGGGTGCATGGGACCTGGATGAGGAGATGGCCTAAAAAAGGGGATGGCTAGTCGACGAGGGTGGGGGGTGGTGAATGGCCCCCCAATCCGGCTGATCACGTGGAATGTGAGAGGTTTAAATGGGCCGATTAAGTGGGCACGGGTGTTTGCGCACTTCAAGAGACTGAAGGCGGACGTAGTCATGCTCCAGGAGACGCACCTGAAGTTGGCGGATCAGGTTAGACTAAGAAAAGGATGGGTGGGACAGGTATCCCACTCAGGGTTGGACGCAATAAACAGAGGGGTGGCAATATTGGTGGGGAAACGTGTATCATTCGAGGCTAAGAACATAGTGGTGGGCAGTGGGGGCAGATATGTGATGGCGAGTGGCAGACTGCAGGGCGAGGCAGTTGTGCTGGTGAATGTATATGCCCCGAATTGGGATGACGCGGGATTCATGAAGCGAATGCTGGGACCTATCCCGGACCTGGAGGTGGGAAGTTTGATAATGGGGGGGGGGGGCTTTAACACAGTGCTGGATCCAGGGCTAGACCGGTCCAGATCCAGGACCGGGAGAAGGCCGGCAGCGGCCAAGGTGCTTAAGGGATTTATGGAACAAATGGGGGGAGTGGATCCGTGGAGATTCGCCAGACCGATGGGTAAAGAGTTCTCTTTTTTCTCCCACGTCCACAAGGTATACTCCCGGATAGACTTTTTCACTTTGGGAAGGGCACTGATCCCGAAGGTGGCAGGAACGGAGTACTCGGCCATAGCCGTTTCAGATCACGCCCCGCACTGGGTGGATCTGGAACTAGGAGAGGAAAGGGAGCAGCGCCCACTCTGGTGACTAGATATGGGACTACTGGCGGACGAGGGGGTCTGCGGAAGGGTGAGGGGGTGTATTGAGCGATACTTGGAGGTCAACGACGATGGGGAGGTTCAGGTGGGGGTAGTAGAGGAAGCGCTGAAGGCGGAGGTTATAGGAGAGCTGATCTCCAACAGAGCCCACAAGGGGAAACAAGAGGGCAAAGAAAGAGAGATTAGTGGGGGAAATTCTGAGGGTGGATAAAAAATATGCGGAGGCCCCAGACGAAGGGCTATACAGAGAAAGGCTAAGACTACAGACGGAGTTTGACCTGCTGACCACGGGAAAGGCAGAGGCACAGTGGAGGAAGGCACAGGGGATACAATATGAGTATAGGGAAAAGGCGAGCCGGCTGCTAGCCCAACAACTTCGGAAGCGGGTGGCGGCGAGAGAGATCGGGGGAGTTAGGGACGAAACGGGAAATATGGAGCAGAGAGCAGGGAATGTGAATGAGGTGTTCAAGACCTTCTATGAGAGGCTATACAAGTCCCAACCCCCGGGGGGAAAAGAAGGAATGCTACACTTTCTGGACCAGCTAAGGTTCCCGAAGGTGAAGGGGCAGGAGGTGGCAGGTCCGGGGGCGTTAATCGAGGTGGATGAGGTGATTAAAGGACTGCGGAACATGCAGGCAGGGAAGGCCCCGGGACCAGATGGGTTTCCGGTGGAATTCTACAGGAAGTATATGGACCTGTTGGCCCCGCTTTTGGCGAGAACCTTTAATGAGGCTAAGGAAAGGGGGATGCTACCCCCGACAATGTTGGAGGCGACGATATCGCTAATCCTGAAACGAGATAAAGACCCGCTGCAGTGCGGGCCATACAGGCCCATCTCACTCCTAAATGTAGACGCCAAACTGCTGGCCAAAGTGATGGCGACAAGGACAGAGGATTGTGTCCCAGGGGTGGTGCATGACGATCAGACAGGGTTTGTAAAGGGGAGACAACTGAATGCTAATGTACGAAGGTTGCTGGGTGTGATGATGACACCCCCACCAGAAGGGGAGGCAGAGATAGTGGCGGCATTGGATGCAGAGAAGGCATTCGATAGGGTGGAGTGGGACTATCTGTGGGAGGTGCTGAAGAGGTTTGGGTTCGGTGAGGGGTTTATTAGATGGGTCAGACTCTTATATGGGGCCCCGATGGCAAGCGTCCTTACAAACAGGCAAAGATCGGGATACTTTCGACTACATAGGGGTACAAGACAAGGGTGTCCCCTGTCCCCGTTACTGTTCGCGTTGGCAATTGAACCACTGGCCATAGCGCTGAGGGATTCTAAGAAGTGGAGGGGGGTGCTTAGAGTGGGAGAGGAACACCGAGTGTCGCTCTACGCAGATGATCTACTGTTATATGTCGCGGACCCGGTAGAGGGGATGCCAGAGGTAATGCAGATACTTAGGGAGTTTGGAGAGTTCTCGGGATACAAACTAAATATGGGGAAGAGTGTGCTTTTTGTGATGCACCCCAGGGAACCGGGCAGGGGGATAGATGTTCTGCCGCTGAGGAGGGTGGTAAGGAATTTTTGATACCTGGGGATTCAGGTGGCCAGGAACTGGGGAACCCTGCATAGACTTAACCTGACACGACTGGTGGAGCAGATGGAGGAGGACTTTAAGAGGTGGGATATGGTGCCGCTGTCACTGGCGGGCAGAGTGCAGGCAGTTAAAATGGTGGTCCTCCCGAGGTTTATTTTTGTGTTTCGGTGCCTCCCCACCCTGGTCACAAAGGCCTTTTTAAAAAAAATAAACAGGAGCATTATGAGCTTTGTGTGGGAGGGAAAGACTCAGAGAGTAAAGAGGGGGTTCCTGCAGCGCAGTAGGGACAGAGGGGGACTGGCACTGCCAAGCCTGAGCGACTACTACTGGGTCGCCAATGTGTCGATGGTCTGTAAGTGGATGAGGGAGGAAGTGGGAGCAGCGTGGAAGAAGCTGGAAATGGCGTCCTGTAAGGGAACAAGCCTAAAAGCGCTGGTGCCGGCGCCGCTGCCGTTCTCCCCGAAAAGGTACACCAAAAACCCAGTGGTGGTGGCAACCTTGAAGATCTGGGGGCAGTGGAGACGACACAGGGGAGTGACGGGTGCCTCGTGTGGTCCCCGATAAGGAATAACCACAGGTTCGTCCCGGGGAGGATAGATGGGGGATTCCAGTGTTGGCAGCGAGCAGGAATTAGGAAGCTGAGGGACCTGTTTATAGACGGGGTGTTTGCAAGTCTGGGAGTGGTAGAAGAAAAATATAAGTTGCCACCAGGGAATGCCTTCAGATACATGCAAGTGAGGGCATTTACGAGGCAACAGGTGAGGAAATTTCTGCAGCTCCCGACGCAAGGGATCCAAGATAGAGTGATTTCGGGGGCATAGGTTGGAGAAGGCAAAGTGTCTGAAATATACCGGGAGATGAGGGATGAGGGGGAGGCGATGATAGAGGAGCTGAAGGGGAAATGGGAAGAAGAGCTGGGGGAAGAGATCGAGGAGGGGCTATGGGCGGATGCCCTAAGTAGGGTAAATTCCTCGTCCTCATGTGCCAGGCTTAGCCTGATTCAATTTAAGGTTCAACACAGAGCACATATGACGGGAGCAAGACTGAACAGGTTTTTCGGGGTGGAGGACAGGCGTGGGAGGTGCTCGGGAAGCTTGGCGAACCACATACACATGTTCTGGTCGTGTCCAGCACTGCACGAGTTCTGGGGGTGTGTGGCAAGTGTGATTTCAAAGGTGGTGGGGGTCCGGGTCAAACCAGGCTGGGGGTTAGCTATTTTTGGGGTTGCAGAAGAACCGGGAGTGCAGGAGGCGAAAGAGGCCGACATTTTGGCCTTTGCGTCCCTGGTAGCCCGGCGAAGGATCTTACTCATGTGGAAGGAAGCGAAGCCCCCGGGCGTGGAGGCCTGGATAAACGACATGGCAGGGTTCATAAGATTGGAACAAATAAAATTTGCGTTGAGAGGATCGACTCAGGGGTTCATCAGGCGGTGGCAACCGTTCCTTGACTATCCGCGGAACGATAATGAAAAGACAGAAAGGACAGCAGCAGCAACCCAGGGGGGAGGGGGAGGGAGCACTATTTTGTGTTTTTGCTATTTGTTTTTTCTTTTCTAGTTTGTTGTAAGCTCACTATATTATTTAAATAATGTTTAATGTATAATCCTTTGTTGAGTTGTAAAAACGGAAAAATTTTTGTTTGAAAAATTTCAATAAAATATATATTTTTAAAGAAACAGGCCTTGCTCTGTTTTCTCTTAGTGCCCAGTTTAACAGCGGCTGCTAACTGAGCCATTTTTACATTTGCAAGTAATTGTTCAACGGCTTTCTCGTGGGTGAGGGCCGTATCTTCAGGGCTGGTCAGGTCTGAACACAACAAGTACTCTGTCCCTTTCATGGGGTGTCCGGTCATGATGGTGTGTGGGGTGTAACCTGTGGAGGTGGAAACAGTGTTACGCAAAAACATCAGCGCAATGGGGAAGACAGAATCCCAAGTGGTGTTGTTCTGCTGGACTATTTTTCTACGGGTGGTTTTTATGGTCCGATTCATGCACTCCACTATACCACTCGACTGTGGGTGGTATGCAATGTGAAATTTTTGGGTTATGCCAAATATCGTGAGGACGTTCTGCATGACCTGTCCCGTAAAGTGAGAACCTTGGTCCGACTCAATACTGCGGGGGAGTCCCCATCTTGTAAAAATATGGTGGATTAGGATTTTGGCTGTGGTTTTTGCGGTGTTGGTGTGGGCTGGAAATGCTTCCACCCACTTTGTGAAAGTGTCTATGACCACCAGAACGTATTGATAGCCATTCCTGCAAGGGGACAATGCACTTATAAAATCGATCTGGAGGTTAGTCCAGGGGCTGTTAATGGGCAGGGTGTGGCTGAGGTGTGCCTTTTTGGCATATCTATCTGGGTTGTTCTGTGCGCAGATGAGGCAATTCTCAATGTAATGGGATACATCCTCTTTGAGATTAGGCCACCAACAAAGCTGTTTGAGGTGGGCTGCGGTGGGATCGATTCCCTGGTGTCCATGACCATCATGGAATAAACAGATTAATTGGTTCCTATCCTGCTTCGGAACTACATAAAGGGTGTCTTTCAACACCACACCGCCATGTGTGGTTATCGTATTTCTGAACCTCTCGTATGGGGCTGGAAACTTCCCTTTCACGATCTCAGTGAGAGCGCTATCCTGCTTCTGGGCCTCTACTAGATCTTCGATCCTAGTCTGCGTGACCTGAACTGCACTCACTGGCGCACTCACTGGGGCACTTTCGCGGGGCTTCCAAAAGTACCCATGCCTGGATCCTGCTTTAGCCAGTGCGTCGGTTTTTACATTTCCAGGGGGGGAGGAACGATGGTGGCTGCGGACTTTTATAATGCCAAAAGTCCTGTCCTTGGCTTTTTTCAGAATATGGCAGCGTAATGGGGCTGAGGGGAGGGGTTTCCCATCCGCAGAAACAAATCCTCTTGTTTCCCAGAGGGGTAGAAATTCGGTGAGGCTGTTGCAAACGTATAGACTGTCTGAATATATGTCTGCTGGGCTGGGGAAGGAATCGGGGTGCTCTATAATGTAAGCGATGGCCGCAGGCTTTCTGCCTGCGCGCCTAAGTGTCCGGGTAATTTTAATGCGATTTCCTCGAGGGCGCATCCCTGCGCGTCCTCCACATAAATCCCACAACCTGTTATGCGTTGCCCATCCAGGACTGTGGAAGATCCATCCACATAGATCATAATGGGATCACATGTGTCCGGGTGAGGGGGGCTTTGAGATGGAGTGGCTAGTTTTCTGGGGGGGTGTTTTTGCGATAAAGGGGCCTGTATTATGGTGGGGCGAGATGATTTCACACTCGTGGGGGGTTCCGGGGTGCTGTAGATTGTCCACTAAGTATGTGTGTGTTTTGGTCCGTTTGACTGTGCTGTCCCGTCTTTGTAAGAGAAGGGTCCACCTAGCAGCGCAGATTTGGCATACGGTACCGTCTTTAAGTCGTCCGTCTAGTAAAAGTTGGGTGGGGGTGTGCTCGGTCAAAATGGTGATGGGGTTCAGTCCGGTAATGTATGAAAAGTACTGGACTGCCCAGAAAACTGCGAGCAGGTGTCTCTCACAGGCTGAGAATCCCTGCTCCACAGCATCTAAAATTCGGGAGGCATAAGCCACGGGTCTTAGCTGGTCGTGCCGTTCCTGCAGGAGCACGGCTGAAAGGGTGCGGTCTGTGGTCGCTACCTCTATGGCATAAGGGGAAAGCGGGTCGGGAACTTGTAGTGCGGGGCCGGCTATGAGCGCCTGTTTTAATGATTCCACAGCATCCGTATGCTGCGGAAGCCACTCCCAGGGGGCTCCTTTCTTCAGGAGGTCTGAGAGGGGCGCTGCCTTGCTGGCGAAACCGTCAATGTGGTTTCGGCAGTAGCCAACCAGTCCTAAAAATGACCGGAGGGCTGCAACGTTTTGGGGAAGGGGCAATTTAGCGATCGAGTCAATTCTTTTGTGCTCGATCTCGCGTTTGCCGTGTGTGATGATAGTACCCAAATATACCACCTTTTCTTCCAATATCTGGGCCTTTTGGGGGCTGACTTTACAGCCAATGGAATGTAGTAATTCCAGGAGTTCGGACAGAAGCTCAATGTGCTCTTCCTTTGTGTCTGTCTGCAGTAAGTCGATCTTTAATTGCTGGAGCGTAGTTGTTGCTGGATGAACTATAGTACCGAACCAGCCACTCCAGCCCCTATCCGGGAACCTGGCGGATCCAGTACATGGTGTCGCTGCCAAGATCGAAGCGGCTGGTTCTACAGGTCAGTCTCAGGGAGCCTCCGGGACGCCCGCTCTCTGCCTCTGGCTGAGTCAACACAACCGGTGTACCGGTCAGACAGGGAGGAAGGCGTCGAGCGAGGGAACCGTGGTTTACCAAGGAAGTGGAATCTCTTGTTAAGAGGAAGAAGAAGGCCTATGTGAAGATGAAGTGTGAAGTTTCGGTTGGGGCGATGGATAGTTACAAGGTAGCGAGGAAGGATCTAAAGAGAGAGCTAAGACGAGCAAGGAGGGGACATGAGAAGTATTTGGCAGGAAGGATCAAGGAAAACCCAAAAGCTTTCTATAGGTATGTCAGGAATAAGCGAATGACGAGGGAAAGAGTAGGACCAGTCAAGGACAGGGATGGGAAATTGTGTGTGGAGTCTGAAGAGATAGGCGAGATACTAAATGAATATTTTTCGTCAGTATTCACTCAGGAAAAAGATAATGTTGTGGAGGAGAATGCTGAGCCCCAGGCTAATAGAATAGATGGCATTGAGGTACGTAGGGAAAAGGTGTTGGCAATTCTGGACAGGCTGAAAATAGATAAGTCCCCGGGACCTGATGGGATTTATCCTAGGATTCTATGGGAGGCCAGGGAAGAGATTGCTGGACCTTTGGCTTTGATTTTTATGTCATCATTGGCTACAGGAATAGTGCCAGAGGACTGGAGGACAGCAAATGTGGTCCCTTTGTTCAAAAAGGGGAGCAGAGACAACCCCGGCAACTATAGACCGGTGAGCCTCACGTCTGTAGTGGGTAAAGTCTTGGAGGGGATTATAAGGGACAAGATTTATAATCATCTAGATAGGAATAATATGATCAGGGATAGTCAGCATGGCTTTGTGAAGGGTAGGTCATGCCTCACAAACCTTATTGAGTTCTTTGAGAACGTGACTGATAAGGTTTGATAAGGTTTGATAAGGTTCCCCACGGTAGGCTATTGCAAAAAATACGGAGGCTGGGGATTGAGGGTGATTTAGAGATGTGGATCAGAAATTGGCTAGCTGAAAGAAGACAGAGGGTGGTGGTTGATGGGAAATGTTCAGAATGGAGTACAGTCACAAGTGGAGTACCACAAGGATCTGTTCTGGGGCCGTTGCTGTTTGTCATTTTTATCAATGACCTAGAGGAAGGCGCAGAAGGGTGGGTGAGTAAATTTGCAGACGATACTAAAGTCGGTGGTGTTGTCGATAGTGTGGAAGGATGTAGCAGGTTACAGAGGGATATAGATAAGCTGCAGAGCTGGGCTGAGAGGTGGCAAATGGAGTTTAATGTAGAGAAGTGTGAGGTGATTCACTTTGGAAGGAATAACAGGAATGCGGAATATTTGGCTAATGGTAAAGTTCTTGAAAGTGTGGATGAGCAGAGGGATCTAGGTGTCCATGTACATAGATCCCTGAAAGTTGCCACCCAGGTTGATAGGGTTGTGAAGAAGGCCTATGGAGTGTTGGCCTTTATTGGTAGAGGGATTGAGTTCCGGAGTCGGGAGGTCATGTTGCAGCTGTACAGAACTCTGGTCCGGCCGCATTTGGAGTATTGCGTACAGTTCTGGTCACCGCATTATAGGAAGGACGTGGAGGCTTTGGAGCGGGTGCAGAGGAGATTTACCAGGATGTTGCCTGGTATGGAGGGAAAATCTTATGAGGAAAGGCTGATGGACTTGAGGTTGTTTTCGTTGGAGAGAAGAAGGTTAAGAGGAGACTTAATAGAGGCATACAAAATGATCAGGGGGTTGGATAGGGTGGACAGTGAGAGCCTTCTCCCGCGGATGGATATGGCTGGCACGAGGGGACATAACTTTAAACTGAGGGGTAATAGATATAGGACAGAGGTCAGAGGTAGGTTCTTTACGCAAAGAGTAGTGCGGCCGTGGAATGCCCTACCTGCTACAGTAGTGAACTCGCCAACATTGAGGGCATTTAAAAGTTTATTGGATAAACATATGGATGATAATGGCATAGTGTAGGTTAGATGGCTTTTGTTTCGGTGCAACATCGTGGGCCGAAGGGCCTGTCCTGCGCTGTATCGTTCTATGTTCTATGTTCTATAACCTCCGACTGGACACCTATAAAAATATATCAAAACCCCGAGGATTAATGCTGGTGAAATGATTGGTGACTCTGGAACATTCCAGAGAGAGACTAACACTGAGACAGTAACAGTGAGAGACTTGGGCAATAAAAACTACTCACGGGATAAGAAAGTCAGCAACAAACTGAGAGAAATGGCCCACCTCATCCTTCTGGTCATTTGGGGGAAATGGTTGTGTCAGGAACTCAGTGAACAAACCAGCTCCCGGACTGTTGGATTCGGGTCCCAGTGAGCTGCATTTAAATACCCGGCAGAAGGGGGCGGGTTTCCAGGCGCCGCCTGTTGATTCCCAGGTGGAGGCGGCGACTGGATCCACGTCCCACCTTGCACACCCCCAACAGAATGGACTCAGAGATTTACTATAAGATATTATTTAAAGTGGACATTTTCTCTGTATCGGGACAGTAGTTTGTCTGAATTGATTCTTTATAATGTCCCCAGTGGTTCTAATGGCGAAATTACATTTGCGCATCTGGTAATAAAAACCTATTCCATTGTAAATTCACTCCCTTTATTTCTACACACCAACAAAAGAGGATGAACATAGACAGATTAATGGTATTGTCAGGAAATAAGTCGATTGTCAGTCTGATTTGCAATACTCTGAGTATCTATCCCATTACAGTAACAAAAAATATCATTTATCAGAGGAATTGTTATTGCGTTAGGTAGCTAAATGCGGGATGAACAACGTGATTCCATTTCCAGTGCGGATGTCTATAACTGTACAATGTGGGTCTGTAGACAAGAAGAAACTCTAACATTACACAATGACTCTCCTTACATTTCTCGAACTGCCCCGAGCCTAAGACAGTCCTGTGAACATTAGCGGTAAAAGAAACCCGCTTGCCTGATAATTGAGCAGTGAGTTAACAGTAAAACATAAAATTGACATCAATTAAAAACGGAAAAATTTTTGTTTGAAAAATTTCAATAAAATATATATTTTTAAAGAAACAGGCCTTGCTCTGTTTTCTCTTAGTGCCCAGTTTAACAGCGGCTGCTAACTGAGCCATTTTTACATTTGCAAGTAATTGTTCAACGGCTTTCTCGTGGGTGAGGGCCGTATCTTCAGGGCTGGTCAGGTCTGAACACAACAAGTACTCTGTCCCTTTCATGGGGTGTCCGGTCATGATGGTGTGTGGGGTGTAACCTGTGGAGGTGGAAACAGTGTTACGCAAAAACATCAGCGCAATGGGGAGGACAGAATCCCAAGTGGTGTTGTTCTGCTGGACTATTTTTCTACGGGTGGTTTTTAGGGTCCGATTCATGCACTCCACTATACCACTCGACTGTGGGTGGTATGCAATGTGAAATTTTTGGGTTATGCCAAATATCGTGAGGACGTTCAGCATGACCTGTCCTGTAAAGTGAGAACCTTGGTCCGACTCAATACTGCGGGGGAGTCCCCATCTTGTAAAAATATGGTGGATTAGGATTTTGGCTGTGGTTTTTGCGGTGTTGGTGTGGGCTGGAAATGCTTCCACCCACTTTGTGAAAGTGTCTATGACCACCAGAACGTATTGATAGCCATTCCTGCAAGGGGGCAATGCACCTATAAAATCGATCTGGAGGTTAGTCCAGGGGCTGTTAATGGGCCAGGTGTGGCTGAGGTGTGCCTTTTTGGCATATCTATCTGGGTTGTTCTGTGCGCAGATGAGGCAATTCTCAATGTAATGGGATACATCCTCTTTGAGATTAGGCCACCAACAAAGCTGTTTGAGGTGGGCTGCGGTGGGATCGATTCCCTGGTGTCCATGACCATCATGGAATAAACAGATTAATTGGTTCCTATCCTGCTTCGGAACTACATAAAGGGTGTCTTTCAACACCACACCGCCATGTGTGGTTATCGTATTTCTGAACCTCTCGTATGGGGCTGGAAACTTCCCTTTCACGATCTCAGTGAGAGCGCTATCCTGCTTCTGGGCCTCTACTAGATCTTTGATCCTAGTCTGCGTGACCTGAACTGCACTCACTGGCGCACTCACTGGGGCACTTTCGGGGGGCTTCCAAAAGTACCCATGCCTGGATCCTGCTTTAGCCAGTGCGTCGGTTTTTACATTTCCAGGGGGGGAGGAACGATGGTGGCTGCGGACTTTTATAATGCCAAAAGTCCTGTCCTTGGCTTTTTTCAGAATATGGCAGCGTAATGGGGCTGAGGGGAGGGGTTTCCCATCCGCGGAAACAAATCCTCTTGTTTCCCAGAGGGGTAGAAATTCGGTGAGGCTGTTGCAAACGTATAGACTGTCTGAATATATGTCTGCTGGGCTGGGGAAGGAATCGGGGTGCTCTATAATGTAAGCGATGGCCGCAGGCTTTGCTGCCTGGCGCCTAAGTGTCCGGGTAATTTTAATGCGATTTCCTCGAGGGCGCATCCCTGCGCGTCCTCCACATAAATCCCACAACCTGTTATGCGTTGCCCATCCAGGACTGTGGAAGATCCATCCACATAGATCATAATGGGATCACATGTGTCCGGGTGAGGGGGGCTTTGAGATGGAGTGGCTAGTTTTCTGGGGGGGTGTTTTTGCGATAAAGGGGCCTGTATTATGGTGGGGCGAGATGATTTCACACTCGTGGGGGGTTCCGGGGTACTGTAGATTGTCCACTAAGTATGTGTGTGTTTTGGTCCGTTTGACTGTGCTGTCCCGTCTTTGTAAGAGAAGGGTCCACCTAGCAGCGCAGATTTGGCATACGGTACCGTCTTTAAGTCGTCCGTCCAGTAAAAGTTGGGTGGGGGTGTGCTCGGTCAAAATGGTGATGGGGTTCAGTCCGGTAATGTATGAAAAGTACTGGACTGCCCAGAAAACTGCGAGCAGGTGTCTCTCACAGGCTGAGAATCCCTGCTCCACAGCATCTAAAATTCGGGAGGCATAAGCCACGGGTCTTAGCTGGTCGTGCCGTTCCTGCAGGAGCACGGCTGAAAGGGTGCAGTCTGTGGTCGCTACCTCTATGGCATAAGGGGAAAGCGGGTCGGGAACTTGTAGTGCGGGGCCGGCTATGAGCGCCTGTTTTAATGATTCCACAGCATCCGTATGCTGCGGAAGCCACTCCCAGGGGGCTCCTTTCTTTAGGAGGTCTGAGAGGGGTGCTGCCTTGCTGGCGAAACCGTTAATGTGGTTTCGGCAGTAGCCAACCAGTCCTAAAAATGACCGGAGGGCTGCAACGTTTTGGGGAAGGGGCAATTTAGCGATCGAGTCAATTCTTTTGTGCTCGATCTCGCGGTTGCCGTGTGTGATGATAGTACCCAAATATACCACCTTTTCTTCCAATATCTGGGCCTTTTGGGGGTTGACTTTACAGCCAATGGAATGTAGTAATTCCAGGAGTTCGGACAGAAGCTCAATGTGCTCTTCCTTTGTGTCTGTCTGCAGTCAGTCGATCTTTAATTGCTGGAGCGTAGTTGTTGCTGGATGAACTATAGTACCGAACCAGCCACTCCAGCCCCTGTCCGGGAACCTGGCGGATCCAGTACATGGTGTCCCTGCCAAGATCGAAGCCGCTGGTTCTACAGGTCAGTCTCAGGGAGCCTCCGGGACGCCCGCTCTCTGCCTCTGGCTGAGTCAACACAACCTCCGACTGGACACCTATAAAAATATATCAAAACCCCGAGGATTAATGCTGGTGAAATGATTGGTGACTCTGGGACATTCCAGAGAGAGACTAACACTGAGGCAGTAACAGTGAGAGACTTGGACAATAAAAACTACTCACGGGATAAGAAGGTCAGCAACAAACTGAGAGAAATGGCCCACCTCATCCTTCTGGTCATTTGGGGGAAATGGTTGTGTCAGGAACTCAGTGAACAAACCAGCTCCCGGACTGTTGGATTCGGGTCCCAGTGAGCGGCATTTAAATACCCGGCAGAAGGGGCGGGTTTCCAGGCGCCGCCTGTTGATTCCCTGGTGGAGGCGGCGACTGGATCCACGCCCCCCCCCCCCCCCCCCCCCCAACAGAATGGGCCCAGAGATTTACTATGGGTTATTATTAAATAGACATTTATCTGTAGCGGGATATTTGTTTCTCTGAATCGATTCTTTATAATGTCCCCATTGCGAAATTACATTTGCGCATCTGGTAATAAAAACCTATTCCATTGTAAATTCACTCCCTTTATTTCTACACACCAACAAAAGAGGATGAACATAGACAGATTAATGGTATTGTCAGGAAATAAGTCGATTGTCAGTCTGATTTGCAATACTCTGAGTATCTATCCCATTACAGTAACAAAAAATATCATTTATCAGAGGAATTGTTATTGCGTTAGGTAGCTAAATGCGGGATGAACAACGTGATTCCATTTCCAGTGCGGATGTCTATAACTGTGCAATGTGGGTCTGTAGACAAGAAGAAACTCTAACATTACACAATGACTCTCCTTACATTTCTCGAACTGCCCCGAGCCGAAGACAGTCCTGTGAACATTAGCGGTAAAAGAAACCCGCTTGCCTGATAATTGAGCAGTGAGTTAACAGTGAAACATAAAATTGACATCAACATTTGACAGAAGTTCATGATTCGGAACGGACACGGCGATCGGCAAAGTTACCCTTCAGCATCCAAATCATTGCCGCTAGTTTTACTGGCCAACTCTGTCTAACACTCACTGGTGTTGGGAACATTATCAGGGCGGTGCGGCATATTACACAATATCACAGGAATAAATGTTTTATCTTCTACTCAAACAGGCCATGAACTGGTAATTTCTCCACTCATTGGCAGCAATGAAAGAGACTGTTAAATAATGGAAATCAGCACAAATTAAACTGTGCACAACACGGTGCTGATCAGGCATAAGAGACGCCTCCGTTTAGATCAGGTCAACAACTCGGAGAATATTCCAGGAATTCTGGCGGTGTCACTGCAATTTAATGATTTTCTTTTGCAATTATTTTTGCAATTCCCCTCATCCTATTGGGCTTGTGGACTGGGCCCATCAACACCACTCACTCTCACTTCATTAGGTTCTTAACAAACGGACTTTAATAACTAGAGTGACCTTTACTGGGAAATAATATAAATTAAATAGCATCTGGTCAGTTTACTATTTTCCGATTGGGTTTAATCTCAAAGTGAACAGAACATTCACTGAATATATTTATTCAGATGGAACACTATTTACTTCATGCACGGCTGAAACATTTATTGTTTGAATGGATAAATCCCACTTTATCCATTCATATTCAGGATAATCTGCCCCACACAGTATTGACAGCAATCCAGCCGCCTGCAGTCAGGGAGGCTCGAATGTTCAAAGTTGTTTACAGGAAGCACCTGCATTTATTTTTTCATTGATCTGTTTCCTCAGTACTGGCCGCTTGGCTGCAAGCCAACTTCAAACTCACAACATTGTCAATGAGGACTATTTATAAACAAATCTACCCAGCAACAGTACTGGAGATCATTTGATGTTTATTTGTGAACCTATTTGAACTGCTCCCATCTCGAAAGAAAGTAGAGTTATCCCAGCCATGGTGGGATTTGTACCCGAGTCCCCACAGGATTAGCCTGGGCCTTTGGATTACTGGTCCAATGACATGAATTATGCACCATCATCTCATGCAGAGCTGAATAATAGTAGAATATTTTGATTGAGGAATTAATGAGTGTGATTGATGGATGGAGCTATACATGGGCTTGAAAGATACTGTTCTACATTTTCATTTTTGTCCATGACTACTTCGTAAATTGAAGCAGGTCCTTTAAAATGTGTGTCAGATTGATACAGTCAGTCCTTCGAGCTCTTCTGGATGAATTTCATCCCCAGGTGATCGGGAACTAACGAGCGGGACGTCACAAAGAGGAGGCTGACGATCTTCCTCCGGTGCTGGTGATTCTTCCATGCTCATGATGAATCTTCATGTCAAAGACAGAAAGCGGGAACATGATTACATTGAGGAGGGACGGTTGTAATATTTAAGTCGTGCAGTTATTTCATGTACTGGCAGGACAAAATTAGATTGCAACGGTATTCTCAAAGGCTGAGCTTCAAAGACTCTCAGAATCAAACAAAACAGAGGAGGTATGCACGGCTCTGGTATGATCAAAGGATAGAAGATGTTTACATTCCCAAGGCATTTCCGTACGGTGAAGTAGCCAGAGCCACACATCCAGTGGAAAGGTCAATATTCCGCTTCAAGGATTCTACAAAGTCTGAAATGAAGGCCCTCAGTCCAAACATTGATGACTGCATTTGGGCGACACCAGCTGACATCTGAGAAAAATGGCGACACCTCTAATTTCATAGAATTTCATAGAATTTACAGAGCAGAAGGAGGCCATTTGGCCCATCGAGTCTGCACCAGCTCTTGGAAAGAGCACCCTACCCAAGGTCAACACCTCCACCCTATCCCCATAACCCAGTAACCCCACCCAACACTTAGGGCAATTTTGGACACTAAGGACAATTTAGCATGGCCAATCCACCTAACCTGCACATCTTTGGACTGTGGGAGGAAACCGGAGCACCCGGAGGAAACCCACGCAGACACGGGGAGGATGTGCAGACTCCGCACAGACAGTGACCCAAGCCGGAATCGAGCCTGGGACCCTGGAGCTGTGAAGCAATTGTGCTATCCACAATGCTGGTGCACGAAATAATGGGCTGGTGTGAACGACCACGACCAGTGGATTTAGCGGCTTTGCAATAGACACAGACATAGAAAGTAATAAACCAGAATGACAATTGGTAGCTTCACTTGCAGCACTTGTGTGAAAATCCAATTGTCAAAAACTGACGTCCTCCGCTATCAATAAAGGTGCCATATGATTAAAAAAACAGTCTGAAGTGGATGTGTTTACTGTGAACCTATTGGGCATAGAAGGTTGCTTGTATTTTTGTGAAATTCAGTTGTACACAACATGATGTATTTCAAACACACACATAAAGGCTCTCTCACATACACACAGGCACAGAAACATACAGAGACACACAAACACACACATATACATACACAATCTTTCAGACAAATATTCTCTCTCTCTCCCCCTCCCTCGCACAAACACACACAAATGTACCTCTACAAATGAAGATCCCATCTTAGTTTCCTGGGAGGCCTCAGAGACAATAACCCCAATCATCTTTCAGCTGGTATCATGGACCAATAATCTCTCCCACACCATGTTTGTTCATGTGAATATTAAATTTCCCATGGACTCCAAACAGGTAAACATTCCTCCATTTCACAATGATGAACAAAAATGTGTTACCAGGAATTGAGGCACTTTGGTCTGGTTCTGACATTACATTTAGATTTAGATTTATTGTCACCTGTATCGAGGTACAGTGAAAAATATTGTTCTGTGTACAGTCCAGGCTCATCGGTCCTTACACGAAAAACATAGGAAATTACGATAAATACACAATGTAAATACATAGACATAGACATCAGGTGAAAAATACGGAGTGCAGTGCTACAACAGTAGGAGGTCTGTAGCGGGATCAGTTCAATCTATAACAGGGCCGATCAGAGGTCTGGTAATAGCGGGAAATGAGCTGCTTTTGAATCTGTTAGTGCATGTTCTCAGACTTTTGCATCATCGACCCGATGGAAGAGGTAATAATAATAGCTTATTGTCACAAGTAGGCTTCAGTGAAGTTACTGTGAAAAGCCCCTAGACGCCACATTCCGGCGCCTGTTCGGGGAAGCGGGTTCGGGAATTGGACCGTGCTGCTGGCTTGCCTTGGTCTGCGTTCAAAGCCAGCGATTTAGCCCTCTGCTAAACAGCCCCTTCTGGTCACCACTTTTCAGGAAGAATGGGAAGGTTCTTGAAGAGGTGCAGAGGCATTGTTCTGCATTACAAGCTAGCTGTTCAGCCCACTTTGCTAAACCAGACCCTAATAACTCGAGTGGGAAGGGTCTTTGATTATGCTGCCCGTTTCCCGAGTCTGTATTCACGAGTCTGTAGTTTCTTACGATCTTGGGCCGAGCAGTTGCCGTATCAAACTGTGATGCATACAGATGTGCGAGAAACAGCCACCAATACCTGCAATTTGTTGCACCTTGAATTTTGGCACCTCATGTAGAAGGCGCCGTGATATTACATTTGTGGAAATGGATTATGGATACATGAACATTATGGATCATACCTGACCGCGAGATTTACACAGGAGATGCAGTTGCAAAGACTGGCCAGCAGATGGAATAAAATCGGGATGCCTTACAAGCAGGAATTGCCTCAATAATTACTGCAATGATCTGTCTCCGATACTTTTAAATTGGATCCATCTGTATTTTTGTTGGACTAGATTCCGTCTCTGATTACATTACACTCTGTTTCAAATAATACGGCACCAGTAGATGTCAATTTTCATGTCACACAATCACTGTGATCCCATTTTCAATGTATTGATTCTACCTTTGCCGTTCTCGCACACCCAGTCCTGATTAGCGATGGGCAAGTAACAAATATCCTGAGCAGGAACCTCAACAAAATCCCCCATCTTAAATGATGGGGAAGTTCAACACGTCAGTGCAAAAAACAAGACTGAATCTTTGTACCATCTTCAGGATGCGACCATATCCCAAAATAGAGATTCTAATCATTTCCCCTGGCATTCAAATGACGCTGGCATGTTTAATGCCCCGCCATCAATACCCTAGCGATCACGTTTGATGTTAAACTGAACTGGAAAAAACACTTAAATAATGTGCTACAAGAGTCGATCAGAGGCTGCGAATTTTGCGGTGAGTAACTCACCTCCTGACTTCCCAAACTCTATCCATCATCTGTAAGCCAGAAGTCAGAAGTGTAACTGAATATTTATCGTTTTTCTGATGTGTGGACTTCCAGTGGCGGCCATGCGCTGAGTGGTCGCAGGAAACGGGGCTCTCGTCTGAGAACTTTTGACGACAGCCTTTTAACTTCCCAAAACGGAACCAAAAACGCTCATAATCAAAAATGGTCCAGGAAGGCAGAAGATCATTGGGTGAGTTTGAACAACAAAGGAATCCAACGATAGAAAATAAAAAGGAGGTTTGGGCAGTGGCCATGGGATATAATTCAATATCATCAGTAGAGCAAACAAAACAGGCCAGTTGAGGGCTCCAATAAGATCCTAGCAGTACGAAATAATAGTTACTATAGGAACAGAAAATGAGGGACAGGAATGACAGCTCAATATTCCACCTGACAGGGTTTTCAGATAGAGATAGACAGTGGGATAAAAAGGATAGGTGGCTATATTGGTTAGATAATCAATTACAGACACGAGAAGGGATGATATGTTGGAAGGTATCCTAACATCGGTAGTGGGGAAAATTCTTGAATCCATTATCAAGGACTTTATAACGGATGTTTGGAAAGCAGTGGCAGGATCAGTCGGAGTCAGCATGAATTTCTGAAGGGAAAATCTGTTGGAATTCTTTGAAGCTGTAACCAGTACAGTTTGCAAGGGGGGAGCCAATCGATGTGGTATATTTGGATTTTCAGAAGGCGTTTGACAAAGTCCCGCATAAGAGATTATTGTGCAGAATTAAAGCGCATGGGATTGGGGCAAATGCATAGAGCTGGATATAAAACTGTTTGACAGAGAGGAAACAAAGAGTAGGAATTAATGGGTCATTTTCAAATTGGCAGGCAGTAACTAGTGGGGTGCAACAGGGATCGGTGCTGGGACCCCAGCTATTCGTAATATATATAATTGATTTAGATGAGAGAACAAAATGTAACATCTCAAAGTTTGCAGATGGTACCAAGTTAGGTGGGAGGGTGAACTGTGACAAGGATTCAGGGATCCTACAACATGATCTAGACAAGTTGGGCGAGTGGGCAAATCAATGGCAGATGCAGTATAATTTGGATAAGTGTGAGGTTATTCACTTTGGAAGCAAAAACAGGGAGGCAGATTACTACCTGAACGGTTGTAAATTGGGAGAGGGGAGTGTGCAGTGGTGTCCTGGGTGTCCTTGTGCACCAGTCGCTGAAGGTAAGCATGCAGGTGCAGCAGGCGGTAAAGAAGGCTAATGGTATGTTGGCATTCATTATGAGAGGGTTCGAGTATAGGGGCTGGTTTAGCACACTGGGCTAAAACGCTGGCTTTTAAAGCAGATCAAGGCATGATGTCTTGCTGCAATTATACAGGGCCCTGGTGAGGCCACACCTGGAGAAACCTGTGCAGTTTTGGTCTCCTTCTCTGAGAAAGGGTGTCCTTGCTCTCGAAGGATTGCAGCGAAGGTTCACCAGGCTGATTCCAGGGATGGCGGGACTGTGATATTAAGAGAGATTGACTAGGTTTGAATTGTTCTTGCTGGAGTTCAGAAGAATGAGGGCGGATCTCATAGAGACTTATACAATTCTAACTGGACTCGACAGGGTAGATGCACGGAAGATGTTGCCAATGATGGTGTGTCCAGAGGTCACAGTCTGCGTATTCAGGGTAAACCATTTCGGACAGAGAAAAGGAGACATTTCCTCACACAAAGAGTGGTGAGCCTGCGGAATTCGTTACCACAGGAAGTAGTTGAAGCTAAAACATTGAATATATTCAAGAGGTGGTTAGATATAGCACTTGGGGAGAATGGGATCAAAGGCTATGGGAAGAAAGCAGGATTAGGCTATGGAGTTGGATGATCAACCATGATCGTGATGAATGGCGGAGCAGGCTCGAAGGGCCAAAAGGCCTCCTCTTCCTCCTGTCTTCTATGTATGTATCTGTGTATGTATCTATGACCAATTGCCGACATAGTGATTGAATTTTGAGTCAGAGGGAGATAGAATGGCAACTATTCAGGTAAATCTTTGAGAAATGTGAAAGCAGGAAAGGATGATTTCGGAGAGCCATTTGATGCCCTGGATCTCGACAACAATAACACAACCGCCATTTTGCGACTCCTGTATCCAGTGCAGTAAACAGGAAAACACAGTGAGCGAGCTGCTTCTGGTGGCGCTCTGAGGTATATGGCCCTTTCCTGGAAAATCATCGAATTCTCAAATTACTGGAGGATGTTGTTGCGTGGTGAGGTAGCATTATTTTTGGTTCATATTGTTATTACTGCAATTTATTTCAATGAAATTAAACTTATACACGGAGCTAATTCCAATTTCATTTTAAATCCTGGCGATTCCCGTTGTTTCGTGCAATAGATCTGTCACAATGGTTAAAGAAGCTGGTTTTAAACAATCTGAAACCACGGAGATCGCGATGAGATCCCGACTCTAAAATGCCATAGCATACCAAATATGTCAATATGACCCTGGTTCACACACATATCAATGTTATTTTGGGATCTTAATGTAAATGTTTCCATTTTAATCCTACCCTTGAGTTGTGGGTGTTATATTTTACCTGTTATAGCTGCTCCTATTAATTCAACACTTTGGTGATCTCCTTACAATGAGAAAGGTGACCAAATTGGATATTCTACAGTCTGAATTCAAGGAAAACGAGAGAACGAGGCAGAGGAAGTGTGAGAGAGAGGGTCAGAAACAGTGAAAGGCAAGACATGGACATAGAGGCCGAGCGACCGAGCGGGGCAGAACTTGAGACAAACTCAGAGCTGGAGGGACGGAGAAAGTGTGGGGAAAAGGAAGTCAGAAGATAGCATTAGTCCAGAACGAACACTAATTGGTGCACAACTGACATCAGTTTCGAAGGCAAGCCAATCATGTCGCGAGGAAACGCCCCTCACTTTCCCAGTAAGTGAAGCTTCCACTGATCTGAATTTCCGTGTTAATACCAGAACAGATTTCAAATAGGATTTATTTCTGTCGAACTCTAACCCAGACGCCATGTGTTCCCCATGTTGGTTACTGATAATAACGGCCATGCTTCCCGGTGAGTTGATGTTTAAATGTTCACCGTGTGTTCCGTGTGTTATCTTCACTCCCAGATATTGAATACGTTTTGTGTTTTGTGACAGGAACAAATGGTGAAGATTCAGTCTCCCAGGATCGATCTGTATTAACGGTTCTGGAAGGACAGACCATTAAACTGGACTGTAGATACTCGGCAGCTGGTTTTAACATTCTGTTGTGGTACATTCAGTATCCCGGGGAATCTCCGAGGAATTTAATAAAAATCTATATCACGGGCACTTCAGATACGTCTCCAGATTTGCCAACAAGGTTCTCGGCTGTTTTACACAAAGAAAACCAAACGGTTCCTTTAAATATCGCCGGAGTTGATCTCTCCGACAGTGCCGTGTATTTCTGCGCCATGGAGCCCACACTGCTGCAGAGTTATAGCGGGCCTCGTACAAAAACTCACACTGGGAGTTCAAGTTATTGCTCAGCAGAGGGCGCTCTCACACTGATAGACAGACACAACTACTCAGCCTGTGAGGGTCACAGGGCCTTTAATAAAACATCAAAAACAAACACAGCACTCACTAAGAACAAGCGAGCAGGAACTGAATAATTATATTCGTTAGTTTATAACTTGCATTTGTACTAATATGAATTTCACAAATTAATTTACGGGCCATTAACTCACATTTAGTCTTTTGATGATCTTTCCATTTCTGTCTGAATTATTGTGCGAACCTTTCTCCATCTCCGTTCTCCCCTTCCAGGTCCCCTTGATCAAAGCCGGGACATAGAGTCTATATTACTGGAGTATTTTACTGGTTCACATACAGTTTGTAGGACATGACCATCTTTCACAAGGCAGTGATTGCACACTTTATAACAACCCCCAAGGAAAGAGTCCCCCTTAATGGTCATTCTCCTTTCGAGTGTCTGTTTAATGTTTTCTGACACAATTCACAAACCTGTTTCCGTCCCAGAATAACCAGACCAGCAAACCCATTCCTACCCCTGTCTGGAAATATGCAGCGATTCTTCTTCTAAGGCACTGACTGTTCCCAGCTCGGATTGTTTCCATTCACTAACGGGCAGTCCCCCACCTACAGGTGTTAACCCATCATTGGAGACGCAAGAAAGTGAAGTGAGAAAATCTTGAGAAAGACAGCCGATTCTTGATGGTGCGGAATAGAAGGTGTTGTTTCGAATTTCAACTTTTACAGATAAACAGCGACAATGCGGTCACCCAGTGTCTGGATTGTATGGGGTTGGTTCGGGCGGGGCTTTTCGGAAGGTAATTGTGGAACAAACACATTTAATCTCATTTGCAAATCATGGCTTCAATGGGAATGTTAAACACCTGATTATTTCCTGTTTGAACATGTATTTATGATCTGAGTGATGGAAATTCTGTTTCTCTGCCACTGTCCTCAGATGTTCAAGCAGAAGAAGTTGCTGATTTTACTTTCACCTTTGATGCTGCCTTCTTGAACCGCTGCAGTCCATATGGTCTTAGGAGGGAGTTCCAGGATTTCGCCTGCGCTGTGTTACTCATGTCAGCAGACAAGCAGTGAGGCTAAAATAACAAAACTGCAACAGCACCGCTCAGGCAGCTAAATTCCTCTCTCTATCTCTGGGTGGAGAAAGTGGCTCTGAAGAGTTGATCAGAAGCAAGACTCACAGACTGAGTATACCATGGACAAGAGTCCCACTCCCGTACATTGCACTGTGTCTTAGAGCTCCAGTCTGTTGAGGTTTCGATAGAAACTCGAGAAGATTCAGTCACATCGACCAGTGGCGATGTCAGTCGCTCAACTCCACACCGGGAGGAAGCAACCTTAACCTCGAATCAAACTGTCACCCACCTGTTTCCAACAGCGGCAGTAAAAATACACTGCAGAATCCGATCCGACCACCAGATCCGTCATCAAACCAGTCTCCAGGGTAACCCGTCCTTGCTGTTTCTAATCAGCTGCTAATTCTCTGAAACTGAGGGTTGGATGTTCAAATCAGCTCAGGGAAAGATGTTTCTGATCCTTCAACCAGTCCCACTGACGTCACTCTGTTTACAGACTAACGTCACTAAAACTACAGGGAAACGTCATACGTGTCCTCAGTCTGACACCACAGAGGCGGTGCTCTGCCGCATGCGCATTCTCCTACCCACACCCCACAAATGCTGAACCTCCTTCACAGCTTCACTTTCTGATCACAGTTCCCAGAGACCCGGATCTGGCGCGCACGGTGCAGTTGGTGTTCGCCTCAGTTTGATGTACAACAGCGCTGCCTTCGCAGCATTGTCTCTCGTCCTGAAAACCATCAAGAGAGACTGAACGCAGATCGATAGGATCCAACATGAAGCTCAGCTTCACTTTAGTGATTATCTCCCTGAATGTCTTACTCTTCTCTCCGTGTGAGTGTGATCACTGTATCTGGCAGGAATATGTCACACATCAAATATGTCATGTTGTAGTAACATACAGTTTGCTTTATTGTACATCTTGTTATGCCATGTTGTATTTGATTGTGCTATATCATATTCTCGCGGTCTGTGTGATATTAAATTTATCATGTTATTTTACATCTCAGATGCCGCTGACAGTGAAGAGGTATCACAGTCTCCTGAGTCAATCGTTGTTACGGAGGGAGATATTGCATCCTTGGCCTGTTCCACCACAGTAGCAGGAGGGATCCTACAATGGTACAGACAGTACCCGGATGGAACCGTGCAGCACCTGGCGAGCGGTACCAGCGATCAGGACAGGATCACAGCTCGGTTCATTTCAGCAGAGAAACACAGCTCTCTGAATGTTAGTGAAGCTCGAGTGACAGACGCCGCCACCTATCTCTGTGCAGTGAGGCACAGTGAACTGAAAATCATTCAGCGCCGTACAAAAACCTGCCGGGTGATTCTGAAAGTGTGTAGCCTTGCAGTTATCCGAGAGCAGGGATGTTAGTAACACTCGTCCGTGGATATGCCGTAATGCGTGAGGCCTGGTCATGATTTGCGTTTACTCTTTCATATCCGAAAAGAAGGGCCAGAATCCATTTAAATAAATTTTATTTCTTCAGCAGTCACAACCAGAGAGCACGGGTCCCGTGGTGCTTTAAAATAATAATCATTGCGCCGTTCGGTGAGTCAATATTCAGAGGCCGTTATCTTTCTTGGTTTAAATCAAATTCCAGACTGAGACCCACTCTACGGTGTGTTACAGGGATGGTTGATGCACAATGAGTCTCCCAGGATCCGGCCGAGTTGAAGGCTCTGGAAAGAAAGTTCAGTTGTAATCACTCCATGTGCAAGAGCTTTCTCTGCCTATGTAGGCAGGTCAATATTACGGGGAAACTGCGAGATATTTACTGAGGAGGTATCGGCTGAGACATTGAGGTGCGTCGCAAGATTTCTGAGATCGGTTGATTTGAACAAGGATAAATACAACAACGCAACTGTTTGATAAACAAACCTGCCAATGTTTGTTCTCCGTGGGCCTGGGGTGGAATTAACCCGGCTGATCGAGGGGCTAAAGGAGAGACACAAATACTCGCAGAGGAGTTCTGTGCGGGTTCTTGGTTTTTATCTGATGCTGCGTTTCACTGCACAGGAAAAGACCACCACACTTAGGCCGCTTATATTATGAGCAACAGGCGACATTGTCTTCAGATTCCATCTTTTTACAGTTTTTACATTCTTACTACTTCATTAATAATCCAGTTTGGACACTGTCCGTTTCTGTCCATATCAGTGGATGTTTCTTATTACCTGTGTTGTATATTCCCAATCCAACTCTTCAAACACAGCTACTGTCACCGGAGACTGGACCTGCAAATAGTCCGCCTGTGAAAGTAGAGGATCTAAAGAGCGAAGGTGAAACAGGATCGAGGTATTAACCTCTATCTAACTTTATGAGTCCGTGTAAATTCCCATCAATCTGTTACACTGTCTTGATGAGCATAATCCAGTACTTAATGTGCAAGAGCCCCGCCAGTATTATTAGAAGCATGTCTGACTGGATCGCTCCGTGAATGGGCATTGAATGAGTCAGATTGAGAGGAGAGCGGGAACCCGGGCTCTGTTCAGCTCAGTGTCCCACCCAGACACAGCAAGGGAGCCAGGCCCACTGTGACATCACCGAGGATACGTCTGGCTTTGGTCTCATGTAACTTTCTAATTATCATGCTTGGGCTTTGCGCCCTCTGCTGGTGGATTCTGTTCAGTCGGTTGAGAATGGGGGTTACTGAATGGATTTAAGGTTTATTGATTTGTATGTCAAAACATCAATGTCAGGAATGAGAACTGACTATCCAAATCTGGATTCTTCTCATTATTTCTTTCTCTGGCGCTATCTGTCGGAAGGCAGGTCCAATCCATTGCAACGTCACTGGGAGGCAGGACGCAACAACCCCAGAGCTGGAACAGGAATCCAGACCGTTCTGTCTTTCCAATATCCTCAGCTATCCCCAACCGTCGTTCGCAGACAACATGAAAATCGGCGGTGTGCTAAATAGCGAGGAGGATTGGTTTAGATTGCAGGATGATATAGACGGATGGGCCAGATGGGCAGAATAGTGGCAAATGGAATTTAACCCTGGTGCTTTTTGGGAGGACGAACATTGCAAGAATATACACAATGAATGACATGACGCCAAGTAGTACAGAGGCAAGAGGGAGCTTGGTGCTCATGCCCACAGATCCACGCAGGCAAGAGGACAAGTAGATAAGATGGTGAAGAAGACACACGGGATACTTGTCTTTACTAGCTGAGGCATGGAATATAAGAGCAGGGAGGTAATTATGGAGCTGCATAAAACGCTGTTTAGTCCTCAGCAGGAGTATTTTGTGCACATCTGGTCGCCAGCTTACGGGAAGGATATGATTATACCAGAGAGGGTGCAGCGGAGATTAATCAGGAGGTTTTCTGGGCAGGAGTGTTTCAGTTATGAAGAGAGGCTGGATAGGCTGGGATAGTGTCCTTAAAGCAGAGAATACTGAGGAGGACCTGATCGAGGAGTTCAAAACTGTGCGTAACATAGATGGAAGAAACCTTTCCATTAGTAGAGGGGTCACAACGAGGGGGCATAGATTTAAGGTAAGGGGCAGAAGATTTAGAGGGCCTTTGAGCGCGGTGAGATCCTGGAACTCACTGCCTGTAAGGCTGGTCGAGGCGGGAACACTCACAACAATAAAGTAGCGTTTAGATGAGGACTTGACACGCCATTGCATGCAAGGCTACGTACGGACCAAGTGCTAGAAATTGGTTTCGACTAGATAGGTACTTGATGGCCGGGGCAAACACGATGGGTCAAAGGGCGTCTTCTTTGCCGTAAAGCTCTCCGACTAAGGAGTCAGAGGCACGGAAGCTGCCGATGACGCCACAAGGCTACCTCTCCTTAGGTCAAAGAAAGTAAAGGAGTTGCTGAAATGTAAGTGGGTCTGTCAATGAAGATGGCACGGAGCTGTTTCCACGAGCAGATCCTTGGATGATACAAGGATCGAGGAGAAATAAAGCCCAGGAAAATTCCATTCGTTACGTATACTGCGATTTACTAAACTACAGAAGAGGTGTCTCAATAAAGGAAGAAATTTCAACAATAACTTAAGAAGGAAATGTAAAGGGAATTACCCAGGTATGTAGAAAATCCTATTTTTGAAAGAAGAATCAGATAACGATTTCAATGTGTCTCGGGCAATATAGATTGTGTGGCCTCATCCCTGACTCGAAGATTCTAGGTTCTAGTCCGTCATGCCCTTCCCGATATATTTCTTCTCAGTGACTTGCACGATGAGCAGGTGCAGGGTGGTGACGGTGTAGGGAAGATTCAACCGTCGCTATTTCCGCTCCATCAGTTCCGAGTGCAGCTGAGAGTCACCGCACACTTCACTCAATATTGAGACTGTGGTATCCCCGCCCACAGCTTCCGGTTGCTGCTCTCACTCTGACCCAATAGTGTTACTGGAGAGAATGCTGCTGCTGGTTCATTCCTCTCATTGGTCGGATCAGCAGTGCAGTGGGATGGTGATCTGTATTTCTATATCTGACAGAGAGTTTCTCTCATTGTAGAGATACAAACTCAAGAAGGATCATGAGGAACCATCTCGCTTCGCTCCTCATCATTATCTCACTTCTCAGTAAGTATTTCTTTCCCGATAACACTCCATTCTCCTCCTGACTGCTGTAACCCAGATGTTATTGTTGGTAAAATGACAGTGATTATTTTGCTGATGATCGTATTGCTCAATGTGATGCTGACTCTGATTGTCATTATCGCTGTTATTTCTGTTAGAATGGAGCAACCAAGACACAGTGGAACAAAAGGAACCTGAAATAATGGCGAAAGAGGAAAGTAATGTCACATTAACCTGCACCTTGAAAACAAGCAATTCTAACCTTTATGTGTACTGGTACAGTCAGCAGCTCGGGAAAGCTCCAAAGTACATGTTTCTTCTTATTGGACAGAATGTGCAAAGGGACACCGACCTCAATGATCGGTTTTCTTCTACGTTTGATAAAAGGAACAAGACTACGGAGCTAACAATCAGGAACACAATGATCTCCGACAGCGCCGTGTATTACTGTGCCATGAAGCCCACACTGCTGCAGAGATATGCTGGCTGCCGTACAAAAACCCCACACTGGCAGTTCCAGCTGCTGCTCAGCAGGGGGGCGCCCTCGTCGGCAGTTCAGTTTCCACACTGAGTGACAAACATTGTAACACAACATCTCAAATATAGCAAGAGGTGAGGTTCACTTGCACAGTTATACCAGTTGACGATTGCAGCTCGCTTCATAACAGATATAAGATTGACGAATCGATCTGTGATTCCTTAACTCCTGCTTCTTGTTCATATCTTGGTGTACAGATTCACTCACTCAGTAAACTATCAGGTCTCACTGAACTATAACAAATGCAACAATTTAAATTCATGTTGAGCTTTTCACATCATTACATGTCCAAAGGAGTTTCAGAGGAGCATTTAGGTCATATGATCAAAAGCCTGCTCAAAGAGTTTGGTTATTTTGGGTGGCACACTGGCTAGTACTGCTGCCTCACAGCGCCAGGGACCCGGATTCTACTCTGGCCTTGAGCGAGCTCATGGCGTTTGCCCCTTGTCTGTGATAGTTTCCTCCGGGTGCTCCGGTTTCCTCGCACAACCCACAAAGCCAGTAACATTAGGAATGATAGTAAACGTTTCTTTAAATACATTAAAAACAAACGGGAGGCAAAAGTTGACATTGGGCCGCTCCAAAATGACGCTGGTAATTTTGTGATGGGAGACAAGGAAATAGCTGAGGAACTGAATACGTACTTTGCGTCAGTCTTCACAGTAGAAGACATGAGTAATATCCCAACAATTCCGGAGAGTCAGGGGCAGAGTTGAATATGGTAGCCATCACAAAGGAGAAAGTGCTAGAGAAACTAAGAGGTCTAAAAATTGATAAATCCCCGGGCCCAGATGGACTACATCCTAGAGTTCTAAAGGAGATAGCTGAAGAAATAGTGGAGGCGTTAGTTATGATCTTTCAAAAGTCACTGGAGTCAGGGAAAGTCCCAGAGGATTGGAAAATCGCTGTTGTAACCCACCTGTTCAAGAAGGGAACAAGGGAAAAGATGGAAAATTATAGGCCAAGTAGCCTGACCTCGGTTGTTGGCAAGATTCTAGAATCCATTGTTAAGGATGAGATTTCTAAATTCTTGGAAGTGCAGGGTCGGATTAGGATAAGTCAGCATGGATTTAGTAAGGGGAGGTCGTGCCTGACAAATCTGTTAGAGTTCTTTGAAGAGATAACAAATAGGTTAGACCAAGGAGAACCAATGGATGTTATCTATCTTGACTTCCAAAAGGCCTTTGATAAGGTGCCTCACGGGAGACTGCTGAGTAAAATGAGGGCCCATGGTATTCGAGGCAAGGTACTAACATGGATTGACGATTGGCTGTCAGGCAGAAGGCAGAGAGTTGGGATAAAAGGTTCTTTTTCGGAATGGCAACCGGTGACGAGTGGTGTCCCTCAGGGTTCAGTGTTGGGGCCACAGCTGTTCTCCTTATATATTAACGATCTAGATGGCGGGACTGGGGGCATTCTGGCTAAGCTTGCCGATGATACAAAGATAGGTGGGGGGGGGGGCAGGTAGTATGGAGGAGGTGGGGAGGCTGCAGAAAGATTTAGACAGTTTAGGAGAGTGGTCCAAGAAATGGCTGATGAAATTCAACGTGGCAAGTGCGAGGTCTTGCACTTTGGAAAAACGAATAGAGGCATGGACTATTTTCTAAACGGTGACAAAATTCATAATGCTGAAGTGCAAAGGGACTTGGGAGTCCTAGTCCAGGATTCTCTAAAGGTAAACTTGCAGGTTGAGTCCGTAATTAAGAAAGCAAATGCAATGTTGTCATTTATCTCAAGAGGCTTGGAATATAAAAGCAGGGATGTACTTCTGAAACTTTATAAAGCATTAGTTAGGCCCCATTTAGAATACTGTGAGCAATTTTGGGCCCCACACCTCAGGAAGGACATACTGGCACTGGAGCGGGTCCAGCGGAGATTCACACGGATGATCCCAGGAATGGTAGGCCTAACATACGATGAACGTCTGAGGATCCTGGGATTATATTCATTGGAGTTTAGGAGGTTGAGGGGAGATCTAATAGAAACTTACAAGATAATGAATGGCTTAGATAGGGTGGACATAGGGAAGTTGTTTCCATTAGCAGGGGAGACTAGGACCCGGGGGCACAGCCTTAGAATAAAAGGGAGTCAATTTAGAACAGAGATGAGGAGAAATTTCTTCAGCCAGAGAGTGGTGGGTCTGTGGAATTCATTGCCACACAGGGCGGTGGAGTCCAGGACGTTGAGTGTCTTTAAGACAGAAGTTGATCAATTCTTGATTTCTTGAGGAATTAAGGGCTATGGAGAGAGAGCGGGTAAATGAAGTTGAAATCAGCCATGATTGAATGGTGGAGTGGACTCGATGGGCCGAATGGCCTTACTTCCACTCCTATGTCTTATGGTCTTATGGTCTAAATATGCAAAATAGGTGGATTAGATAAATTTAATAAACCTCAATCAGGTCACCCTTCAGTCTTCTCTGTTCTCAGGGAAACAACCCTAAGCTAGTCAGCCTGTCTTCATAACTGAAACACTCCAGCCCCTGCAACATCCTGGTGACTCTCCACTGCACCCTCTCTACTGCATCAAATCATTGCTATAGTGTGGCGACCAGAACTGCACACAGTGATCCAGCCGTTGCCTAACAAGCGTTTCTGCATAATAACCTCCCTGCTCTTATGTTCAACGAAAAATAAACACAAATATTTCATAAGCCTTTCCTAACCACCTTATTTTCCTCTCCTGCTACTTTCATGTCCCTCTGGTTACTGTAATTCCGAGCGTCATACCGTTCATTGTATATTCCCTTGCCTTTCTAGTCCTCCCAAAATGCATCACCTCACACTTTTCAGAGTCCATTTGCCACTATTCTAAGGTTTTCCTCCTCACTATTAAACACATTAACGACTTTCTCGGAATCTGCGAACTTACTGATTATACCTCTTGCCAGCGTCCTTGGGTTACACGGAATGTGGAGCTGAGGCCATGGTCACCTTAGCCATGATCTCATTGAATTGTGGAGTAACTCGAGCGGCCGATTGACCAACTCCCTGCTCCTGAGTCGCATGTTCATATGGCAAGGAAAAGGCACTGCATTTTCCCGAGTGAGTGTTTGTTACTACGGGAGTATTGTTGAGCTGATCTACTACACCAGCAGACCCGACCCTTCCATGGTGCGGCGATCCCAATGCCGCAGCCGGCTCACGGTACTTGCTGTCAGAAGATGATCACATCTTGCTTTATTGCAATAGAGACTCAGATTGCCAGCGATACTCCAGTGAAAGGCAAGGCCAGTAGTATTGGGCAGCCAATATCTAGACATAAATATATTCGCGGCATTCCTGGACGTGTGTAACTCATGGAATTAATAATAGCGCCAGGAATGTTACAGCACTCGGAATCGCCGATACACAGAACCACACAGTTCAGACTAGGCCCTCCGGCCACCGAGTCAGCACCAACACGCGAAAAACACCGGACCGACCTACCTAACCCCATTTGCCAGCACTTCGCCCATAGCCTTGCATGTTAAGACGGGCCATGTGCTCATCTAGGTACTATTTAAAGGATGCGAAGCAGACTGCCTCTACCACCCTCCCAGGTAGTGTATTCCAGACCGTCACCATCCTCTGGGAAAATAAGATTTTCCTCAAATCCCCTATAACCTCCTGCTCCTCACCTTGAACTTGTGTCCCCTCGTAACTGACAGCTTCAACTAAGGGGAACAGCGGCCCCTCTCCACCCTGCCCATGTCCCTCATAATCCTGTACACCCGAGCCTCTCCAACCTCTCTTCATAACATAAATGTTCCATCCCAGGCAACATCCTGGTGAATCTCCTCTGCACCCCCTCCAGTGCCATCACATCCTTCCTATAATGTGGTGACCAGAACTGCACACAGCAACCCAGCTGAAATGATAAAAAAAAGCTGTGGTCTCACGACAGTTCTGTACAATTCCAACATGATCTCCCTGCTTTTATCATCTATGCCTCTATTGTCCCTGCAAGCAGGGGCGGCGCGGTGGCACAGGAGCGGTACAGTGGTTAGCACTGCTGCCTCACAGCCAGGGACCTGGGTTCACTGTTCCTGATCTGTGTGCAGTTTGCACTTTCTCCCCATGTCTGCGAGGGTTTCCTCCGGCTGCTCAATTTTTTAAATGACTTTATCAGAGTTACAAAACCAAAGCTCAGAGTGTCGACAGGGGAAACCCCCTAATGCAGATCCTTGCCTGCTCCGAAAACAATTCAGATTGAATCCAATTCATGGCCCGCAGAAGAGAGACATACCAGATCCAGGCATTACACCTGACCTCACACTCATCTTACACAAAAGGCCGAGAAGCGATTTCCTCCCACAGTTCAAAGATGTGTAGGAAATCTGGATTGACCATGCTAAATTGCCCCTTAGCGCCCTTCAATTGGGCGAATTCTGTTCCTGATCTGCGTGAGAATCCAACACAAGACAGGTCGTGTGAACGGAAACTTCAGGTATATTCGAACGACAACTTGATTTCTATTAAAGTCTAAACCCGGCACCATGTGCTTCCCATGTCTCGGACTGATATTAATTCTCGTGTTGCTCGGCGAGTCTCTGTGGCGGTTATTGTACATTAAACATACATTGTAAAAATAATAATCTTTATTAGTGTCACAAGTAGGCTTACACTAACACTGCAATGAAGTTACTGTGAAAAGCCCCTAGTCGCCACATTCTGGCGCCTGTTCGGGTACACAGAGCGAGAATTCAAAATGTCCAAATCACCTAACAAGCTCGTCTTTCGGGACTTGTGGGAGAAAACCGGAGCGCCTGGAGGAAACCCACGCAGACACAAGGAGAATGTGCAGACTCCGAACAGACAGTGAGCCAAGCCGGGAATCGAATCCGGGTCCCTGGAGCTGTGAGGCAGCAATGCAAACCACCGTGCCACCCATTAAGTACCCTGTACATTAAGTACCACAGCAGATAATGATCCATTCTGCATTTCGTTACAGGAACGGGTAACGTTGGACGAATCTGGAAGAGCAAACCATGATTTTCTTCTATTTTCTTTTTATAAATTTAGAGTACCCAATTATTTTTTTCCAATTAAGGGGTAATTTAGCGTGGCCAATCCATCCACCTTGAACATCTTTGGGTTGTGGGGGAGAAACCCACGCAAACCCATGCAAACTCCACACGGACAGTGACCTCGGCGCAGTGAGTCTGCAGTACTACCACTGTGTCACCGTGCTGCCCGTTTCGTCTATCTTAACTCCTCATTTGTGTGCTTCCCTCTGCTGCTAGGTAGATATTCCGGTTTTAAAGTTAATATGAAATTCGCGGTATATTGGCTCTCAGGATTGCCCAAACTCTTCCTCGGTTGATCTACAGGACAGAAAAATGTTCGGTAAATAGACTCTACTGCTTGCGTGAGCACAGGATCACCTCATTCGCGAATGAGGTTTATGGCACTTTAGATTTTCTCTAACTCTGTGCCACACTGCGCAGTAATTGACCTCCCTGTCCTCCACACCGAGAGCGCTTATACTGAGCTAACCGTTCTGTTTAGATTTGTCAGCAACCGCCAGATATCGTCCTGAAACTGCATCTTCCTTCATTGGTAAGGTGTTGGTGATTATCCATCTCGGTGGCTGTGCCGGTTTCTCCTGATACCATTGCATTTGGTACAGGTTGGGGTCTTTATATTGGCAATCTAACTTCACCAATTCTCATTCTGACACTGTTATTGTCACCGGCAACTGAGTTACTGAATCTGCGCATAGCCCATCTGCGAAAGTAAAGGAAGGAAATTAACAGATTTATTTTCCTTTATAAATTTAGAGTACCAAATTTCTTTGTTTTCCTCAATTAAGGGGTACTTTTTAAAGTGGCCAACCCACCTAGCCTGTACATCTTTGAATTCTGGGGTTGAGAATGTGCAAACTCCGCACACACAGTGTCCCGGGGCCAGGGTCGAACCCGGGTCCTCAGCGCAATGAGGCAGCAGTGCTAACCATTGAGCTCAGTTTATCAGAGTTGCCCTCAGACAGAGTTGATACAAATGTGCTTGCATCTACCACATTTTTTGGAACCTCTGATGCAGGCACCATAATAGACATTATCGATTGTTAATTACACTCCAGCCCATGTGTATTAATATGCTAATCTGGTTTAATTAACAGTAACTACTTACTGTGCCATAGCGCCGCCAGTATTACCAGAGACATAGAACATAGAATTTACAGTGCAGAAGGAGGCCATTCAGCCCATCGAGTCTGCACCGGCTCTTGGAAAGAGCACCCTACCCAAGGTCAACACCGCCACCCTATCCCCATAACCCAGTAACCCCACCCACCACTAAGGGCAATTTTGGACACTAAGGGCAATTTATCATGGCCAATCCACCTAACCTGCACATCTTTGGACTGTGGGAGGAAACCGGAGGAAACCCACGCACACACGGGGAGGATGTGCAGACTCCGCACAGACAGTGACCCAAGCCAGAATCGAACCTGGGACCCTGGCGCTGTGACGCAATTGTGCTATCCACAAGGCTACCGTGCTGCCCCGACACGTCTGATTAAATCTCTCTCAATGAACTGGACTGGCCTGAGTCAGGGATTGTGATGGAGGGAGTGAACCGGGGCTCTATTCCGCTCCGTGCAGTGCGGGGGGAGGGGGGGGGGGGGTCTATTGTGACCTCACTCACCTCCCATCCTCCCGGCTTCGCCGATACCATCCGGTGAGTTTGTGACGCCCCTGCTTGAATTTGGCGCCATCTGCTGGTGGATTCGGTTTACTCTGTGTTACAGTTCAGCTATTGCGTGGATTCAAAGTTTACTGCAACACATACCAGGACCCGAAAGCTATCCAGAAATCGAAATTGCAGCTGTTTTGACACTGTCTTTGTTACTAATGGTAATCAGAAAATGATGCCTAATCTGTGCAAATCATCACTGAAGTTCTCTGTTTAAGCCCTGGGCCGACGAAGTCGAAGATTTCCAAGACTTGCGGTGGTTATAAATCAGAATAATAGCAGGGCTGAACACACTGGTTTTGTTTATTTTGATTATAACGAAGAAGGTATAAAGGGGTACAAAACCTGATGCGCTCAGAATTATTTTTTCGAGATTGTCCGAAAATATATCCATCAGCTGAAGGTTCAAAGTTTTATAAAGAGGATAGGGCCAGGTGAATGATACTGCCTGCTGTGGGAAAGCATGAAACAAAGCCTTTGATTCGCTCAGCACAAGGAGCGGAGGGGAGCCGACAGCGACACTGAGGCACGGACGGGATTCGAACCCGCGATTTTTGGTTTACGAGACCAACGCCTTTCCCCAGGGCCACCGCACCGTGTGTAGGTGAACAGTATTAATTGCGCTGTGAGTTGTTACCATTTGGAAACTGACGCCAAAATTGTTGAGAGAAGACGAATCAATAGAACATTTCAAAAGGTATTGTCAGAACGTGAGAACGGAACCCAGCGCGGGATTTAAATGCAGGACGAAAAGGGCAAGATAAATACCTCTTACAAACAGGTGCAGGTAGCGGCAGTTGAATCCCCCCTCCCCCTGACACGATATTGTTCTCAGTGAGTTGAGCAGTGAGCGGGCGCAGGATGGTCACAGGCTGCTGGATGTTCAAATGTCGCTATTTCCGCTCCATCACTTGCGACTGCAGCTGATATCCGCCGCACACTTTTTCAGCTTTGAGTCTGCGCTGTCCCCGGTCACAGTTTCCGTTTGTTGTTCTCGTTCTAACACCATTGTGTTATTCTAGACATTGCTACCGCTGGTTGATTCTAGTCTTTGGTTGGATCTGCAGTGCAGTGGGACCTGAATCTGGTTTGCGGCTCTGACAGATAATTGCCTGCCCTGAAGAGCAACTGATTCAGGAACTATCGCGGGAACCGCCTCGTCCATCTCCTCGTTACGATCTCGCTACTCAGTATTTCCTTCACTGCAAACCCCCCATTCTCCCCTCACTGTGTAACCAGATATTATTGTTCAATAAATAATACCGAAGATGCTGTGGGTGACCGTTATGTTGGTCGATGTGAGGCTGATTCTGAATTTTGAAATTGTTATTGTTTTCTGTTCGTTTGTATCAGGCTGGAGCCACCAAGACCCAGTGGAACAGTTGGACGTGACATGAGGGTTGAAGAGGATATTAAATTAACGCCACACATCAATACAATCTATCCGGACGATCCTGATATACAGTCAGCTTCCGGGCAGCTTGCAAGGTCCGTCTGATTGGAGAGAATCTGCGTAGCAGCAAATGTAGAAGTGTTATCAATATGACACACATACAGATAAATACTAGTACACCACTATAAATATCCCTATACATGTCTCTGCCGGCAGTCCATTATAGCAGAAATACAGTGGATCCCAGAAACAAACCAACACCGAGAGGGGGGGGGGGAGGTAGGTTGTGTGTGGGGGTGGGGGGTGGGGGGGGGGGGCGGGGTGATATTCAACTCTCAAGGTGGATGCGAGAGGACGGTCAGAAAGGCCACAGTCCTTTATAATGATCACGTGAAATGGAGCAAGACTCCATATGTAGATCTTTGTTTTTTTTTCTGACCGAGCTTCATTAATCTATGGAACTCTTCCGCAGAGACCGCTGAGGGGGGTTCGTTGAATATTTCAAGGCAGATGTGCTTGGATTCTCGAATAAAAGGGGATTTAAAGTTTATCCGGGGTAGGTGAAATGTGAATCTGAGGTCATAATCACATGAGCCACGAACTTATTGAACGATGGAGGAGGCTCGAGAGGATGGATAAACAACTCCTGCTCAAAATTCGTCTGTTCGCAGGTCCGTGAAGAGGTATCACAATCTCCTGGGTCGGTATTTGTTATCGATGGAGACACAGCATCGTTGAGCTTGTCCCAGCACAGCGTCTCGAAGGATGCTCCAATGGTAGCGGTAAGTCCATGCCGCAGTGGGCGCAACTTACTTGTTCTCAGTACAGGATCACAACTCTGTGCATTTTAATAGTGACGGCCAATCCTCTGATTGCCAGCGATAGAAAGAGAACTCTGGTAATATTGGTCCCCTGAGGCAGTGATGAAAAGATCTGGAAGGACCGGACAAATACATGGCCTCCGCGGTCGCTCACCCCCTAGCTGATACAAGTCCGTTATCTGGGCGACTCCATAACAGAAAACAGGAAGTGTCAACATGGATTTGATGTATTTTCGATCGGAAAGTCGATGTTCTACTGAAGACTACAAGGGGCTCAGATTCAGCGGCCTTAGGTCGATCTAAGTTAATGGTCTTGGAAGATTTTATTATCCCCACATCTGAGAACTTGCATTACTTCTGCTCTGAAGTGGATATTCCAAGTTTAAACTTACTGTGCATGGCGAAATGCGGATTAATCTCACGAATCGCAAACGGCTCCACTATTGACCTATACAAGGGCTGAGACAGCAATGGAATTGGTGGATACATGGACTTGAGTGTTTTTCTGAATCGAGATCAAACCATCCCCCGGGACAAGGGCAGGAACGCAAAATTAGTGGAATTGAAAATACTATCTGAGGTTTTTGTCCGTGGTTGTAGCTGCTTTGTGACACTGTGCTCAATGCACAGTAATAGACTGCCCCGTCCTCCACACTGAGCGCGTGTATATTGAGATGACCATTCTTTTTACACTTGTTGGCAGCCGCCAGATATTGTCCTGAGATCTCCTCTTTCTTCATCGCCAATAAGTTGATGATGATCAATCTCGGCGGCTGTGCCGGTTTTTGCTGATACCAGAGCATGTGGTACATAGTCGGGTCTGTATATTCGCAATCTAACTGCACTGAACCCCCTTCTGATGCGGATATTGTCAGCGGTGACTGAGTTACTGGATCTGCGCACAGTCCGCCTGCGAAAGTATAAAATATCAAAAGTTAATCACAATTTGCGGGAATCTGAGAGTCAGTTGTCCATCCGAGAAACACGCGGCTGGGGACCGGAGAATCCAGTCCTGAACCCAGTACTTTCTATGCAAGAGCGCCGCCAATATTAACAGAAACATGTCTAAATAAATCTCTCTTAGTGAATGGGAATGAAATGAGTTAGAGATTGAGAAGCCGAGAGGGAACCCGGGCTCTTTCAGCTCATTGTTCCACCCACACACTGCAGAGGGCCAGGCCCATTGTGACATCACTCCGGATACCATCCCCATTAGCTGCGTCAGTGCTGTCACGTGACATAATCAGGCCCAAGCCTGATATTGGGGCCCTCTACTGGCGGGTCCTAAGTAATCCATTTTAGGATGAGGTCATTGAGTGGAATGGGAGAGTATTTTATCCGCAAACATGAGCGTTTGCCAGAAAGCTAAATTTTGGCACAGCGACCACAGTGGTTAGCACTGCTGCCTCACAGCGCCAGACTCAGGTTCCATGCCGGCCTTGGGTGACTTGTGGAGTTTTCACTTTCTCCCCGTGTTTGCGTAGGTTTCCTCCAGATGCTCCAGTTTCCTCCCATAGTCCAAATATAGAACATAGAACATAAAGTAGGAGGCCATTCGGCCCATCACGTCTGCACCGACCCATTCGGCCCATCAGGTCTGCACCGACCCACGTATGCCCTTGCTTCCACCCTATCCCCGTAACCCAATAACCCCTCCTAACCGTTTTGGACACTAAGGACAATTTATCATGGCCAATCCACCTAACCTGCACGCCTTTGGACTGTGGCAAGAAACCGGAGCACCCGGAGAAAACCTACACAGACACGGGAGAACGTACAGACTCAGCACAGACACTGACCCAGCGGGGAATCGAACTTGGGACCCTGGCGCTGTGAAGCCACAGTGCTAGCCACTTATGCTACCGTTCTGCCCTCGGGTGTGCAGGTTAGGTGGATTGGCCACGCTAAATTGTCCCGCAATGTCCAGAGATCTGTAGGTTAGGTTAAAGGTTTATAGGAATAGGGCGGGGAATTGGCCTTGGTGGAGTATTCTTTCAGAGGGTTGGAGCAGACTCGATGGCCGAATGGCCTCCTTCTGCACTGTAGGAATTCTATGATTTATTCTATAAATTGGAGCCATTCTGACACAGGTTTTGTCACTGTTGTTGTTTATATCGAAATGTGACCCTAATTCTGGAGTAATTATTGCTGGACCTCTCTGTCCAAATCCAGTGAAAGACAAAGTATAAAGAATGTTAACAAGTTGGAGATAGCGCGGATATTATATATCAGAAGAGTACCAGGAATGAATGGCAGTTTATGAAAACTGACAAGGCAATCTTGGATTCTTTTGCTTGTGATAAAAAAGGTAGAATGGAGAATCAATTTATCTCCTCAGAATTTTGCTCTTGTGCTGGAGGGGATCGCATGTAATGACTTTAATTGGTAGAAGATTCAATGACAAAATCACTTCAATTTCAGGCGAAAATGTATAGTGAAAGACACATTTTATTTCTTCCATTGTGATTTTTTACTATCAGGAATACCGCATCAAAATGAAAAAGGGCGAAGATACACAGGAACTTGTCAAAGGGATATTACCATTAATTGAAAATGGAAGGCAACGTGAAAAATGCGTGTGTGAAAGCCGCCAGGTGTCGCACTTTCAAATAGGCCTCATTCCGTTCCCTAAATATTTGTGATTCTGGGTCTTTCCTGCCCACATGTTTTTGTTTCCTCAGTCACTTGAGCAATAAAAAGGCGCAGAATGGGCAGAAACGTCTGATGACTCAGTCGTTGATATTTCCACTCCATCAATTGCGATGGCAGCTGATAGTTTGATCAGCTTTGAGTCTGTGATATTGCTGGACATTGCATTATTGCATTTGCTTCTGTCGGTTTAATCCGATTGTGCTATTGCAGACATTGCTTCCCAGGGCCCAGTTCCGTCGTTGGTTAGGTCAGCAGTTCAGTTCGACTGGATTTTATATTTCTACTTGAGTCCAAAGATATGCATGTTAGGCAGATTTCTGGCTCGGAGATTTGGAACGTTCCACATGTGGAATTAGCCTCTCTACACATCCATCGCATTAATGTAAAGACATCAAGGTTGACTTCACGTCAGTACAGAAAGAACCACAGCATTTACATTCTGCTAGATATAATCTAATTCCGGTATCGTCACTCTAACTAGCGTTTGCATTGTGTTTTGCGAATATAAACCCCTGTAAAAAAGAGACGAGGACAAAGATTCATGTGTGCTCTAAGGCTGGTCTGATGCTTGTTAACACGGGTGTCCTGCTTTCCAAATTTATTCCTGCTAGATATTAACATTTTTAAAATGTTTTTAACGTCTTTCCAACATTGAATGTCACCCAGATCACAGCGAGAACGGGGATCCGCATTGCTGCTGGTCCTGGATTCCAGGGACAATTTTGTCTCAGAAACCCGCAGAACATCCAACAATATCAAGCTCAGAGCATTGGCTGAGGCTGCTCTGACGTCACAACCTATGAAACGAATGATCGGAAGAGCAGGGTTTGCTGGGTCTGATATCACCTATTTAAACATGTTTGTCAACGAAAACTGAGGCAGTTGCCGTGCATTCTGCTGATCAGCGCATGCCGAGAAAACGCAGACAGCTTGATCCTTAATCCTATTCTGCTCAAACCTGCCAAGCCGACGCCATTTATTCCATATAATAGCTGGAATTGGCGGAACTGAAAGCCTTCAGAGCTCACTTGTCCTCTCGATGGGCCTTTATACTAGCTGTAGTAGCTCTAATGGCCAGTGAGCAGTTCGGTTAATGGGAGCCACCGCATTGTTAGTAGCACATTAAGAGCTATTTCCCTTCACTTCACCCATCTCACAGAGTGAAACTGTTGAAGGGACTGTATTTAATTCCTGTTCCCTGTTCGATTCACTGCTGCCCGCCCTGATGTCATGAATTGGAGCAGAAAGGAGCTCTCAGTTGATTGGATCAATACTGGAACAAAGACCCCATGACCTAATTGGGTGAAAACTGATGACTGTCAGGAATGAACGAATCGGCAAAGATACCAGGTGTTACTCAACACGTACCCAACTCGTCACAGATACAATTTCAGATTCAAATCCGCTGACAGCCCTCTGCAAACATGTGAGATGTTGTTTTGTATTCATTCATCACAACTGCTGCTCTCTTAACCTGGAAGTTTACAAACTACAAAATCTCCTTCGTGCAGGCAATGTGTTCTGTGTTAACCCTGTTTTCTCTTTATTTCTGCCAGCCGTTAGTGATTTAGACTCAGTCTCACACGCACCGGTTTCCACATCACATTTTGAAGGAGGCTTTGCCATAAATAATTTCAGCTATTCGACCACTGCTGATTCGCATAATTTACAGCTGTACCGCCAGGGCCCGGAGATAACCCCCATACTTTTGATCGACATCCCGAAATACGGAGATGTTTTCAGAGCAGAGGCCGTGTGGATTCTCAGCATCTCTCGACACTTCGAAACGGGAGGGGAATTTCACCATCCGGCAGCTGCGGTTGCCTGACAGCGCGGTGTATTACTGCGGACTGAGAGACACAGTGACAGCAACCAGAGGGAGCCTCGTGCAAAATCACTGCCGCTGTGTGAGAGAGTGAACGGAATAGTGGACTGTGGAGAGATGCATTAATACCAGCAATGAGCAGAGGGACTGGAGAATGTAGCCACGAGACAGATCCCAGCAGCTCTGAACAGAGGTGTTAGATGTCAGATTGGATTCACTCAATAATGAGAAATTGAGTGGAAATGTTTAAGGCCTATTTGACAAACTGACATTTTAACATTTGTTAAATTGAAAATTTCTCCTGTTGATTGTCATTGTATTTTTTCCACTCTGTTTGATACGACACAAATACAAAACAAATCTGAGAACACACTTTCTTTCATCCCCGCCTCAAATTCAGTCGTTTTCGTGATTGAAATCCTCGGAACACCTTCATCACATTCAGCACTTGTATTTCCTTTCTTCAAGGCTGTTTCTTTCAGGTGAACCGAAGGTAAAAATGCCGCTCAGATCAATTAGGGATCAAGCTGTCTGTGTTTTCTGGTCTCGCTCTGATCAGCAGAATGCACTGCAACCTCCTCAGTTCCCTCTAATAAACATATGTGGTTAAATAGGTGACATCAGACCAATCAGATCCAGCGAACCGAGCTCTTCCGATCATTCGTTCCATAGGAAGTGACATCAGAACAGCCTCAGCCAATGCTCTCAGCTTTATCTGGTTGTATATTCCGCAGGTTTCTGAGACAGAATTAGTCCCCGGAATCCAGGACCAGAGGCGATGCGGATCCCCGTTCTCGCTTTGATCTGGGTAACATTCATTGTTAGTAAGACGTTTAGAACGTTAAAAAACGTTAATTTCCATCGGAATAAATTTGGAAAGCAGTACCCTTGTGTTAATCAAGTATCCAATCTGCCTTAGAAAAGATGAGTCTATCCCCTAGCCTCTTCCTTCCAGGAGTTTATGTTGGCAAAACACAAAGCATACGCGAGTTAGAGTGACGGTACCGGAATTGGATGATGATATCTATCAGAAAGGAATGTAAATGTTCTGGTTCTTTTCTGTACTAACGGAACGGCAACCTTGATGCCTTTACAATGATCTGATCGGAGTGTGGAGAGGATAATTCCACAGGTTCCAAATCTCGCTGCCAGAAATCTAAGCACCACCTAATTCTCTAACTGGGAAATCAGGAATAACCAGTTGAGAAAGAGAATCGGTAGAATGTGGCTCAAATTAACACAAGGAAGAGCTGAGGAGCGGAGTAAAGACACGTTTCAAGGGAAACTAGATAAACAAATAAGGGAGAAAGGGGCGGAGGGATTTGCTGATAGAATGATATGAGGAGAGATGGAGGATTCTCCTGGGATTGTAAACACTGACATGAAGCAATTAGGCCGAATGAGCTTTCTCGTGCTCTAAATTCTATCTATTTTTATGTTACACCGACGGAATTTTCACCCTCAGTTCAGTTCAGTTAAATTTTTAAGCAATGTTTTCCGCTTTCTATAACCGTGTGTTGCAGGTCTGAGCGATGGAGATTGTGTTACTCAGCGGGAATCCTCACTCACACAGACAGAAAGAGAAGATGTCACTCTAACCTGTACCTATACGGACGATGCTTTATACTTATTCTGGTACCGTCAGTGCCCAGGCAGACAGTCTAAGTTTGTGGTCCGGAGGGACACGGGCGGCGGTGCTGAATTGAAGGCGGATTTCGCTCAGGCCCGGTTTTCATAGATCATCATAGAATTTACAGTGCAGAAGGAGGCCATTCAGCCCATCGAGTCTGCACCGGCTCTTGGAAAGAGCACCCTACCCAAGGTCAACACCGCCACCCTATCCCCATAACCCAGTAACCCCACTCAACACTAACGACAATTTTGGACACTAAGGGCAATTTATCATGGCCAATCTACCCAACCTGCACATCTTTGGACTGTGGGAGGAAACCGGAGCACCCGGAGGAAACCCACGCACACACGGGGAGGATGTACAGACTCCGCACAGACAGTGACCCAAGCCGGAATCGAACCTGGGACCCTGGAGCTGTGAAGCAATTGTGCTATCCACAAGGCTACCGTGCAGCAGTTCAGCAGTCAGACAAGCTGTACCGATTGACCATCTCGGAGCTGCGGCTGTCTGACACCGCGGCCTATTACTGTGCACAGAGTCTCACAGTGATGGCAACGAGGGAAAGTTTCAAACAAAAACTGCCGCAAGTTTCTGGGTCACAGCTGCTGTCTGGTGAGAGCTTGTTTTCACAGCGGCTCAGACACTGAACGTGAATGGTTTCCTGTGAGCACAGGCCCTGAACACAGTCCACATAAACACCATCTAAAATCGTTCACATCGAAGACAGATTCAGTCCAATTATTGTATTTACTGAGAGCAGAATGAGTTGATGCTGATATGAGGATATCTGAGAACTCGTCGCAACCATTGAGAAAAGAAACTCTGCATGTGATCGGCACTATTTATATCCCAGACCGCTGTTCAGGAAATCGCTGAAGGACAAGTAATTCTAGGTTTGTAATATCAGTCTGTAGAGCAAACCAATGCCCATCGGATGAGGAAAATCTTAATAATCATAATAACCCGACTAAACACCACTGAATGTTAATGTCACTGACATATATTAAAACTGAGAATGCTTAATATGGCTGAAAAAAATACATTCCCCCTGGCATTGCTGTTATCATTGTCCTGATGAGTTCAGGATGAAAAGCTTCGACAATTATTTTCGGCAATGCTCACGTCTGTGCTACCAAACAACCAATCCTCAATACAGAAAAAGTACAGAAGTTATTTTCCGGACATGATTAGAAGTTGATGACTAATGGTAAATAAGTAAATTATCCTTAAGGTCAGGTTTGGTGTTCCAGGCACCTGGACTAATGGTAACAAAGCCAACTAAATACAAAATCCAAATGGAAAAGAACACCAGAAAGCGCCAGGAGCGCCCTGGCGAATCTGAACGCACCGGACAAGGCTTTATGCACAAACAAAGTTTTTGTACTTTTGTCCTGAGCATCCCTCAGTGTTACATGCCCGCTACTGCATTTATGCGGTGTGTGTCACTCCTTTAAAGACTGGAACACAATATCAAATATCCGCTCAGCACTTTTGTCGCAATATATTTGATTTGGAAACTGGAATAAATGCTCTAAACATATCATAACGTAATGCTCAGAATGTATTCGATGTAAAATGGAGCAGAGGAAACCTCCCCAGTGCTGCCGGAACAGGCGCCAGAGTGTGACGACTAGGGGATTTTCAACGTAACTTCATTGCAGTGTTAATGTAAGTCTGCTTGTGACAATAAAGATGATTATTATCCCTTGCTTGTCAATCATTTGGATTTATTTCAAATCAGAAAAATCTGCTAATCGGTTCATAAAGTCCAGCTTTTCCGCCTCAGTCCGCTATTCTCTTTGTCACATTGCGGCAGTGTTTTTGTACGAGGCTCCCTCTGGTTGCTGTCACTGTGTCTCTCAGTTCACAGTAATACACCGCGCTGTCAGACAGCCGCAGCTCCCGGATGGTGAAATTCCCCTCACTTTTCGAAGTGTTTATTGATGCAGAAAATCGAGACTCCACGCCCACTGTTCTGGAAATAGCTCCATAGTTATGAACGTAGATCAGTAATGTGGGAGCTTTATTCAGGTCCTGACGGTACAGCTGTAAATAATATGAAGCAGCTGTGGTCGAATAGCTGTAATTAATGGTCACTGAGTCTCCTTCATATTGTGTCACTGCAAGCGGCTCCTGAGAGACCGAGTCTTCACCTCTAACCCCTGAAAACATTTAGAAATAGAGACATTGTTTTTTCATTATCACGATTGTTTCAAGTTAAGGAAATAGATTGCAAACGGAGGGGAGATACATTTAAATGACTATTTCTATGTCGATATCACGAGCAAAGTGAAAATTGTGCAACTTCGGAACTTACCAGTTAAGAGGACTGCAGCTGCGAGGGATGTGTAAAAGGTAACAGTCGACATGTTCACAGAGCTGGTGGTGGATTTAAACAGAGTGAGTTAAAGCTGAATTGTTTCAGATAAGACTTGACAAGATGTTGAATCATATCCCACCTCGCTACTAATTGGTTCATTACTGACAGAGTCTAAAGGCGACACCCAATCAGCCCTGAGCTCCTGTGTCCTACATTTCATCAGAACAAAGAGCATGGAATCAGATGAAACTGTTCTCAGAACAATGAATTGAACGGAATAGCTTCAGACAATAAGAAATAGGAGCCGGAGTGGACCATTGGCTCCTTCACTCGGGCCTGGTCTGTCATTCAGTTAGATCATGGCTGATCTACCTCACATCCACCCTCCTGCACTATCCACAACTATCTTCTTTGCCTTAATATCCGCAGATCTTTGGAACCCTTCTTGAAGAAACTCAGCGACTGAACAACTACGTTCTCTGTGCTGCAGACTAATAATACAACGAGCATTAAATCAAATGTTGGTTCTTTATCGGGGTTAATATTTGAGATGGGGCACGGATTGGTAACAGTTCATGTTGTTCTGATAACAGAACCAGAGCCTCCCATTTACAGAGCTGTTCGGAGGCCAGTAAATCGGAAAAACAAACATTCAGCACCACAGAAAGAGATCATTCGGGCACGCTTTCATTTATAATATTGCTTTATTAATATTAGCAGTTCACAATCCTACTGACAGATCCGATTCAGTGAAGAGGAGGTGAGAGTGCCTTGCCGGTTTTTGTACGGGTTGACTGTGCCTCTGTAACAGTGTGGGGCTCAGAGCACAGAGATACACGGCGGAGTCAGAGACATGGACGCCGGTGATATTTAATGGAACGGTTTTCTTGTCTTTGTCCAAATCAGCAGAAAATCGGTCAGAAAACTCTGGTGACTTATCGCCCTGTTCCTTGCTGAACATTTTCAGTAAATATCTCGGAGCTTTCCCGGGATACTGGATGTACCAGAAGAGAGTTAGCGAGGCGTATTGAGTTTCGTAACTGCAGTTCAATATTGCTGTTTGTTCTTCCTGAACCGTTAATTCAGGCGGCTCCTGGGAAACTGAATCTTGGCCACTGGTTCCTGTAACAAGATATAGAATGTGTCAGAAATCTGTGAGTAAATATAACGCATGAAACACACACTGAGGATTTGAGCTCAGACTCACCGGGCAGCAAGACCATTATTATCAGTAAAGCACACAGGGAGCACATGGTTCCTGAATGGACAGTAAACAGCGACAGTGTTTCAAATACGATGCTGCTTCTTGTCTCATATCACAGAGTAAACTCTGATCAGTGGCCGGCTTCACTTGTTGGGAAATTGAGGGGCGTTCCTCCGTGCTACGATTGGCCCGTCTCGCAGCTTTTACGTCAGCTGTGGACCAGCCTCTGTTAGTTGAGGACGAAACACAGCTAAGTCTGTCCAATCAGATTCCACCCCTGGTTGTGTTTTTCAGTTTTGTTCCCTTTTTCTGTCTCATATTATCCGTCATTTTGGCTTTTTCTGGGTGTAACTCGCTTTTCTTCGAATTAATGTTTGTCTATTTGTTTCGACAGATCTTTATCTCGAATAAAGGCGAAAGGTGAAAGGAATCATTTTAATTCAGCCTAATGCACAAGAATTAACGAGTGCCACCCAGAGCATTAGCATCGTTAATAGTTACTGTTTTGAGGGGGCCAGGGATAAATAGTCAACCAACTCTACACCGAGATGCGGTTCCACTAGGGTTAGCTTTGTAAAGTACTGATTTCAGTCATTATTTTTAAGACAGGATCTTTACAATGTGATAACTCTGACTGTGCCATTAGCTCACATTTCAAAGATGTCCACTGACAAATAGGCACCAGCCCCAGAACTTTTGAAAGTACAGCTTTACGACGTCGTTCGCCAATTCACCAACCCTGCACATCTTTGGGTTGTGGGAGTGAGACCCACGCAAACACGGGGAGAATGTACAAACTACACACAGCCAGCGACCTGGGGCCGGATTGAACCGATGTCCTCAATGCCATGCGACAGCAGTGCTAACCACTGCGCTACCGCGCCACTCTGTGTTTATACTGAGTTGATACAATTTGCTATTTTCTGCAAGATTATGTGGAATCTCCCATCTAGGCACCACATAGATATTACCGATCGTGAATTATATTTTGGCCCATGAGTCCTAATATGTTAATCCGGTTTGATGAGCATTATAACTACTCACTGTGTCACAGCGCCGCCAGTATTACCAGAAACATTTCTAATTGAGTCTCTCTCAGTGAATTGGACTGGACTGAGTCAGAGATTGGAAGGATAGAGCGAACCCGGCTCTGTTCAGCTTAGTGCAGTGCGGGGGTGGTGGAGGGGGAGGTCTACTGTGATCTCACTCGCCTCCCATCCCACCTGCTTGGCCGAGACCATCAAGTGAGTTTGTGACGCCCGTGCCTGAATTTGGCGCCCTCTGCTGCCGGATTCTGTTTACTTCTCGTCAGAATTCGGCTGTTGAATGCATTCAGAGTTTACTGCAATGTGTATCAGGGCGGCAAACCGAGCCAGAAATTTAAATTTCGTCTGTTACTGTTGTTGTTACTGTTGGTGTTTTAAATCAGAAAATGATGCTTAATTTGTGCAAATGACCCCTGGAGTTCTCTGTTTAGCCCTGGGACGACGAAGTCGAAAGAATGCTAAGAATTTGGAGGACAGGCGGAGGTTATAAATCAGAATGATAACAGGGCTGAACAGACTAGTTTTGATAATTTTGATCACAACGAAGCTACAAAAGCGAGTAAACGGATGCTCTCAGGGTTTTATTTTTAGCAGTGACCAGATTGCACAGAATTGTTTGAATTAGCTGAAAGTTCAACGTCCGAGAAAGAAGATAGAGGTAGGTGAATGATATTTCATGTTGCGGTTGTTTGTGGGTTGTTTTAGGGCAGCACGGTAGCACAAGTGATTAGCACTGTGGCTTCACAGCGCCAGGGCCCCAGGTTCGATTCCCCGCTGGGTCACTGTCTGTGCGGAGTTTGCACGTTCTCCCCGTGTGTGCGTGGGTTTCCTCCGGGTGCTCCGGTTTCCTCCCACAGTCCAAAGACGTGCAGGTTAGGTGGATTGGCCATGCTAAATTACCCGTAGTGTCCATAAGGGTTGGGAGGGGTTATTGGGTTGCGGGGATATGGTGGAAGTGAGGGATTGATGTGGGTCGGTGCAGACTCGATGGGCCGAATGGCCTCCTTCTGCACTGTATGTTCTATGTCTATGTAATAATGAAGCGTTATAGACGACATTGAATGGATCAGTACAATGGCAGTTCAGAATTAACGCGGGCGGTGCTCGAACAACGATTTTTGATTTACAAGACAAACGCTTTTCCTCTTGGCCACCGCACCGAGTGCAGTAAATAGTATTAATTGTACTGTGATTTGATACCATTTGGCGTTTGGCGCCGAAATTGACGAGGGAAGATGAATCAATAGAACATGTCAACAGGGAGGAACTTGAGAACGGAAAGCAACACGGGGTAAAATGCAGGGTAAAAAGGGCAATAGAAAAACCTCTTTCAAATAGGCGTATATAGTGTCAGTTGAATCTGGCCCCTTTCCGCCCCTCCTACACAATATTGTTCTCAGTGAGTTGAGCAGTGAGCAGGTGCAGGATGGTCAAAGGCGGCTGGATGCTCAACTGTCGCTATTTCCGCTCCATCACTTGTGACTGCAGCTGATAATCGCCGCACACATTTTCAGCATTCAGTCTGCGGTGTCCCCGGTCATAGTTTCCGTTTGTTAGTCTCACTCCAACATCATTGTGATGATCTTGTGTTTGGTTGGATCAGCGGTGCAGTGGGACCTGAATCTGGATTTCTGCTCTGACAGATTGCCTGCCCTGAAGAGCGATTGATTCGGAACTATCGCGGGGAACCGCTTCGCCGCTCACCTCGTTATGATCTCGAGACTCAGTATTTTCTTCACGGCAAAACCCCCATTCGCCACTCACTGTGTACCCAGATTTTATTGTTCATTAACTTATAATGAAGATTCTGCGGATGACCGTTTTTGGTGGTCGACATGAGGCTGATTCTGAATTTTGAAATTATTATAATTTTCTGTTCGTAAATTATTATAATTTTCTGAACTTTTGTGAGTCGAGGAGTTATCAGAGTCCCATGAATTTTACAGCACTCACCATGGACAGCACCACTCGCTCACCCTCTCGCTTATCTCGGCGACTGCATAACAGAAAGCAAAACGAGTCAACACATATTTGATGTATTTTCGATCGGAAATCGATGTTCCACTGAAGTCTAAAAAAGCATGCTGGTAATTTAGTGGTGTTGCTTCCTGAGACTCTCATTGAATAGTAAATGTGCAGTCTATGTATTCATAACTACAGCAGATCAGTCCATTCTGTCTTTAGTTACAGGAACTATTGGCTCAGATGCAGTAGTCTTAGGCCCACCTAAGTTAATGGTCCTGGAAGATTTGATTATCCCCACATCTGAGAGCTTGCATTACTTCTGCTCGGAAGTGATATTCCAATATTAAATTTATTGTGCATGGCGACATGCAGATTAATCTCACGAATCCCAAATGTCCCCTTAATTGACCTGGACAAGGACAGAGACCCCAATATAATCGGTGGATATATAGACTTGAGTGTTTTTCTGAATCGAGATCAAATCATCCCCCAGAGCAAAGGCAGGAACGCAACATTAGTAGAATTGAAAATACTCTTTGAGGTTTTTGTACATGGCTGTAGCTGCTTTGTGACACTGTTCTCAATGCACAGTAATAGACCGCCCCGTCCTCCACACTGAGCGCGTTTATATTGGTATAACCATTCTTTTTACACTTGTTGGCAGCCGCCAGATATCGCCTTGAGATCTCCTCTTTCTTCATCGCCAATAAGTTAATGATGATCAATCTCGGCGGCTGTGCCGGTTTTTGCTGATACCAGAGCATGCGGTACATAGTTGGGTCTGTATATCCGCAATCTAAACGCACGGAACCCCTTTCTGATGCGATATTGTCACCGGTGACTGAGTTACTGGATCTGCGCATAGTCCGCCTGCGAAAGTAGAGGAATGAAACATAAGAACATAAGAACTAGGAGCAGGAGTAGGCCATCTGGCCCCTCGAGCCTGCTCCGCCATTCAATGAGATCATGGCTGATCTTTTCTGGACTCAGCTCCACTTTCCGGCCCGAACACCATAACCCTTAATCCCTCTATTCTTCAAAAAACTATCTATCTTTATCTTAAATACATTTAATGAAGGAGCCTCTATTGCTTCACTGGGCAAGGAATTCCATAGATTCACAACCCTTTGGGTGAAGACGTTCCTCCTAAACTCAGTCCTAAATCTACTTCCCCTTATTTTGAGGCTATGCCCCCTAGTTCTGCTTTCACCCGCCAGTGGAAACAACCTGCCCGCATCTATCCTATCTATTCCCTTCATAATTTTATATGTTTCTATAAGATCCCCCCTCATCCTTCTAAATTCTAATCTATCAAGGGTTAATCAAAATTTCCGAGACTCTGAGAGTGAGTTGTCCATCTGAGAAACACGCAGCTGGGGGACCGGCGAATCCAGCCCACAATCCAGAACTTACTATGCAAGAGCGTCGCCAGTATTAACAGAGGCATGCCTGACTGAATCTCTCTGTGTGAATGGGAATGGGATGAGGCAGAGATTGAGAAGCAGAGAGGGAACCCGGGCTCTGTTCAGCTCATTGTTCCACCCACACACTGCAGGGTGTCAGTGCTATTGTTACATCACTCAGGATACCATCTCCATTGGCTTTGTCAGTGCCATCACGTGACTTCATCAGGCCCATGCTTGACAATGCCACCCTCTACTGGCGGGTGCGTTGTAAAACATTTTAGGATGAGGTCAATTAGTCGATTCGGTGAGTATTTTATCTGCAGGCATGAGCGGTTTCCAGATAGCAAAATTTCAGCGAGGTGGCAGAGTGGTTAGAACTGCTGCCTCACAGCGCCAGGGATCAACGTTCACTTCCGGCCTTGGGTTGCTGAACAAATGCTTCAGCTCAAGAGAAGTTCTATGTCTTCTGGTCTTGTAAATTGAGACATCAGTTTTAAAGAAACAGACGCGTTCTTGTAAGAAGTGACAGGGCCCCTCAGCCGAACAATGAGAAGCTGCAGCACGGCAGTTTAGTTGAACGTGGCACAGGTCCGTTGGCTCTTGCATGGGCAGCTGTTTCTGTAGTGTAGTGGTTATCACATTCGCCTGATACGCGAAAAGACCCCGGTTCGAAACCGGGCAGAAACATCCCGTGCGTCTAGTTTAGCCTGTTGCTGAATATTACCTTAATCTCGTAACTGATCTTCATCATCGAGGAATAGCAAAAGCCATGCACGGCTATGGGCCAGTGGCGCAATGGGTAACGCGACTGGCTGGCGATTCCCGGTTCGACTCCTAGCTGACTCGGAGTTCAAACTTTTGGAGTCCCATTTAGTTCAGTGGGTGGGACAGCTGCTTCTTGATGCAGAGCAAAGTGAGCAGGGCATCATCAATTCTCGTATCGGCTATGGTTATTTATGAAAGACCTGCCCTCTCAATTTAACTTCCACTTCAAACAAGAACAGAAAATACTGGCCAATATCAGCAGGTCTGACAGCCTCTGTGGAGAGTGATGGCAGCAGTCGTTTCGAGTCTGGGTGACTCTTTGTCGAAGCTGGACAACAGGATCTTTGGTGAGATTTAGACTGGCGGTGTGTGTGTGGGGGAAGGGAGGGAGCATTAAGCATTGGGCCTCGATAGACGGCCAGCGATAGGTGGAGAATAACAAAAATGTGTTGGACAGAAAGAAGAAAAAGGGAATGTAAATGGTTCTAATCAAAGTTAAGAACGGTGCTGATAGAGGCGAAAAGGAGATTAGAATGAGTTAATTGCAGAGGACAATAAGGTACAAGGGACCGATTTCCCAAGAGGGATGGCATGGGCTAGGGGGATGTGATGGGGGGGGGGGGGGGGGGACAATGGTGGGGGAAAACATATCAATGGAAGCAATGAAAATAAGTTGATGAAAATAAACATGTGGTGAACGGGGAGGAGGGATTTCACAGTCCGAAGTTGTTGAGCAGACTGTTAAATCCACAAGGCTGTTCCAGCACGCTGCTATTGCCATGGAAGGTCGATCTAACATCTGCGGAAAATACTGGAACAACTCAGCGAGTCAGGCTGGATTTGTCGACAGGACAACAAAGCTCGTCTTTCACCATCACCTTTCATTAAAACCGGGACCAGTTAGAAATGTCGGACGTTTTAACCAAGTGAAATCCCGGAGGGAGCAAACAGAACAACAGGAAAGGGCTCTGACAGGGTGCAAGTCAGGAGAGATTAAATGAGAAAAGGCCTAGGGTTCCCTGGCCACAGAGTGAAGTTAGCATCGCATCAGAGAATAATTACACCACAGTATGTGGCCATTCCAGCCGCTGTGTCTGTGCCAGCTCTCAACAACTACCGCCCGGATACAAAGAACAAGTGGAAACAAGATTCAAACCCAAATCTGCGATGTAAGGGCACACAGAATGGGGGCCGCATTTACAGTGTGAGACTGTTGCACACAGAGTGTGAAAACTGTATGGAGCCTAATGGAAAGATGCGCTGCTGTTCCTCGAGTGTTTGTTGAGCCTCTTTGGAACCTTTCAGGAGGCCGAGGTCCGGGAGGTCAGCGTTAAGATGCAGCTCTCCAGTCAGTTCAATTCTCCACATTGGCTCTGTGGATTAGATGGGTCACGTCCCTGTGAAGTGAACGCAGATCTGGAGCAGCAATTCTATCCGAACGCAATACAGCTCAGACACTGTCTCCCTCGAGCATCATCTGTGGGGAGAGAAACGACATAAACATCCCGAGTCCTGAGGAATTTATTTCAGAGTGGGCCAATGCAAACCAACGCCGCTGTCAGCATCGCAAACAATTCATAATGTCAGACCTGGAGTAAAGGGCTTGTCCAGGATTTAAACCCACGACCGCTCGCATGGGTATTGATTGAAAATCCTAAACGAGAACCATACCTCGAGACCAAAGAGCACAAATTTAAGACCGAGCTTAAGCAAAATATAACTTATGTTAAGATCGATATTAATTTCTACATCTCATGGTTTTATATGTTCAAACATCTGTTTTTTAAAAAATAAACAGCTGTCGTCTTGTAATAAGTGGCCTGGCCCCTCAGCCTCACCATGCGAATCTGCAGCAACACAGTGAGGGTGCACATTGTACACGTCCGGTTGTCGCCAGCTGTTTCTGTAGTGTAGTGGTTATCACATTCGCCTCACACGCGAAAGGTCCCCGGTTCGAAACCGGGCAGAAACATCTCATACTTCTGGTTTTGTCTGTTGCAGACTATTGCCTCAATCTCGTAACCCGTATGGGCCAGTGGCGCAATGGATAGCGTCTGACTACGGATCAAGAAATTCCAGGTTCGACTCCTGGCTGCCTCGGACTTAAAACGTTTGGCCTGCGCTTTAACTCAGTGGGTGTGACAGCTGGTTCTTGATGCTGAGCAAAGTGAGCAGAACATCTTCAATTCTCGTATCGGCTGTGGTTATTTACGAAATAATCTCAATTTTACTTCCACTTCAAGCAAAACATAACTTATCTTCAAGTCAGGAAAGTTCGATTCCTGATTGTTTTATAAGTTGAGACACCGGTTTTAAAGAAACGGCTGTCTTCCTGTAATAAGTGACATGACCTCTCAGGCGAACCATGAGAAGAGGCGGCAACACAGTGAGGTTGAACATTGCACAAGTCCATTGATTACTGCACCGCCAGCGGTTCCTGTAATGTAGTGGTTAGCACATTCCCCTAACATGCGAAAGGTCCCCGGGTCCATACCGGGTAGAAACATCAAGTGCTTCTCATGTTGTGTGAGGAATGTTTGCACAAAGTACTTTTGTTCCCCGATCTCGAATGTTCGAGGATTTGGAGGTTTAGTCTCTCATGAGCCACTAAAATAAATTCCACATTAAGTCACAAGTACTGAATTTTCGACAGGCAATGAGAAGAAAAGGATCTTCCTATTTTGGATATTCGGAGCTAGTACACCCACAGCAGAATTTCATGCATTTACAAATGCAGATGAACATACCTATTCACCATCTCAAACATGTCTAAATGAACAACAAATGCAACTTACTGCGGATGCTTCATTCTGAAACAAAAACAGAAAATACTGGACAATCTCAGCAGGTCTGACAGCCTCTGTGGAGCGAAATGGCAGCTGTCGTTCCGGGTCTGGGTGTCTAGAATACAAGTCTAGGGATGTACATCTGAGGCTATATAAGGCTCTGGTCAGACCACACTTGGAGCATTCTGATCAGTTCTGGGCCCCGTATCTGAGGCATGATGTGTTGGCCTTGGAAAGGGTCCAGAGGAGTTTCACAAGAATGATCTCTGGATTGAAGAGCTTATGGTATGAGGAACGATTCAGGACTCTGGGTCTCTACTCGTTGGAGTTTAGAACAATGAGGAGGATCTTCTTGAAACGTCCAGGACACTGCAAGGCATGGATTGAGTGGACCTGGAGAGGATGTTTCCACTTGTAGGAAAAACTAGAAGCAGAAGACACAATCTCAGAATAAAGGGACGATCCTTTAAAACAGAGATGAGGAGGAATTTCTTCATCCAGAGGGTGGTGAATCTGTGGAACTCTTTGCCGCAGAAGGCTGTGGAGGTCTATTTCACTGAGTGACTTTAAGACAGAGATAGATAGGTTTTTGATCAATAAGGGGATCAGCGGTTATGGGGAGAACGCAGGAGAATGGGGATGAGAAAAATATCAGCCATGATTGAATGGCGGAGCAGACTCGATGGGTCGTGTAGGCTCATTCTGCTCCTATGTCTTATGGTCATTATCTGGTTCCTGCAGCGTGACAGGCGGTGCAATGCGCCACCTGGTGGTCCGTTTGAATGAATTTCCTTCTAAATGATATCACAGAAGCCAATAAAGGTCCGAGTTGTCCCGGAGCCTTTCTCAATGTGTTGACCTGGGCACACAGAAGGAGACAGCGGTGTCAGTGAGCTGCAGCCCATTCAATGTGAAAATGGTGATATTCTTTGGCGTGCCCAGAATGGCAGATAAATAAATGTTAACTTCATTATTTCCCTCGGAGTATGCATGAATACGAAAGTGAGAATCACACTTTGGTTCTGACAAGACAGTTGCACAGAAATGTTCAGAGATTGAATAGATGCAATTTATTCTTCACGAGATCTCCAAAAATCACTCTGATAGATGGATAGATAGACAGATAGATAGGTAGAGAGATGGATATATATATATATGTATAGATATATAGATAGACATATAGATAAATAGATTCATATATATATAGATAGATAGAGAGAGAGATGGATAGATGGATAGATAGATAGATAGATAGATAGGTAGGTAGGTATGTAGATATAGACGGAGAGACGGAATTGATATTAAAGCGGATAACCTTTTGCTTCTTTTCAAGATTTCCTTCTTTCGGAGACAGAACAGGTGTTTATTTTTGTGAGACTGACAGGACGAGTGAGAAAACTGGAGATTATAGATAGATTGGGATCGGTAAAGCGAGAGACCAAAGCTAATTCAACAGTAGGTTGGTAAATAGAAGAGAGTTGTATCGACAGTGGAATGGACACACAGTCAAAGCTGTAAAAAGAAATGAAACAACCAAATAGCAATATCATACCATTCTGAAAAGCAGAACTCCAAATTCTATGTTAGCCGCACTATTCTATCCTGGGACACAATCTACCGTTAAAGGAAGCCTTTGTCCTTGAAATCCAATAGCACGTCTCCGAGAATGGTTGTCTTACTCTAACCAGCCTCCCTCGTGTTATGGATGCATCGAGAACTTGCTTGTCTGAAAAACATAAATCCATTCCCGAACATTGATTCTACGAACGGGTCCACAATCTGATCGCATGTACAAATTCATGATCACGGTTAATGACAAATACATTCCATGGATGTTCATGTTGCTAAAATGCACAGTTTAATGGCAATGAATATCTCCACGATATTACCACACTGACACAACCTCAGGAAATTTCATTTCAGAAAGCTCAATGTGAAAATTCGAAGGTTCTGTATATCTGTGGCGGTGTTACTCTGTTTACTTATCGATCCAAGTGTTGGTGTCTGTATCTATGTTTGAGTACGTCAGTTTGGGGATCTAGCAGTAGGTTTCCTTGTCTCTGTGTCTATATTTCTGTTGATTCTCTGATATATTCGAGGCTTCGAATATTAGGGGCTGGTTTAGCACAGGGCTAAATCGCTGGCTTTTAAAGCAGACCAAGGCAGGCCAGCAGCACGGTTCAATTCCCGTACCAGCCTCCCCGGACAGGCGCCGGAATGTGGCGACTAAGGGCTTTTCACAGTAATTTCATTTGAACCCTACTTGTGACAATAAGCGATTTTCATTCATTCTGGTGAACACGGGAGGCACATTTATTCACGTATTTTCATCGTTAGCAACTAAGAGTAATATATATCGAAACTCTCCAGAGCACTTCTAGTTTTATGTCAACGCACGTTGGAACATATGTCTGTATGGTTGTCTCTTTATAGTTTTTGTCTTTGAAGTGGCCGTGAGTCTGTTTTCAATATGCGGCCGTGCTGTCCACGGGAGGGCGCTCTCTAAACACTTATGAAAGAGCATGTTTCCCTTCTAGAGGAAGCGACTGTTTTAAGACGTGACAATGGGCGGAGAGAAGAAATCGCATTTAACCTCATAACATCGCTCTGAATGTTTAAACTTCCGGAATTGCAGGACTGGTACAGACAGTGCTCACTGCCTCTGTTTCTCGAGTTCAGATTGGAACCATGAGGGTGAAACTCAGCCTGTCTCTGGTTATTGTCCTGATAACAGGTCGGTTATATTGAACCCCTGTCCTAAATTCCCCAATCCTTATATTTATTTACATTTTATCTTCGGGTACACGACCTCCGCATGTTGCTTCGTCTAACTCGCTGTATATTTGTTGTTTAATTTCAGGGATGAGTAAGGGAGACACCGTGACCCAGGTAGAACAAGGAGTCGACGCAGAAGAGGGTGAAGATTCAGCCATACCCTGCAGTTACTCGGCATCGAGTTCAGCTACAAGCTATGGCCTGATCTGGTATCGCCAGTATCCACACCGAGCTCCACAGTATCTGCTCAGAGCCGATAGTTATGGGTATAACGAGACGGTTCCCGGCTTTGAACACTTCAGCGGGAAACTCAACCCGACACAAAGCACTTTTCACTTGTCCATGACAGATTTGAAGATGACAGACAGCGCCGTGTATTACTGCGCGCTGAGACCCACAGTGAAAATGGAGCAGGTCGACAATCACAGGCGGCACGCTGTCACAGTGCTTAGTACTGCTGCCTCACAGCTCCAGGGTCCCGGATTCCATTGCGGGTGACTGTCTGTGTGGAATATGCTCGTTCTCCCAGTGTCTGCGTGGGTTTCCTCCGGTTTCCTCCCACAGTCCAAAGATGTGCAGGTTAGGTGGATTGGCCATGATAAATTGCCCCTCAGTGGGCAATAGGTAATGTGGGGTTACTGGGTGACTGGATAGGGTGCAAGCGTGGGCTCAAATCACTAAGAAAGACTGAAAAAAAACGGAAAATATTTTCTTTGGTGGACTAGTGAAAGGGAAACGCCAGAGGCAGTTGATCGGATTGTCTCAATGTTAGAGACAAAGAATCGCCTTGAGTTCCTCACACTTGTTGGATGTGAAGTTGGAGGAAACATGTGTGATTGAGAGGAATTCTAAAGTAAATTGTTTTAGAGATAGAATGAAAAGTACCAGCACACCGTGTTTAACACAAAGCTGTTTTATTTGCCATTTTATTCACAATATTAACCCTCAGCATTTGATTGGGATTTATTGACATCGGCAGAAACAGGCCTCAAAGAACATTAAGTGAAATAATTTAGTTTAATTGTTCGGATTAACGGTTGTGAAGGGTTGAGTCTTATTGAAATAAGAGAAAGAAAGAAAGAAAGAAGAATATATACAGCGTCTGTCACGTCCTCAGGACGGTAGCCAATTGGGAATTTTCATGTTGTAATGTAGTATTACACAGAATGGTTTAGCGTCTCAACCAGGAAGGCAGCAACTGTGATAGCTCAGTATTGATTCAGGTTAACAAGAGACACTGGACACAGGAGTATAGACGTGTAATCGCTCAAGTCCGGAAGCTTAAACCAGGACGTTCTGATTCTGAAGAAAGAGACAGGGATCTTCCACTCTCGCTAAAACCAATGGACTTTGAAATGGCTCGCCGCATTTTCCAACCTCACACCCTCCGAGATGGGGCGATAAGATTGGGCACGGTGCGTGCCACACTGAATTACGGACGTGAATTAACCTGAGCAGGCTCTCACGTGTATTTTCTACCGTTTTAATCAAGCAGTGAGTGCGCTGCGGGGCCACATCAGTACCTTCTTCAGCTCCCCTCGGAACTTGGTCTGGGCCACTGCATAGATGAAGGCGTTGTTGCAGGAAATTGCTAGCTGGAGCATGGGGCCTGTCTCCTGAAGGATGTACTGCGGGTCACTGAAATCCGAGCTGTTAAAATAACCCTTGCCTTTAATCCTCTCGCAGAGGAAATGTGCAACATGGGGTGTCCACAGAAGGAGGAAGCTGAGCGCAATGGCGAAGAGCAGGATAATGGACCTCATTCTGTTGGCCATCTCTGAGTCCCCGTGACTCTCTGCTGGCCACTACAATATGTCTTACAGTCAGGGCGTTGAGAAGCAGAATAAGGAAGAGTGTGAAAAAGGGGTTAAGTTGTGGTCCAGCCAGTCGTAGGCCATCCAGGCGGGCATAGCGAAATAAGTGGACCTGCGGTCACAGAAACAGAACACCCCATCCGGGATGTACAATGCCCGGCAGATAAAATAGAAAGGAGCGTTGGCGATGCAGCTAATGGCACAGATCAATCCTGTAACTAACAATGCAGATTTCTGAGTACAGTATCAGGCTCTGACAACAGATAGCTATAAAACGGTCGATGGTGAAGACCACGGTCAGCCAGACTGAGCCATCCCGGGTGGCAAAGGCCAGCATGATGCTTACTGCACACGCAGGGATCGTTGTTGGCGAAAGTAGATGCGGCCAACCCGGTTGAGGATGACGGTAGTGATGATAACCAGGAAGTCGCTCACGGCTACCGCCACCAGGTCGTAGTTGATGCACCAGGAGAGTCTGCACCGTCCTCGGTATAAGATTATCATTGCCAACAAGTTGGCTGTGAGAGATAAAACGGAAAAGATGGCACCGAACGAAGTCCAAACACCAACCATTCTCCCTTCCAATCAATTTGCTGAATCCTTCCTGATTAGTTCCTTTGCCATCTCCAGATTACAAATCTTCCAAAATTATTGCTGTTTATTCAATATCCAATCCTGGATTAATCATGTGTCACTACAGGCGCCTTAACAATCAATCCCCACCGCACGCTTTGCTCTCTGGTCATTGATTCAATCCCCATTGCTCGCTTTCCAACGAAATTTCAACCTAAACATTTGCTGCTTATTGAGACGACGCTGTGTCCATCCATCAACCCTGTGCTCACTGATCTACATTGGCCCCCAGTCCGGCAACGTCTGGCTTTTAATAATCTCGACATTCGACGTTTCAAAAGCCTCCAGAGTCTCCCCCGCCCCCGATGTAATATCATAGAACTATCGGCGATCTCAGAATATCTACATTCTGTCCTCGGAATCGGGAATATTCGCTGATATCTTTCCAACGTTTCCATAATTAATTTCTGAGGCCACGTTAATATAGCACTGTCCCCTCACTGTCACTGGGTCAAAATGCTGGAACTCCCTCCCGACACAGCAGGACTTGTAGTTTTTCCAGTAAACAGGCCATCACACCTTGTCAATGGCAACGAGGGATGCGCAATAAATGTTGGCCGAGCCAATGACGCCCACATGCCGGAGATGAATTAGAAAATAAAAATAACTGTTGGGACAACCTACTGTACAGTAATTGTTACATTTTTCCAGAGATTTCACTGTACATTCGTGGAATCACATTTTTATATTTAAATTAATCTCATATAAAGAGTACACTGTAATAAATCATCTTACGATGCTCCAATAGTATCAAAATACGTTATTTTACACCATGATGCTCTATTATCCTCCACAATGCTAAAAGACTAATTTGCATTTCACTGCATTAACATAAAAGCTGATGTTTAATCACATAACCGATTATTATTTACGCAATGCCATATACTGGAATTCATACCCCAGCGACAACAAATCATTTCTATAAGCATGTCGCAAAATAACTTCAATAATATCTTGTACTGCCCCACAATCGAAGTGTAAGTAATACACTTCATTTTACCATAACACGGTGTCATAAATACGTTATCGATACATATAGTTCGTTACGTGGTTGAATTCCCTATCGCCCAGACTCAATATCCAGCCCCATCCTAAAAGGGAAGATATCACATTTCTGAACATTTACAAAAAACAATAAGAGTCGTTTTTTGTATCCAGCAGTTACCTGGGGCGCCAATAACAGCAAGAATGGGATAGCAAATGGCAAAGAAGAGGCCATTTGCTGGGCATGCATCCTCTTTCAGAAACTAAAATAAATCCAAGAGCTGTGCACTGCAGCGCTGCATCTCATTTAAAACGTCTCTTGTTTATTCCAAGTGAGAATCTCCAGAGCGACAATTAAGTTCCAGCTTTGTTACGGTTCTGTGAACAGAGTATCTCACCAATTCTTCCATTTGTAACATTGGCAATGTGGATTATTCCAATCTACGTACGGGAGAACAACGAGATGCAAATTATATGGTTTCTCCCTCTCCACAAACTATGCCCTTTCAATCCATAAAATCTAGCCTCTTGCGATGGATTCTGAGCTGAGATCCAACTTCTCGCTACAAAACAAGCCTCAGCTTTTCCCATCTCTGACATGGCCCCAATTAGTTCGTGCTTTTTTCTTGTCATAATTATTCATGCAATTTGGTAATTGGTGTAATGCTCATTAAACATTTCAATATGTTTAAATATTTTAATGGTATAGCTTTCCCCTGACAGGTAAGTAAGTTCATATAATGTTTTTGTCTGGATTCGAACCTGAAATTTCGGCCTGGTCGACACTCGCGAAGACACTCCAGACTGGAAAACCGGTCGTGCGGTAAACAGCGAGGAGGGAAGCCTTAAATTACAGGACCGATAGACTGGCTGGTCACATGGACAGAACAGTGGCTAAGTGAATAAAACCCTGTAAATATGAGTCTCGCCTCTATTACCAATGCAAACTTTATTCACATTATTGGTGTAGTTTCATATTAAAATCGTACAGAGGAAAAAAGAACAATGTAAGAGGAGACTTCCTGCTTTATTGTTTTTTGAGTGGAGATTGGTCAGCAGATTCGTATCCACATGCTACAAAGCGAAGGATGGTTGATATCTTCACTGATCAACATTTGAACAGAGTCACTGTGTTTTTGTGGTTGAGGTGTGAAGGTGCTGGACTAAGACACTGGACACGGCGAGAGAATAATTTGCAAATACAAATATTCCATTCTGAAATCACTCGGACATCAAGATCTGTTTCAACTGCTGCCATACCTCACAATCAACATGGAAATAAAAGCTCAATCAGAAGAGCCATCCAGACTCGAAACGTTAGCTCTGTTCTCCCTCCACAGGTGCTGTCAGACATGTTGAGATTTTCCAGCATTTCCCCGTTTATAATGATGGGAAGAACAGATTGTCTATAATCACAAGTGTGAAGCAGTTAGGTCCGGGAGGCTGTCACGTGCCTATTCGGAGGATGAGGTGCTGTTCCTCGGTTTTGTGCTGGGCTTCAGGGGAACATTGAAGCAGCCCAAGGTCGGACATGTGGACATGAGAGCAGGACAGTGAGTTGAAATAGCAAGCGATGGAGGGTCTGCCTCCAGTTTGTGGATGGAGCGAAGGTGTTTTGCAAAGCGGTCCCCCAGTCGGCATTTAGTCTCTTCAATGTAGAGCAGATCGCATTAAGAGCAGCAAATGGAATAGGCCAGATTGAAGCATATCTAATAGTAATATGTACTCAAAAGGACAGACACAAACGATACTGTAGCTGAATTAGAGGAAATACCAAAGACTTAACTGAACCAGCTTTTTGAAATGAAATGAAAATGAAAATCGCGTATTGTCACAAGTAGGCTTCAATGAAGTTACTGCGAAAAGCCCCTAGGCGCCACACTCCGGCGCCTGTTCGGGGAGGCTGGTACGGGAAAGAAAAAACGGCCTCCATGATTGAGAAACCGGAAAATCCACTCAGGAGAATGTGGAACTCCAGGCTCAGTGCGGATTTGCTGACACCCCTTCTTTCTTATACATGAACGGGATTGAGGCTGCAGAATGTTTCACACCAAAACACAGAGGGGTCAAATATAAGCAACTCATAATTCTCAAGTCACTTCCATTTAACTAGATTTGATTTTGTTCAAAAGCTGACTGTGATCAAAGTCAACAAAGCACCATGGGATTTGTATTACCCAGTGAAACGTGACACGTGATAAATAATGTGTCGGGGATCTCAGGCGAGTGCCCACAGACGGAACGGCACCCGTGGGGTCTCCAAGAGAATCGGAGGCTCCCAGCTGATTGCCGTTTGGCCAGCTTGGTGCCTAGCACTGCCACCTGGGCACCTTGGCAGTGCCAGCCTGGCACCCTGGCAACGCCACCTGGGTGCCAGTGTGGCAGTGCCAAGGTTCCCATGTTGCAGGGGGCGGCCAAAGGGCCAGCCTGCACAGTCCTTGGCTATCCAGGGGCGTCCTATGGTCTGGGAGACCCCCCTGCCCGTTCCATTCTACTACTGGTGCACGGTAGTACAGTGGTAGCAAAGCTGCTTCATACCTTCAAGGTTCCCGGTTCGATTCCCGGTTTGGGTCACCATCTGTGTGGAGTTTGCACTTGCTCCACGTGTCTGCGTGGGTTGCCTTCGTGTGTTCTTGTTTTTTCCCACAGTCCAAAAATGTGCAGGTTAGGCTAATTGGCTGTGCTAAATTGCCCTTAGTGCCCAAAACGTTTAGGTGGGGTCACGGGATAGGTTGGAGGTGTGGGCTTAGGTTTTTCCAAGGGCTGGTGGAGACTCGAATGGCCACATTCTGCACTGTAAATTCTGTAAATATACTGATGTTAAGCATTAAGTAATTAATTAAAGAACTATTGAGTAAAGTTGGTTGAATGTTTCTGGAGGAAGATAAGAATGATGCATTAATAATCCGTTAGATATTAGCTGATCAAATGCCGAAGTTCAAAATAAATTCTACTACTTCCGGTCTTGTAAGATGACGCATCTGTTTTAAAGAAACAGACCTCTTTTTGTAAGAAGTGAGATGGCCTCTCATCCGAACCACGAGAAGCTGCAGCAAGGCAGTTCAGTTGAGCGTGGCACGGTTCAATTGGCTTCTGCATAGCCAGCTGTTTCTGTAGTGTAGTGGTTATCGCATTCGATTTACATGCGAAAGGTCACCGGTTCGAAACCGGTTCAAAACATCTCGAGTTTAGTCTGTTTCTGAATATTACCTCAATCTCGTAACTGGTCTTCATTGACGGGAAATAGCAAAAGCCCCATGCACTGCTCTGTGCCAGTGGCGCAATGGCGAACGCGTTTGACTACGGGTATTCCATGTTTGACTTCTGGCTGGCTCGGAGTTTAGCATTTTGGCGTCCTGTTTAGCTCAGTGGGTTCTTGATGCAGAGCAAGGTGAACAGGGCATCAACAATTCTCGTGTCGGCTGAGGTTATTCGTGAAAGCCCTGCCTTCTCAAATTAACTTCCACTTCAAGCAAAACATAACTTATCTTAAATTGAATATTAGTTCTATATCTGATGGTTTTATAAGTGGAGACATCGGTTTTAAAGAAACGGCTGTCTTCTTGTAATAAGTGTCATGGCCTCTCAGCCTAACCCTTCAAAGATGCAGCAACACAGCGCAGTTCAACATTGCACACCTCCACTGATTGCTGCACTGCCAGCGGTTTCTCTGGTGCAGTGGTTCTCACATTCGCCTGATATGCGAAAAGTTCAGGTTCGAAACCGGGCAGAAGCATCAAGTTCTTCTCGTTTTCTGTGAGGAATGTTTGCACAAAATACGTTTGTTCCCCCAATCTCGTGTGGTGGAGAAATATGAGATTTAGTCTCACAGAAGACATTAAAATTCATTCAACAAAGTCAGAAGTACTGAATTTTCAAAACGATAGGAGAAGAAAAAGATTTTCCTATTTTTGCACAGTTGGGACATTAGCAGTTTGTTCATCCACTACAGAATTTAATGGGTTTACAGATGCAGATGAATATTTTTAATCACCATTTCAAACATGTTTAAATGTACGATAAAATCAACTTATTGCGGATACTTCAATCGGAAACAAAAACAGAAAATACTGAACAATCTCAGCAGGTCTGACAGCCTCTGTGGAGCGAGATGGCAGCGGTCGTTCCGGGTCTGGGTGACGCTTTGTCAAGGCTGGAGAACTGGAAATTTGGTCAGATTTAGACTAACAGGGGTGGGGTGGCGTGAAGTACTCAGGGAGCTGTGGAAATCCAGGTTCAGTGCGGATTTTCTGCCAGCGCTCCTTTCTTATACATGAACGATAGGCTGCAGAGGTTTTGATGTAAATTTCCACTTCAAACAAGACGTAACTTATCTTAAGTTCTATATCCTATGGTTTTATAAGTTGAGACATGGGTTTTTAAGAAACAACAGTCTTCTTGCAATAAGTAACATGGCCTCTCAGACGAACCATGAGAAGCTGCAGCAACACAGTGAGGTTGTACATTGCACACGTCCACTGCTTGCTTAATTACCAACGGTTTCTGTAGCGTAGTGTTCATCACATTCGCCTAACACGCGGAAAGTCTGCGGTTCGAAACCGGACAGAAACATTAAGTTCTTCTTATTTTGTGTGAGGAATGTTTGCACAAAACACGTTTGTTCTCCGACCTCGCATGTTCAAGGAATATGAGATTTCGTCTCACATAAGACCTTAAAATTCATTAAACAAAGTCAGACGTACTGAATTTTCAAGACGCAAGGAGAAGAAAAACATTTCCGTTTTTGGCACAGTTCGGATATTAGCAGTTTGGTCATCCACGACAGAATTTAATGGATTTACAAATGCAGATGAACATATTTAATCACCATTCAAACATGTCTAAATGTACGATAAATGCAACTTACTTCGGATGCTTCAATCTGAAACAAAAACAGAAAATACTGGACAATCTCAGCAGGTCTGACAGCCTCTGTGGGACGAGATGGCAGCTGACGTTTTGAGTCTGAATGATTTGGGCTGGGGGGAGGAGGGACAATGCTGAGGGTAAAACATGTCAATGGAAGCAATGAAAATAAATTGGTGGAAATAAACATGTGGTGGAAGAAAGAGAGACTTCACAGTGTGAAGTTGCTGATCTGAATAAAATGAAAGGGACAGAGAGCTGCCTGAATCCACCAGAGTTAGTGTATAGAGATAAGTGAATGTCCACTCATAGACAACCTTTTCGAAAATGTCTCGAGTTTCTCGGTAACGAGAACTGGTTCCCGGCAGCGTGAGCTCAGTTTCTCAAAGCAACCCCAATGTGAATTAATCCGGCGGTCTGCGCCGTAAATAAATGAAGAAAACATGTTGTTTGACCAACATCATCAAAGGGCTCGTCCGGGATTTGAACCCGGGACCTCTCGCAAATTCCGAAACCCAAATACCCGAAGCGAGAATCATACCCCTAGACCAACGAGCCCCTCACACATGACTGAAGCAGACTGTCATTGCCACCGAAAGTCGATCTAACATCTACGGAGAAAGCGGAAAATACTGCAACAACTCAGGGAGTAAGGCGGCATTTGTCGACAGGACAACAAAGCTCGTCTTTCACCATCACCTTTCATTAAAACCGAGACCGGTTAGAAATGTCGGACGTTGTAACCAAGTGAAATCCCGGAGGGAGCAAACAGAACAACAGGAAAGGGCTCTGACCGGGTGCAAGTCAGGAGAGATTAAATGAGAAAAGGCCTTGGGTTCCCTGGCCACAGGGTGAGGTTAGCATCGCATCAGAGAATAATTACACCACAGAATGAGGCCATTCGGGCTGCCGTGTCTGTGCCAGCTCTCTGTCAGAGCAAAGGAACAAACAAAGAATGAAAAGATGTGTCTGGAGGAGCTGTCAGGGCAGATTGATCAACAGCTACGAGAATGCAGCAAGTGTGAGAATGTGAGGATCTGTCGGGACCGCACAAATTCACATCAGCGGCGCTGCTGGTTTTTTCTAACTGGTGGAGTCGCATAGCCCCTGGGGTGTTGTTGCACTCACCCTGGGACCTGCCTCTCCCTCTTTGCCCCTGACCTGGATGACGCATTCTCGTTGGGCAGAAATGGTCAACATCGATCAAGATCGAACGAAAATTTGAAATTTCTGTTGAAGGCTAAACCATACACCAAAACTTCACATGGCCCTGCACGATAATAATAATCGTGTTGCTCGATGATGCTCTGTTGAAATGGTTATCGTGCATTGCAGACTTTCACACATTTTTAGGTTCATTACAGGATGGGATAGCGGAGACTCAGTGGCCTTGGGCCCACCTGAGTTAAGTTTTGGAAAAAATATCCATAATTTTAGGTATAATTAGCGCCACATCAGATAGTTTTCACTACCGCTGCTAGTGGGTTTTCCAAGTTTAAATTTACTGTAGAAATCGCCGCATGGAGATGAGCCTTATGATTTACCAAACTGTCTCTGTGTTGACTTGTACAAGAACAGAGAAAGCAATATAACTGCAATAGATCGACCTGACTGCTTTCGTGAAATTATTCCCGCAAGCAATGACACTAAATAAAGCTTAGCTGTCCAGTAAATACTCGCTGAGGTTTTTCTACGGGGCGTTATGTTATATCCAATGCTGTGCCTCACTGCACAGCAACAGACCGACGCGTCCTCCAGACTGAGGGCGCTTATATTGAGGTTACAGTTCTGTTCGGACTTGTCAGCAGCCGCCAGATATCGTCTGAAGCTGCGTCTTTCTTCAGAGTTAATAAGAACATAAGAACTAGGAACAGGAGTAGGCCATCTGGCCCCTCGAGCCTGCTCCGCCATTTAATGAGATCTTGGCTGATCTTTGTGGACTCAGCTCCACTCTCCGGCCCGTACACCATATCCCGAATCCCTTTATTCTTTAGAAAGGCATCTATCTTTTTCTTAAAAACGTTTCAAGAAGGAGCCTCAACTGCTTCACTGGGCAAGGAATTCCAGAGATTCACAACTCTTTCGGTGAAGAAGTTCCTCCTACACTCCGTCCTAAATCTACCTCCCCTTATTTTGAGGCTATGCCCCCTAGTTCTGCTTTCCCCGACCAGTGGAAACAACCTGCCCGCATCTATCCTATCTATTCCCTTCATAATTTTATATGTCTCAATAAGATCCCCCCGCATCCTTCTAAACTCCAATGAGTACAGTCCCAGTCTACTCAACCTCTCGTCATTATCTAATCACCTCAATTCTGGGATCAACCTAGTGAATCTCCTCTGCACTCCCTCCAGTGCCAATATGTCCTTTCTCAGGTAAGGAGACTAAAACTGAACACAATACTCCAGATGCGGCCTCACCAACACCCTATACAATTGCAGCATGACTTCACTAGTCTTGAACTCCATCCCTCTAGCAATGAAAGACAAACTCGATTAGCCTTCTTAATCACCTGTTGCACCTGCACACCATCTTTTTGCGTCTCGTGCACCAGCACACCCAGGTCCCTCTGCACAGCAGCATGTTTTAACATCTTACCGTTTAAATAATAATCCATTCTGCTGTTATTCCTCCCAAAATGGATAGCCTCATTCTTGGCAACATTGAATTCCATCTGCCAGACCCTAGCCCATTCACCTAACCTATCCAAATCCTTCTGCAGACTTCCGGTATCCTCTGCCCTTTTTGCTTTACCACTCATCTTAGTGTCGTCTGCAAACTTTGACACATTGCACTTGGTCCCCAACTCCAAATCGTCTGTGTAAATTGTGAACAACTGCGGGCCCAACACTGACCCTTGAGGGACCCCACTTGTTACAGGTTGCCAACCAGAGAAACACCCATTTATCCCCACTCTCTGCTTTCTGTTAGTTAACCAATCCTCTACCCATGCTACCATTTTACCCTCAATGCCATGCATCTTTAGTTTATGCAGCAACCTTTTGTGTGGCACCTTGCCAAAAGCTTTCTGGAAATCCAGATATACCACATCCATTGGCTCCCCGTTATCTACTGCACTGGTAACAGCCTCAAAAAATTCTACCAAATTAGTCAGACACGACCTACCCTTTGTGAACCCATGCTGCGTCTGCCCAATGGGACAATTTCCCTCCAGGTGCCCTGCTATTTCCTCCTTAATGATAGATTCCAGCATTTTCCCTACAACCGAGGTTAAGCTTACAGGCCTATAATTACCCGCTTTCTGCCGACCTCCTTTTTTAAACAGTGGTGTCACGTTTGCTACATTCCAATCCTCTGGGACCACACCAGAGTCTAGTGAATATTGATAAATTATCACTAGTGCGTTTACAATTTCCCTAGCCATCTCTTTTAACACTCTGGGATGCATCCCATCAGGGCCAGGAGACTTGTCTACCTTTAGCCCCATTAGCTTGTCCAATACTGCCTCCTTAGTGATTACAATCATCTCAAGGTCCTCACCTATCATATCCTTATTTCCATCAGTCCCAGGCATGTTATTTGTGTCCTCCACTGTGAAGACTGACCCAAAAAACCTGTTCAGCTCCTCAGCCATTTCCCCGTCTCCTATTATTAAATCTCCCTTCTCATCTTCGAAAGGACCAATATTTACCTTAGCCACTCTTTTTTGTCTTATATATTTGTAGAAGCTTTTACTATCTGCTTTTATGATCTGAGCCAGTTTACTTTCATAGTCTACCTTACTCTTCTTTATGGCTTTTTCAGTAGCTTTCTGTTGTCCCCTAAAGACTTCCCAGTCCTCTAGTCTCCCACTAATTTTTTGCCACTTTGTATGTTTTTTCCTTCAATTTGATACTCTCTCTCACCTCCTTAGATATCCACGGTCGATTTTTCCCCTTTCTACCGTCTTTCTTTTTTGTCGGTATGAACCTTTTCTGAACACTGTGAAAGATCGCTCGGAAGGTTCTCCACTGTTCCTCAACTGCTTCACCATGACATCTTTGCTCCCAGTCTACCTTAGCTAGTTCTTCTCTCATCTAATTGTAATCACCTTTGTTTTCGCACAAAACACTAGTGTTTGATTTTACCTTGTCATCCTCCAACTGCATTTTAAATTCCACCATATTGTGGTCGCTCCTTCCAAGAGGATCCCGAACTATGAGATCATTAATCAATCCTGCCTCATTACATAGGACCAGGTCTAGGACCGCTTGTTCCCTTGTAGGTTCCATTACATACTGTTACAGGAAATTATCCCGGTCACATTCTATAAACTCCGCCTCAAGGCTGCCTTTACCAACCTGGTTAAACCAATCGATATGCAGATTAAAATCACCCATGATAACCGCTGTACCATTTCTACATGCATCCGTTATTTATTTGCTTATTACCTGCCCTACCATCCTGTTACTATTTGATGGCCTATAGACAACTCCTATCAGTGACCTTTTCGCCTTACTATTCCTGATTTCCACCCAAATTGATTCAACCTTGTCCTCCATAGCACCAATATCATCCCTTACTATTGCCCGGATGCCATTCTTAAACAACAAAGCTACACCACCGCCCTTACCATCCATTCTATCCTTTCGTATAGTCTGATACCCTTGGATATTTAACTCCCAGTCGTGACCATCTTTTAACCATGTTTCAGTAATGGCCACTAAATCATTGTCATTCACGATGATTTGCGCCATCAACTCATTTACCTTATTTCGTATACTACGAGCATTCAGGTAAAGTACACTTATGCTGTTTTTTATGTCTTTGTTATGAATCCTAACACCTTGATCAGTAACTTTTCGAAATTTATTTTTCCTCTTACCCTTTCTCCTAATTTTCCTTGTCTTTGAAGCCATATCTCTACATAATAACCTGTCACGTAACCTGCTGCCTTGATCTCCATTAACCATTATACTGTCCATAGCTTTACACTTCCCTTCCCCCCAACTTGCTAGTTTAAAGTCCTTGTGACCAACCTATTTATCCTATTCGCTAGAACACTGGTCCCAGAATGGTTCAGGTGAAGACCGTCCCAACGGTACAGGTCCCTCCTGCCCCAGTACTGATGCCAATGCCCCATGAAATGGAATCCCTCTTTCCCGCAGCACTCCTTTAGCCGCGTGTTAACTTCTCTAATTTTCTCAACCCTATGCGAATTGGCACATGGCTCGGGTAGTAATCCAGAGATTATAATACATTGCTAATAATCCAGATTGGTGGCTGCGTCTCTTTCTGCTGATACCATTGGATGTAGCGAGTGTCCGACTCTGAATACTGACAATGTAATTGCACCAAATCTCCTTCTGACACGGTGACTGAGATACTGGATCTGCGCATTGTCCGCCTGCAATAGTGGAGGAATTAAATATCAAGAGTTTAAACATAATTGACCTAGATTTGTTTGTAAATGTGTGAGTTTGTGGAACCTCCACTCTACCCACCAGATAGACATGTCTGATCATTAATTATTACAACCTATTTTCAGCCCATCTGGCATGGTGAACATTATCCAGTACTTATCGCCCAACAGCGCCACCAGTATTAGCAGAAACATGTCTGGCTGAATCTCTCTGAGTGAATGGGATGAGGCAGAGATTGAGAGGAGAGAGGGAACCCGGGTTCTGTTCAGTTCATTGTTCCACTCACACACTGCAGGGGACCAGGCTCATTGTGACATCACCCAGGCTACCAACACAATTATGACATCACCTAGTCTCCTAAATATGTCGGCATTGATAGTGCTATCACACGACATCATCACGCCCCTGCTTGGACATGGCACCCTCTGCTGCCGGATTTAGAACATAGAACATAGAACGATACAGCGCAGTACAGGCCCTTCGGCCCACGATGTTGCACCGACATGGGTAGTAAAAAAACAAACGCCATCTAACCTGCACTATGCCATTATCATCCATATGCTTATCCAATAAACTTTTAAATGCCCTCAATGTTAGATAGATAGATAGAATTTACAGTGCAGAAGGACGCCATTCGGCCCATCGAGTCTGCACCGGCTCTTGGAAAGAGCACCCCACCCAAGCCCACACCACCCTATCCCCATAACCCAGTAACCCCACCCAACACTAAGGGCAATTTTTGGACACTAAGGGCAATTTTGGACACTAAGGGCAATTTAGCATGGCCAATCCACCTAACCCGCACATCTTTGGACTGTGGGAGGAAACCGGAGCACCCGGAGGAAACCCACGCACACACGGGGAGAACGTGCAGACTCCACACAGACAGTGACCCAGCCGGGAATCGAACCTAGGACCCTGGAGCTGTGAAGCAATTGCGCTAACCACTATGCTACCGTGCTGCCATGTTGGCGAGTTTACTACTGTTGCAGGTAGGGCATTCCACGGCCTCACCACTCTTTGCGTAAAGAACCTACCTCTGACATCTGTCCTATATCTATTACCCCTCAGTTTAAGGCTATGTCCCCTCGTGCTAGCCATTTCCATCCGCGGGAGAAGGCTCTCACTGTCCACCCTATCTTACCCCCTGATCATTTTGTATGCCTCTATTAAGTCTCCTCTTAACCTTCTTCTCTCTAACGAAAAGAACCTCAAGTCCATCAGCCTTTCCTCATAAGATTTTCCCTCCATACCAGGCAACATCCTGGTAAATCTCCTCTGCACCCGCTCCAACGCTTCCACGTCCTTCCTATAAAGCGGTGACCAGAACTGTATGCAATACTCCAAATGCGGCCGGACAAGAGTTTTGTACAGCTGCAACATGACCTCATGACTCCGGAACTCAATCCCTCTACCAATAAAGGCCAACACTCCATAGGCCTTCTTCACAACCCTATCAACCTGGGTGGCAACTTTCAGGGATCTATGTACATGGACACCTAGATCCCTCTGCTCATCCACACTTCCAAGAACTTTACCATTCGCCAAATATTCCGCATTCCTGTTATTCCTTCCAAAGTGAATCACCTCACACTTCTCTACATTAAGCTCCATTTGCCACCACTCAGCCCAGCTCTGCAGCTTATCTATGTCCCTCTGTAACCTGCTACATCCTTCCGCACTGTCGACAGCACGACCGACTTTAGTGTCGTCTGCAAATTTACTCACCCACCCTTCTGCGCCCTCCTCTAGGTCATTGATAAAAATGACAAACAGCAACGGCCCCAGAACAGATCCTTGTGGTACGCCACTTGTAACTGAACTCCATTCTGAACATTTCCCATTAACCACCACCCTCTGTCTTCTTTCAGCTAGCCAATTTCTGATCCACATCTCTAAATCTCCCTCAATCCCCCAGCCTCCGTATTTTCTGCAATAGGTTACCGTGGGGAACCTTACGGTATTTATCTCACTGCTGTTCGAATGCGGCCATTGAAAGAATTTCGCGTGCAGTGAAACACACAAGATACAAATGTTTCCCAGAAATGCAAATTAGAGGTTTTTAGATTCAGCTTTTAGTGCTGTTGATGTTTATGTCAAATGATACAAAAGGTCAAGTGACACGAAATCTATAGAATTCTTTGTTGGCCGGCTCTGGCCAAATCGTGCGCAGGACAATGTATGAACATTGTTAAGAAGTCTGAGCAAGTGCGGACGTTATATATCAGAATAACAGGCATAATGCAAATCTTTGCACAAGGCTAGCGAAACTTGCCTTCATTTGCTTTTAACAAAGAAAGTAGAAGCGCCCTCAATTGATGTGCTAAAATGATGTATTTTGGTAGCATAGATCACAAGTGATTGTTTCCAAAATCAGCAGCAAAATCCCCCCGATTTCATGGAAAATTGGAGAGTGATAGGTGAATTTTATCTATTTTGTTGCCATATGTTAACATCCGTAGTTCGACGCATGAAAGGACGAAGGAAGAAGATTCAACGGCAACTTTCAAAAGAGAATTGTGAAGGGAAAGCAGCATGGGTAATGTGGGGTGGGAAATGCAAGTGGGACAGCGTTTCCAAATGGACACAGGTAAACTGAACCCTCGCTCCGTTCCCTAAATCTCTAAGATTCTGGGCCGTTAATGTCACTCCCACACTGTTTGTTCTCAGTCACTTGAGCAGTGAGCAGGTGCAGGATGGTCGCATATTCTGCAGGTTCGACCGTCGCTATTTCCGCTCCAGCACTTGTGACGGCAGCTGGTAATAGCCGCACAGTTTGATCAGTTTACAGTCTGTGGTGACCCCGGCCACAGATTCCGCTGGCTGCTCTCTATCTGAACCGATTGTGCTGGTGGAGACATCGATGCCTCTGGCCCCTTCCTATCACTGGATCTGTAAACAATGCAGTTGTGCAGGAATCTGTATGTCTGCGTCAGCAGATCATTTCCTGCATTGAATAACCACGGAGCAAAAAAGCTGCTGATCTAAAGTACAACAAAAAATGTTGTGTCCTTTTTAAAAAAATCACATAAGCACATAAAGTGGATGGAATGAGGAAGGTGCTAAGAAGTAAATATAATTTGAATGAGTCAAAGAGGAGAAAGTATTCAGGGTTCAGATGCAAAAATTTGGCAACACGTTGCTGATGACGTTAAAGAGTTAAAGGATCCAGGTTCTATCAAAAGCGATGCAGATATTAGAACAGATACAGACAGTATAAGTATGTACAGATCAATGTTGGGAATGCTGTTCCAACACATGGACCGGTTCCGTGGCTCTTATTTCATTTGGTATTAACTTCACAGACAGAGTGTGGGAGGAATTGGGAAAGATGAAGCAGGGATGAGAGAAATCCATCAGTCAGCTTAAGGAAGAAGTGGACAAACATATGAACAGTAAATAGACATTTTAAAATAGTGAAATGTATGGAAACAAACAGTGGATATTTTTTTCAGCGAGACAGTATGTAAGTAATGGACCCATTCCCTCTCTTTGGGCTGTAAAACACTATGATTTTTAGATAATCAATGGCTCTGTTCAGTTAGACAGACAATAGAGCACTGACTATATGAATCATGTTAACCTGCTGTTACACACAGGAAGCACCGAGGTTCGGAATCAGTGACGGTTCAAGTGGTCTATGAATTGAGAAACAACCAATCGCTCAATGGCACCGTGTGTAACGTCAAATAAAGACATTCCATAATAGTCCAATCGGTGAGGAGCAGTTTAACATTCAGGGGGAGAATGTAAAGTTCACTCCTCTCCTCACCCGCACAGCATTGAGTCCCGGACTAGCAGCAAGTCCCATTCTAGAAATCAGACCCGGATTGATCCGCCTTTTGTCCACCTTCATCATCATGACCAGAAACCCCAGGAAAGAGCTGTTTCCAGCTGGAACTCTGATGCTGCTGATATTGGGTGAGTTTATTTTCTTATCTGAAGCATATTTTTTAACACTCTCATAATACCGTGTGGTTATGATAATTTTCTTTTGTTCCCAGCTGTTCGGTGTGAGGATCAGAGCTCCCGCCCTGAGCAGGTGGTGTCTCGGGAAGGGGAACGGGCTGAACTGAACTGTCGGATCTCCATTGGTTCAGGCGATACCGTAGCCTGGTACAGACAGACACTGACAGGAGCTCCCACATTTATCGCCTCCATTTACCAGGGGACTGAGACCAAAGGACGCTACACACTCTCCTTTGACAGAACAACGAAGTCCAATACCATCTGTATAGATGAGAGCGCGATCCAGGACTCCGGAATGTATCTCTGTGCGAAGCAGGCACAGTGAGACACAGAGCGGATCCGGCTGTACAATATCTTGTTCACTGCCGGGTCTCCGCTGCCCCGTTTACATTTCCACAAATCAGAATCTTTAGAAATGCCGGTGATGATCAGAATGATTAATTTCCCATATTTAAACTCCATCTGGATAGAGTTACAATATCCAATAGCTGTTAGTACAGTTGCAGAATGTCTAAACATGTTCTTTGGTTGTTCGACAGAGGCAGGCGGAAAAATGAATTTTCTCAGATCCCAGGTAGACAGATATGCGAGAGAAAGTTAGACAAACAATATGTAGCTAGACAGATTGATAGTAGTTGGATAGATGGTCAGACAGACGGGGAGACGGATAGATATATAGATACACAGATAGATTAGTTTATTTTGCCTATGTACTCAAGCATATCTAGTTAATTATCCCTGTATGTATCATAACGTTAATTTTATTCTTGTTTTAACAGCTGTTCCTTGTCACACGGGGACATTTCAGATATGGATGTATCGGGTAACACAAGGACAGACCATCTCGCTCCATCACAATGTTACTCTCACAACAAATGACTTTGTATTCTGGTTCCGGCAGTTTTCCAATCAGGCTGCAGAGTATCTGGCCTCCACATTGAGAGATGAAAGAGTTGAGGGAAGGTTTAAAGTGTCTGTGGACAGTGAGAAAGGTTCCATCACTCTCAGTGTTAACACGGTGGAGCTGTCAGATGCTGCGGTGTATTACAGTGCAGTGAGACACTGTGGAACAAAGAGATGAGGAGACTGTACAAGAACTCACTCAACATGAGGACTGTGGAGACAACCAGCCCGTGTGCAATGGAAATGAGAGTGATCCAAACAAAATGGATAAACAAATGTTTTTCATCCGTATGATTTATTGGAATTAAAAATATGTTATTTGCAATGAAAATGCTTGCAGATTAACCCAGAGAACAATATCAATCACTTTTTGATACAGTGGCTTATTTAAATTTTTTTTTTTTTTTTTTTGATGATTAGGGAGGATTCAAGACTTCCATTCTTTCCAAATAAACATCCAAACTTAACAGTTTTACGAGTTTTTTCAGTCCATTTATTTACGTAAATGAACACGGACTTTGCCAATAACGAAGGCACGTCAGAAGCTGAGACAAGTGATCTCGGATCAATATTAAATAGAAAATGTAGCAAAAGAAAAACAACGAACAAGGCATCAGATACAGCAACCAAAGCAATAATAACACTTTGATGCTGATAATCCACCAATATCCTGCAGCAATATTCGGGAATACATTGGTAATCGCTGTTTCACAGACAGGATTCCACTAGTTAACGTTCCGAGATCTTCTCTTTGGTAAGAACTTGCAGATCTGTCAGTTAGTTCACCGCTGTTGCAGGTGACAGCTGGGTTTACAGCAAATATCTGTGACGCTTCACCACAACCACATCTCGGGCAAGAATAAAGATGTGAATTACGGATTCTCAGGCACTGAAGCACGTCTTCTGGGCCGGAAGTTCTGCGTTTCAATACCACTCCAGGGCTTTATGACTACAGAAGGCGTGTTCCTAGCCTGGTCACACACGATGATTATCAGCTTGCAAGTTCTTCCAATATAGAATAGAATCTACAGTGCAGATGGAGGCCATTCGGCCCATCCAGTCTGCACCGGCTCTTGGAAAGAGCCCCCCCCCCCCCCCATAACCCAGTAACCCCACCCAACACTAAGGGCAATTTTGGACGCTAAGGGAAATTTAGCATTGCCAATCCACCTAACCTGCACATCTTTGGACTGTGGGAGGAAACCGGAGCACCCGGAGGAAACCCACGCACACACGGGGAGAGCGTGCAGACTCCACACAGACAGTGACCCAAGTCGGGAATCGAACCCGGGACCCTGGAGCTTTGAAGCAATTGTGCTAACCACTATGCTGTCGTGCTAATGATAGGTGGTAAGAGCTGGAGGGTTCCCTGGTCAGCCATGCTGCAAGAGGCAATGGAAACTACTGCAGCACTTTGTCAGGAATAATCATGGGTCAATCTGAAGGAGGCCCAGGGTCAACCAGCGCCACCTGAGGTCTGGTACCTGGAGGATGCGAAGGATGGCACAGGAGACGTCGGTGAACTCTATATATCATTGTATTTCAATGTCACTGGGTAGTCTGAATAAGACGGCACATGTTGCTAACCAATATGGATCCTCAATTTATCGTAAAGAGAGAGAAAGAGCGATAAACAGAAAAATTGTGTCCATCACTCTGTTACAAAATGTTCTGGTTGCTATTTGCCACAAGTTCAAATTATCCGGAAAATATGGGGCTCACAAGTCCCTTTAGTCCACGATCGGAATGGCAACTCTTTCTGACAGAGAATTAAACATGCCCACTGTCCTCTGTGTTAAGCATATTTCGAACATCACAACAGCGACCAAACTGGAAATGTGTTTCCTGTGGTTGGAAAGTGGTTTCGGGCATTCGGAGTCTATAAAATTTCGTTTGTCTCTCTTTAAATAACCTTCATTGTCACACGGAGGCTTATATTAACACTGCAATGAAGTTACTGTGAAATGCCCCTAGTCGCCACATTCCGGCGCCTGTTCGGGTACACAGAGGGAGCATTCAGAATGTCCAAATTACCTAACAGCACGTCTTTCGGGACTCGTGGGAGGAAATCGGACAACCCGGAGGAAACCCACACAGACACGGGGAGAACGTGCAGACTCCGCACAGATAGTGACCCAAGCCGGGAATCGAACCTGGGATACTGGTGCTGTGAAGCCACGGTGTTAACCACTGTGCTACCGTGCTGCCAGTAAAGTGTATTTTATAATTTCATTTCTTTACTTGAATCTGTGTATCCCGGATTAGTTTGATGGATTGTGCCCAGCTCCTGGGATTTCCAGAATTCCCTCCAAACTCTGTTTCGTTATTCATTCCGCGTAACAGGACCCCGGCAGTCTGCCAGGAACAGGAATCCGGGATCTTGCTTAGGAGACCCTGCTGTAAACCTGCCTCGTGTTCAGGGAGAGCGAGTGACCGCGACGGCCCGGTGGGGCTGCCCACCTACCTGTCAGTCATCAGTCGGACTCTATATTAGCTTGCAATCAGCTAGCTGCACATCTCATGTTTCTCATCATAAAGATAAAGGTATCTAAGAATTACCAGCACAAGTGCTTATCTGCACACCCCATTTGTCAGGCGACGCTCTGTCATTAACCCTCTCGTCTCTGAATCAAAAGCTTCAGGTTTCTGCTCCCTGTGCAGAGACGTGAGCGTAATGATCGACGCTGGTGCCTTCGTATAGTTCTCAGGCAGCGGTGCGTGGCTTTCGGATGAGATGTTCAATCGAGGGCGCAGTCTTTCCTGTAAGACGTACGTGGTGGATCGCAGGGACGTTTCCCAGGCCAATCACGTCCCTGAAACAGACAGCTCATTACACTGTCACTGTTTGAAATAATCTACGGAGCCATAATCGGCTAATGAGTTTTCTCTATTTCTTTGCCACGGTGATGGTGTCACATCTTGGGACATAAAAAAAGGCGCCATACAAATATTACATTTCCACTCACTAAACTACATGCATTATGATGTTTTAATACTATATGTGTTAAGAGCAAAGTTACATGTTAGAATTAGAAGCATGGATATCGCTAAGATTTCACGAACCAATTCAGACCCACCACTAATCGCAATGTTTGCCTCACGCTCCGTTATGCTGAGTGACGCTTTGATAGTTATTGTACAGGTTCAGCCCAGCTCCGTGTCTCTGTGGGGCTCAGCGCGCAGTAATACACCGTGGAGTCTGTCAGCTCTGTTTTAGACACATCCAGCGAGACGGTGTGGATTGATTCATCGAGATTCACTGAAAAACGGTCCCCTGGAAATCTAACTGGCTTATCGGTGTATCTGCTTCTCTTCATTAGAAACTCCAGGGATCCGCCGGGATACTGATGATACCAGTACAGATAAGGAATATTGTTGCTTGCAGTGGTGTAATTACAGAACAACTGAACATTCTCTCCTTCAATCACTGTTATTGCAGCCGGTGTCTGTGACACAGAATCTCCTCGACAAAATCCTGTAAGAATCCAGAGCAATATTAAATGGAAGGCTGTCACTTCACTATGTTAATCCCCCAAATCGTAAACATCATTCTGAGAAATGTATTTGCACTGTTAAATATGAATATATTTCCCACAGTGCTGGGGCTGCAATGGGAAGGTTTTCGACCAATGCGATCAAAGTTTACTTCCTGAACATTCGGCACCTTCTGTGGAGATTAGTTCCGCTCCTCCAACTCTTGTAATTTGAAGGGGAAACTGGAAACGGTCGATGGGTTTCGTTCGAACTCTTGTATCTGTCAAAGTGCCTCATGGGCACCAGTGGAGTCCAGAGTCCCAGCGGAACTCCGGGAATCCCGCCTACTCCCAGCGTAGAGTGTTGGGATACGGTGAATAACGATGACATTTCTAATTGTGTATCAATTTATTACCCAGCTGTGTTGAGTGAATTACTCGATTAACTGTAATGCCCGCAGAAGATGTGAAAAACAGAGCTTTGTAATTTAAGAACTGACCTGTTAAAAGAGCTGCAGCTGTGAGGAATAAAGACAAAGTAACAGGCGGCATGTTTGCAGGGAGCTGGCGATGGATCTGAGCAGATTGGCTGAAGCTGAAATTGTTTTCGTCAAGAATTGACGAGGGGTTGAGTAACATCCGGGTCTCTGCTGATTGAGTCATTGTTGACAGCATCATCAGATGACATCCAATCAGCTAAACCCGTCTTTGTTTTCAATTCACCCAGGGCTCCGGAGCATGGCGACTCTCTGCGAGCTCTCTCCCCCTGTACCTTTTCTTTTCTCTCCTGTCAGCGTTCTGACCTACTAAAACTATTTTCCTCATCTTATATGATTACTATGTTCTTCTATGTTTTCTTTCTGCTCTTGCTCATATATTTGCTTTGTTTGGCTTCTTGTTCCGCACTGTAACCAATCACTGTTTTGTCGATGTACCATTTGTCAATGTTCTCTGTTGATTATTCTTGTGTCTACTATGTACGTACTGTGTACCTTCCTCTGCCGCAGGAAACTACTTTTCACTGGACTTCGGTCCATGTGACAATAAATCAAATCAAAAACCAAAAAACCATTCAGTCACTGTTCTTTTTATATCAATTTAATGCGGATAGGGAATTGGCCAGTGGCTCCCGCGGAAATTGAATACAAAAATGCGATGAAAAGACGAATGCCACATTTTAAATAAAATGTTCGGTTTGAAGGTCGCCCCGCTACTCCCATCGACGGCCTTTGGCACCCGTGAGCTGTTGTGTTCAGTTCTGTGATTTTCACTACAAGAGTAATATGCAGGCGCAAGACACAATGCAGAGAGATATTGCAATGATGATTCCAGGTTTGGCGGTTAACAACATACAAAGAGGGAGCCTGTCCTCCAGTCAAGATAAGTCAGAGGGTTAACGCGATAGTGAGGAAGGAGTTCGATGGGCTAGACATGGAGAAGATGTTTCCAGTTGGCGAACATTCCAAAACTGTGGAATATAATTATAGGAGTCACAAAAAGAACGGGGAATTCAAGAGAAATGTCTTCACCCAGTAAAGGTTAGAATATGGAAATGTCCTTCACAATTAGTGACAGAGGCGAATTGATGCATTTAAGGGGACAAGGAGGCAGGAGGGTTTGGAAGGATATGCTCGAGTGGGTTGAAGCTGGTTACAGGATACTCGGAGGACGTGTGAGCATCTAGGTAGTGAGTCAGATGCTCTTTTCAAGGGTATAAATTCTATTTAATTTTAGAGAACACAGCCTGCGAGTTTTTACTGTCAGTTCAGTTGAAGATTTAATCGATGATTTATACTTTATTTAACCATGTGTTCCAGGTCTGAGCGATGGGGATTCTGTGACTCAGCAGGAATCCTCACTCACACATTCAGAGAAAGAAAATGTCACTTGAACCTACACCTATACCGACGATGCATTTTACTTATTCCGGTACCGTCAGTACTCTGACAGACAACCCGGGGTTGCTGCCAGGAGGCACAAGAACGGCCGTAATCCACTGAAGGCAGAAACGATTTTTTGATGCAGTCCAACAATCAGACAGGTCGTACGGATTGACCATCTCGGAGCTATCTGACTCCGCGATCTCTTACTGTGCATTCAGAATCACAGTGATGGGAGCGAGTGACAGTCTGGAACAAAAACTACCGCAGGTTTCTGAGTCACAGCTGCTGTATGTTGAAGGTTTTTTAAACAACAGGTCAGATACTGGTGAATAGATTCTCATGCGCACAAACTACACCACAATCTATAGTAGCACCGCCTAAAATCGTTCCCATTGAATACTGATTCAGTTTGATTATTGCAGTAACTGTGAGAGGGAGGTACTTTCTCCTGTTTATTTGCAGTCTCCGAGAACTCGCCACTACAACTGCGAGTGCAGGTACCCGTGGGTGGTCTGGAACTAGTTACACCCGTGTACCTCTGATGAGGAAAAACTCATGGAGTAGGAGCAAAGACCTTTTGGTTTGTGATATCAGTCTATAGTATAAACCGAATCCAACATGGTGAGGAAACGCCTACTAAATATAATAGGCCGATAAAATTCTTCTCAATGTTAAAGACACTTAGGAATATTAAAACTAAGAATGAACAGTCATATAAACAGTTATAAAGGGGGTATTTTCAGGACATGATTAGAAACCGATGAACAAGAATTAGGCGTGTAGTAAACGGTGATGTCAGGCGTTGTGTGTTTTCGGGAGCGGAGTGGTCACCGGATGGTCGGAAAAACGAATAAATTGAAAAATAACCAAAACATTCTCTTCACTACATGTTCTGAGCTTTGGATTTGGATTTGGTGTCACATGTGCCGAGGTAGAATGGAATGCATTGTTCTGCGTACAGTCCAGCCATAACAATAATCTTTATTAGTGTCACAAGTAGGCTTACATTAACAATGCAATGGATTTACTGTGAAAATCCCAATGTCGCCACACGAGATCAGTTCAGTCCATAAGAGGGTCATTCAGAAGTCTGGTAACAGCGGGGAGGAAACTGTTTTTGAATCCAGCTTTATATACCTGCTGCTGCGGCTGCAGTTACTGGTTGTGTTACTTCCTGTAACCGCTACATCACATCGTTAAATATTATGTTCAACATTTCTTTCGCAACATCGTTCATTTACAAAATGGTATAAATGCTCCAAACACTTCTTTTCATTCTGTCTAGAATGTATTCAATGTGAATGGAATGGAACAGACCTTTCCCAATGCTGCACTATGGCTTTCGGCTTCATACTTATTTCAATATATTTCCCATTAGGACAATCAGCAGGTGTATCTCCCAATATGTACCCAGTTCCATTCACCGTGTCACACTGCGGCAGTGTTTCTGTACGAGGCTCCCTCTGGTTTCTGTCACTGTGTCTCTCAGTCCGCAGTAATACACCGCGCTGTCAGACAGCCGCAGATCCCGGATGGTGAAATTCCCCTCACTCATCGACCTGTCCAAAGATGCAGAAAATCGACTCCCCACACCCACTGCTCTGGAAACATCTCCGTAATTAGAAATGTAGATCAAGAATATGGGGGCTCTGTCCCGGTCCTGACGGTACAATTGCAAAGAATATGCACCAGATGTGGTCGAATAGCTGAAATCAATAGTAATCGATTCTCCTTCAAACCTTGTCGCTCTAACCGGTTCCTGTGAAACCGAATCTGCACCGATAACACCTGCAAAAAGTAGAAATCCGAGCTTAAACTTTGTATTACTTTGTTAGAAATCATGCAATCACGGAATTGTATATATTACAGTTAAGCGTGGATCACAATGTAAGTATCGCAAACTGTCTGGAAATTGTGCCCCTTGGGAACTTACCAGTTAAGTGAGTTGCAGCTGTGATGAAAATGTAAAAGGTAATACACAACATGTTCACAGAGATGGTAATGGATTTGAACTCAGTGAGTTACAGCTGAATTGTTGCAGTCCAGAGTTCAGAAGATGTCGAGTAATATTCGGCCTCACTCCCGATTGGTTCATTCCTGACAGGGCCAGCAGGTCACACCCAATCAGCTCCAAGCTCCTTTGTCCTATATTTCATCCAATTAGATTCGTTTCTTTGTTACGCCAGAGCGAGGAGCACGGAACCACTTGCACCTGTTTTCAGAACAATGAACTGAACACAAGAACATCAGAGGATAGTCCTGCAGTGGACCATTTGCTCCTTCACTTGGGGGTGCTCTGCAATTGTACAAGATCATAGTTGTTCGACCTGAAATCTACTTTCCTGCACCACCCTCATATCCCTTATTTCCCCGAATATGCCCAAATCCAACATATGTCTCGAAACAACTGAACGACGAACAACAGTCGCTCTCTGTAACACAGAGAGGGCATGAAAGCGAATGTTGGTCCTGTTACTGAGCGTATCTTTGAGGCAGGGCACAGATGGATGCTATTTAGTGTTGTGATGACGGTGGCATTTGGAGAGCTGCTCGCAAAACACAGAAACTACTATAAAAAGGGATTTAACAGACAATGATACACGTTCAACACAACAGAAAGAAATAATTAGGGCTAGGTGCTCTTTATAATATTACTATGTTTACATTAATAGTTCACAATCCAGTTGAAAGATCTGATCCAGTGAGCCGAGGTGAAAGTGCTTTACCGGTTTTTGTACGGGTTGAGAGTCCCTCTGTAGCAGTGTGGGGCTCAGAGCACAGTGATACACGGCAGAGTCAGAGACACGGACCCCGGTGATATTTAAAGGAACTGTTTTCTTATCCTGGTCTAATTCAGCAGAAAACCGGTCAGGGAAATCTAAAGACCTTTCTCCCTTCCCCGCGCTATATTTCTTCAGTAGATATCTCGGAGATTCCCCTGGATACTGGATGTACCAGAAGAGAGTCTCGCCAGTATATTTTGCTTTGTAACTGCAGTTCAATATTGCTGTCTGTCCTTCCAGAACCGGTAATTCAGGCGGGTCCTGAGAAACCGAATCTTGGCCACGGGTTCCTGTAAAAACATATAAAATGTGTCAGAAATCTGGGAGTAAATATAACCCATGAAAGACAGACTGAGGATTTGAGCTCAGACTCACCGGAGAGCAAGACCATTATTACCAGTAAAGCACACAGGGAGCACATGGTTCCTGATTGGACAGTGAACAGCGACACTGTTTCAAATATGTTGCTGCTTCTAGTCTCATATCAAAGAGGAAACTCAGATCAGAGGCAAAGCGTAAACGCAGATAAATTCTTGGGAAACTGAGGGGCGTTTCTCAGTGCTACGATTGGCTATTTCTAAGCTCTGATGTCAGCTGAGGGCCAATCACTGTTCGCGGAGGGTTTATTATGGCGGCTTCTCTCCAGTCACATTCCATCCCTGGCTGTGTGTTTGTCTTTCTCACTCTCTTTCTCACATTGCCGTCATTCTGTCTCTTTCTCAGTTGAAATCGCTTTCCCTCGACCTCAAAGTTCACGTCTTTCGTGAAAGACGAAATAAATACTTTAAAATCAGTCTCACACACAGATGTTAACGAGGGCATTCAGTGCAGGAACATAATTAATAATTACTGTTTTAAGGGTACCCGGGATAAATAGTCATCCAATTCTACACCAAGATGCGCTTCCACTGGGATCTCTTGTACCGGTAAAGTACTCATTTCAGTCAGTCATCATTTGTACCCCAGGAAATCTAAATAGTGACAACTCTGATATTCAATCACTTTTAAAAAGTGCTGCATGGTAGATTACCACCTGATCAAGAATTTTTACAAATACAGATTGATGAAACGATTCACGCGGGAGATCGGCAGGTTTATGTAAATGAGATCGGCAAATATTGGAATTTGATCCTGGAGTAATATGACGGCCAAAAGTTAAATAGCCCAACAGTGACAACCATTGACCTCATTGAGGGAAACCCATTCAGATGGAGCTGAATTGTCCCGTTTATTATCAGTACATATGTAACGCAATGTAACTCCTTGTGCTTTCTTGATACGGAAATTACGCCAGTTTGTGTATGAGCCCCGCCGGGCCCTCACTCACGCTGGGTCTCAGCGCGCAGCGATCCACGGCGCTGTCTGTCATCCTCAAATCTTTCATGGACAAGTGAAAAGTGCTTTGTGTCGGGTTGAGTTTCCCGCTGAAGTGTTCAAAGCCGGGAACCGTCTGGTTAAACCCATAACTATCGGCCCTGAGCAGATACCGAGGAGATCGGTGTGGATACTGGCGATACCAGAACAGATAATATACTGTAGCTGAACCCGATACAGAGTAACTGCAGGGTATTGTTGAAACTTCACCCTCTTCTTTGTCGACTCTTTGTTCTGGCTGGGTCACTGAGTCTCCCTTACTCATCCCTGAAAATATACAACAGCGGGTTCGAAGGAGAAACATGCGGAGGATGGGTGGCCGGAGATGGAAATGAGAATAAATTTGGGAATTGGAGGATTTTGTACTGAGCTTCAATATAACCAACCTGTGGTCAGGACAATAACCAGAGACAGAGTATCAGCCCCATGTTCAGAGTCTGAGCTCCAGAAACAGAGACAGTTTACACTGACTGTATCAGACCTGCAATTGGAGGAGATGAAACAATTAGCGAGATGTTATGAGGTCAAATCCGATTTCTTCGCTCCGCCCATTTTCACGTCTAAAAGTCACTTCCTCTGGGAACGAGCCCGTGATGTTTGATAAGTGATCCGAGAGCGCCCTCCTGTGGACAGCGCAACCGCCTATTGGAAACACACACGGCCGCGTCCAACGATATGTCCGTAAAACATCCATCCTGGCATGCACAGACACTGAAATAAATTGCAACAAGTGTTGACATGATTTTTGATTGCACATTAGTCTGAGTTGCGAATGAAAGTAAGTGAATATGTCCACCTCCCAGGAGCCTCGTTTACAGCACAGAATCAGCACAAACATAGACGCAGAGACAAGTAAACACGGTGATCGACCCCCAAACTGATCTGTCAAACAGACACACAGACAACCATTAAATTTGATGAACAACTAGATTAACACAGCCATAGAAACACAAAAGAGAAATGCTATCAGCGATACTTTCAAATACCTTGGACTTTCAAGATGAGCTTTCTGAGATGGAAATCCCTGAGGTTGTGTCAATGTGGTAATGTCATGTTAGATGTTCGTTGCTATTAAATTGTACAGTAAGAAGTCTTACACCACCCAGGTTAAAGTCCAACAGGTGTGTTTCAAACACTAGCTTTCGGAGCACTGCTCCTTCCTCAGGTGAAATTCCTCCTTCCTTCACCTGAGGAAGGAGCAGTGCTCCGAAAGGTAGTGTTTGAAACGAACCTGTTGGACTTTAACCTGGTGTTGTAAGACTTCTTACTGTGCTCACCCCAGTCCAACGCCGGCATCTCCACATCATTAAATTGTACATTTTAGCAGCATGAATATCGCGGAATGCATTTTCCATTAACCGTGATGATCGATTTATAAAAGCGACTCGCCTCTGTATTGCGTTATAAGTTGTATTATGTCCGTGTTGGTTCACCCAGTCTCTCCATTAGTGCACCCGTCCGACGGGTTCTTGAAAAAATAGAAAATATCATGAGCTTCAATATTCATTCCATCTCTCTGTCTATCTACGTATCTATCTAGCGATCGATCGCTTGATATATCCATCTAATCTATCGACGCAACCATTATTTTTATGACCTAACTTTCTATTAATTCTTCAGTCTGCTGTGTCGGTGAACCACAAATTGGAGTGATTTCTGGAAATCGGGTGGGGCAGTGACTAACAGAAGCTCAATCTCGCTGAGCACATATTGCATCTCTTCAGTCTCCAAATGTGAACTTTTCTGTTCAACTTTTATTCTCAGATCCAGAACATGGCTCCCACTTTCGTACTTCATACACGTTTCGATGGAACGAATGAGGTTAACATTCGTTTTCCTTCTGAATACGCCAAAATAAATCACCATTTTCACATTGAATGGGCTGCAGCTCACTGACAGCGCTGTGTGCTCAGGTCAACACAGAGAGAAAGGCCCAGGACAACTAGGACCATTACCCTGTCTGTGACGTAATTTGAAGGGAGATTAATTCAAAGCGACCACCAGGTGGCGCATCCCACCGCCTGTCACGTTACAGGAACCAATACTGACTGACGGGGTCTCAATGTAACAACTGGTAAAATCCAGACTTAACAATGAACGTTCCCCAACAGTTTCTTTCTTCAGAAAGTTCGCTCATTATTCATGAACAGTTCTGCAAACAAAATTTGCAGACCGTTTTGAATTAACCTGGACTTTGGGAGGTCTATAGTTCCCCACTGGTTTCTCTAAGGCAAATCTTCAGCCGATCAGCGTCGACTTGCCAAACAATTAGCAGCCTTTCCTCCTGTTGTGTGTATTACTGTAACGGCTTGAAATTTGTCATTCTGGAGTTTGTCCTGATCAGTGCAAGACGAAAAGTTTCGGCAACATGTCTCTCTGTTAGCAATAAAACAATTTCTCAATTGTATCTCACTTACTTTATCCTCCACTTTGCCTTTCCGTGGTTTACTGTGCCTCTTGCTCCTTCTCACACCTGACAGCGGATTAAATACTGTCCAGTTGACCCACTTAGTGGCCGAATATTTCTAAATAGCAATAGATTGGGAATGTTGATGTACAAAGGGACCTGGAAATCCTTACACTCCTATCACTGAAAACAAGCATGCAGGTGCATCAAACAGTTTGGATGGCAAGTTGTGTGTTGTCCTTCATTGCAAGATGACTTGAGTACAGGAGCAAGGCTGTCTCACAGCAGCGATACAGGCCATTGGTGGGGAAACACCTGGAATATTGTGGGCAGTTTTCGTCTCCTTATCCCAGAATGGAAATGCTTTCCCTCGAGGGAGTGCAGCGATTGTTCATCAGACTGATGCCTCGGATGGCAGGATTGTTGTATGATGAGAGATTCGGTCGACCAGGCCTACATTCACTGGAGTTTAGCAGAAAGAGAGGGGGTCTCATTGAAGCGTATACAATTCTGACTGGGCTGGAGAAGCTGGATGCAGGAATGACGAAGCCTGTGTGGAATATAAGGAACGTAAGTAAGGAGTCAGGAGGACTAAAGGGGGTCACCGAAAGTCATAGGCAAATATGGCTCAAGAAAATCCCAAGGCTTTTTATCCGTACATAAAAAGCAAAAGGATAGCCAGGGAAAGGGTTGGCCCACTGAAGGATAGGCAACGGAATCTATGTGTGGAGCCAGAGGAAATGGGCGAGGTACTAAATGAATACTTTGCATCAGTATGCAACAAAGAGAAGGAATTGGTGTCTGGATAAGAGTCTGGAGAAGGGTTTGTCGATAGCCTGGATCAAGAGAGGAAATTGCTGCGGCCTTGACAGAAATCTTTGAATCCTCGCTGTCTTCAGGTGATGTCCCGGAGGGCTGGAGAGTAGCCAATGTTGTTCCTTTCTTTAAGAAGGGTAGCAAGGGTAATCCAGGGAACTACAGGGCGGTGAACCTTACGTCAGTGGTAGGCAAATTACTGGAGAGAATTCTTCGAGACAGGATCTACTCCCATTTGGAAGCAAGTGGACACATTAGCGAGAGGCAGCACGGTTTTGTGAAGGGGAGGTCGTGTCTCAGTAACTTGATAGAGTTTTTCGAGGAGGTCACAAAAATGATTGATGCAGGTAGGGCAGTGGATGTTGTCTATATGGACTTCAGTAAGGCGTTTGACAAGGTCCCTCATGGTAGACTGGTACAAAAGGTGAAGTCACACGAGATCAGAGCTGAGCTGGCAAGGTGGATACAGAACTGGCTAGGTCATAGAAGGCAGAGAGTAGCAATGGAACGGTGCTTTTCTGATTGGAGGCCTGTGACTAGTGGTGTTCCGCAGGGATCAGTGCTGGGAGCTTTGCTGTTCGTAGGATATATAAATGATTTGGAGGAATATGTATCTGGTCTGATTAGTAAGTTTGCGGACAACACAACGATTGGTGGAATTGCGGATAGCGAAGAGGACTGTCAGGGAATACAGCAGGATTTAGATTGTCTGGAGACTTGGGCGGAGTGATGGCAGAGTTTAATCTGGACAAATGTGAGGTAATGCATTTTGGAAGGTCTAATACAGGTAGGGAATATACAGTGAATGGTAGAACCCTCAATAGTATTGACAGTCAGAAAGATCTTGGTGTACAGGTCCACAGGTCACGGAAAGGTGGAGAAGGTAGTCAAGAAGGCATACGGCATGCTTGCCTTCATTGGCCGGGGCATTGAGTATAAAAATTAGCAAGTCATGTTGCAGCTATATAGAACCTTAGTTAGGCCACACTTGGAGTATACTATTCAATTCTGTTCGCCACACTGCCAGAAGGATGTGGAGGCTTTAGAGAGGGTGCAGAAGAGATTTACCAGGATGTTGCCTGGTATGGAGGGCATTAGCTATGAGGAGAGTTGAATAAACTCGGTTTGATCTCACTGGAATGACGGAGGTTGAGGGGCGACCTGATAGAGGTCTACAAAATTATGAGGGGCATAGACAGGATGGATAGTCAGAGACTTATTCCCAGGGTAGTGGGGTCAATTACTAGGAGGCATAGGTTTAAGGTGAGAGGGGCAAGGTTTAGAGTAGATGTACGAGGCAAGTTTTTTACACAGAGGGTAGTGGGTGCCTGGAACCCGCTGCCGGAGGAGGTGGTGGAAGCAAGGACGATAGTGCCGTTTGAGGGGCACCTTGACAAATGCATGAATGGGATGGGAATAGAGAGATACGGACCCCGGAAGTGTACAAGATTTTAGTTTAGACGGGTAGCATGGTCGGCGCAGGCGTGGAGGGCCGTAGGGCCTGTTCCTGTGCTGTACTTTCCTTTGTTCTTTGTTCTTTGATGTTTCCTATGATTGGGGAGTGTTCAACAAGACGTCACGGTCTCAGGAGTAATCCATTTAGGATTGAAATGAGGAGAAAGGTCTTCACTCAGCGGTTGTTGAACCTGCAGAATTATCTACCACAGGCTGCTCCAAAAGCCCAAATCACTGAATGTATTTAAGAAGGAAATGGATAAATTCCTCGACTCAATAGACGACAAGAGCTATGTGACTGAGCGGGAGAATGATGTCGATATGGAGGATTATGTGACACACTATTGAATATGGAAACAGGCTCGAAGACCGAATTCTCTATTCCTGTTCATATTTTCTATGCTTCTGAGCTTCTGTACTTTGCATATTACGCTCGACCAGGACACGTTTTATATTATGTAAAACGATTTCTCTTATTCCTGCACCAGATATTACCAAGGACATTATTTACTGCTCTTTCAGAGGGTCGTTGCAGCCTTGAAGGGCCGAATGGCTTCCTTCTGCACTGTAGAGATTCTATGATTCCATGACATTGGAAGACGTCGGGGAGAAAGTGGTGAAGCCACCGTGCTAAGAAGTGTTAATGTGGAGTCGAATTGAGTGTGAAACACGCTGGAGAGCAGCAATTGTTTCGTTCCTTTTCAATCAAGGGAAATAATCAATTGGGATTCTAAGGTTGGTGAACTTCACATTATATTTATGGTGTTAAGCCCATTCACTTACACAAATCATCACATTTCAACATGTGGTTCTCATGGTTCCACATTCCTCCCTTCAACTAAATTAATCAGAAAAATACATTAATAGCAACTGAGGCACTTTATTCTTTAGCTGCATTTAACCCACATTAATCTGCAATTTGTTACAACCAAAATTTTGGGACCTCCAGCCATGGTGATGAACTGGTACATCAGTGGAAATAGTTTCTTGATAGTTGAAACCAGCAAAGATTTACTGAGGGCAATTCGTGGTTAATTAAGTTGTTTGAGGTTTATGATGAGCAGCAGAGATGGTTGATCTGAGTACTGCTGTTGTTGAAGTTTCAAAAGCTATTTGACAACATGCTGCAACGCAACCTTGTGAGCAGAAATGGAGATCATGGGGTAAAATAGGCAGTACCAAGTTCGATAGGAAATTGCCAGAAAACAACCAGCAGTGTGGGTCAGCTGTTTTCTGGGGTAAAAGGAGATTTGTAGTGAAGTTTCCAGCGATCAGCAGTACGGCCTTATCTATGACACATGAATGATCTGGACCTTGGATGAGAAGGACGATTTTCAAATTCTGCGGATGGTATGAAACTTGGAGGTGTTGGGAACCATCAGTGGGTGTCATGTGAGAGTACCTTTAAGAACTGGGTGTGTTTATCAAATAGCTGCAGTAATGGAGCTGGGCTGTCTGTCTGCTTTACTTTCGTTTTCGAGCAGGCAGCTACAGTGCGTTTTAGTTTCGTTTTCAGAGCTGGAAAGCTGCAGGCAAAGCAAGTAGCTGAATAATGATCTCTCTCTACAAGCAACAGACTGTCTTCAGCTCATTTGAGGATTTCAAAGTCATAGAATCATAGAATTTACAGTGCAGAAGGAGGCCATTCGGCCCATCGAGTCTGCACCGGCTCTCTGAAAGAGCATCCTACCCAACCGCACACCTCCACCTTATCCCCGTAACCCAGTAACCCCACCCAACACTAAGGGCAATTTTGGACACTAAGGGCAATTTAGCATGGCCAACCCACCTAACCCACCTAAAGTAATAACTGTTTCTATAGAGAATTTAAACCTGCTGTCTTTCTTTGAAAAGTGTTTAACATATGGATGTTGTTCGGAAAGTAATGAAGGGTTACTTATAGAATATTGAATCTGTGGGGATTATTGATGTTAATAGTTGTTAAGATGTTTACTGTGGGTTTATAAAGTGCTAACTGGATTCATAAATCAACGTGGTTTTGTTTTAAAAGTACTTTAGATCTCTGTTGCATCACACCTGTAAAGTAGGCCCTTGTGCTCCCCATAACCACAATCTAATAAAAGTCGTGGATCAGTTGAACTCCATGATACAGTTTGGTGTTCTCTAAACCCTGGCCCATAACAGTGGGATAATGTACAACATCAAAACCAGGAAGGGAGGTTGGTGCAATGGGCTGGAAACTGCGAGATTAAATTTATTACACAGAATTGTGAAGTAATTCATATGTTAGGTAGAATGCAAAAAGGCAAAAGAAAATAAAGGGAATCATTCAAAAGGCTGTACAGGAGCAGAGGGAGCAGTGTGTGTATATGTGCATAAATTATTGATGGTGGTGGGACAGCTTGAGAAAACGGTCAATAAAGCAATTAATAAAGAGCATTATCGATGGGAATATAGAATACAGAGGAAAGGACGTAATGTTAAACGTGTAGTAAATTCTGGTTCGGAATGAACTGAAGCATTGTGGGCACAACACTTAGCCGAGGGATTGGATTGGATTTGTTTATTGTCACGTGTACGGAGGTACAGTGAAAAGTATTTTTCTGCCAGCAGCTCAACAAATCATTTAGTACATGAAAATAAAAGGAAATAAAAGAAAGTACATAATAGGGCAACACAAGATACACAATGTAACTGCATAAGCACCGGCATCACCGGTGTGAAATGATGAGAGTGAATGAAGAAAATATTCACAAGAATGGTTCTGGAGATGAGCAATTTCAGTGACGAAGATAGATTAGAGAAGTTACGACTACTTTCCTTGACTCACATGTTGAGAAGTGATCTGGCAGAGGTATTGAAAATCATGAGGGTTCTAGACAGAGCAGATTTGGGAGTCTAATCCCATTGATAAGAGGATCGAGTACCAGAGGGCACAGATGGAAATTAATTCGAAAAATATTAATGGAGACATAGGTGAATGGTTAGGATGTGGACTGTACTGTTTAAGAGTATGGTGGTGGCAGGGTCAATTGATGGATTACTATCTGAAAAGGAAAATAACACAATGCTATGCATCGGAGAAAAGAGTGATAGTGTGCATTCTCCTTCAATCGGACAGCACATACATGTCGGTCCAAATGGTCTTCTTCTGCACTGATAACGTGCTCTGACTATGTTTAAAGAGAGGTCAGTGGGTTAGCTGTAACGCCACTGGCTTGAAATTGAGATGCGCAGGCTAATTCTCTAAGGTCATGTGTTTAAATCCTAATACAGCAGACAAAATGGCGCAGTAACTTATCAGTTCATGGGGTCAAACGTGGTCAACAAATGCTGACCTTGCCAGTGGGCCCCACATGCCACAAAATATATATTTTAAATCAGCAACTGCAATAGCAATGTTTGGCCAGTGGATGGCAGTGACACCGTGATTACTGATATTCCAGGAAGCATAGATCCATGATGACATGCAGGCCGTGCTCCTCATCAAAGGAACCAACTCAGATCCAATACGTGTGCAAACTGGAGCCAAACACAGCTGCGTCATCGCACCAACACATTTCTCCATCTTCTTTGCAGCAACATTAACGCTGGTACACTGAAGCTCCCCGTGTAATGGAGCAAACCAACAGACAAGCGGAAAATTGTTCATCCTCCGACGCCACCAGGCCAGAAGCAAGACCATCCCATCCTCAGTCATCGAGTTGCAGTACGCAGCCGACGCCTGTGTGTTCACACATTCAGAGGCTGAGCTGCAAATCATCGTTGACCGAGGCAAATGAAAGAATGGATCTCAGACTAAACATCCGGAAAACCATGGTTCTCTACCATCAATAATAGAGGCTGGCGCGCCCGGGGTCAGACTGGGGTCTGGTATAATAATAATCACAGAGACCGGCTCCAGTGTATCAATAACAGAGACTGCCGGGCCCGGGGTCAGACTGGGGTCTGGTATAATAATAATCACAGAGACCGGCTCCAGTGTATCAATAACAGAGACTGCGGGGCCCGGGGTCAGACTGGGGTCAGGTATAATAATAATCACAGAGACCGGCTCCAGTGTATCAATAACAGAGACTGCCGGGCCCGGGGTCAGACTGGGGTCAGGTATAATAATAATCACACAGACCGGCTCCAGTGTATCAATAACAGAGACTGCCGGGCCCGGGGTCAGACTGGGGTCAGGTATAATAATAATCACAGAGACCGGCACCAGTGAGTCAATAACAGAGACTGCCGGGCCCGGGCTCAGACTGGGGTCTGGTATAATAATAATCACAGAGACCGGCTCCAGTGTATCAATAACAGAGACTGCCGGGCCCGGGGTCAGACTGGGGTCAGGTATAATAATAATCACAGAGACCGGCTCCAGTGTATCAATAACAGAGTCTGCCGGGCCCGGGGTCAGACTGGGGTCAGGTATAATAATAATCACAGAGACCGGCTCCAGTGGATCAATAACAGAGACTGCCGGGCCCGGGGTCAGACTGGAGTCTGGTATAATAATAATCACAGAGACCGGCTCCAGTGTATCAATAACAGAAACTGCCGGGCCCGGGGTCAGACTGGGGTCAGGTATAATAATAATCACAGAGACCGGCTCCAGTGTATCAATAACAGAGACTGCCGGGCCGGGGGTCAGACTGGGGTCAGGTATAATAATAATCACAGAGACCGGCTCCAGTGTATCAATAACAGTGACTGCCCGGCCTGGGGTCAGACTGGGGTCAGGTATAATAATAATCACAGAGACCGGCTCCTGTGTATCAATAACAGAGACTGCCGGGCCCGGGGTCAGACTGGGGTCTGGTATAATAATAATCACAGAGACCGGCTCCAGTGTGTCAATAACAGAGACTGCCGGGCCCGGGGTCAGACTGTGGTCTGGTATAATAATAATCACAGAGACCGGCTCCAGTGTATCAATAACAGAGACTGCCGGGCCCGGGGTCAGACTGGGGTCAGGTATAATAATAATCACAGAGACCGGCTCCAGTGTATCAATAACAGAGACTGCCGGGCCCGGGGTCAGACTGTGGTCTGGTATAATAATAATCACAGAGACCGGCTCCAGTGTATCAATAACAGAGACTGCCGGGCCCGGGGTCAGACTGGGGTCAGGTATAATAATAATCACAGAGACCGGCTCCAGTGTATCAATAACAGAGACTGCCGGGCCCGGGGTCAGACTGTGGTCTGGTATAATAATAATCACAGAGACCGGCTCCAGTGTATCAATAACAGAGACTGCCGGGCCCGGGGTCAGACTGGGGTCAGGTATAATAATAATCACAGAGACCGGCTCCAGTGTATCAATAACAGAGACTGCCGGGCCCGGGGTCAGACTGTGGTCTGGTATAATAATAATCACAGAGACCGGCTCCAGTGTATCAATAACAGAGACTGCCGGGCCCGGGGTCAGACTGGGGTCAGGTATAATAATAATCACAGAGACCGGCTCCAGTGTATCAATAACAGAGACTGCCGGGCCCGGGGTCAGACTGTGGTCTGGTATAATAATAATCACAGAGACCGGCTCCAGTGTATCAATAACAGAGACTGCCGGGCCCGGGGTCAGACTGGGGTCAGGTATAATAATAATCACAGAGACCGGCTCCAGTGTATCAATAACAGAGACTGCCGGGCCCGGGGTCAGACTGTGGTCTGGTATAATAATAATCACAGAGACCGGCTCCAGTGTATCAATAACAGAGACTGCCGGGCCCGGGGTCAGACTGGGGTCAGGTATAATAATAATCACAGAGACCGGCTCCAGTGTATCAATAACAGAGACTGCCGGGCCCGGGGTCAGACTGTGGTCTGGTATAATAATAATCACAGAGACCGGCTCCAGTGTATCAATAACAGAGACTGCCGGGCCCGGGGTCAGACTGGGGTCAGGTATAATAATAATCACAGAGACCGGCTCCAGTGTATCAATAACAGAGACTGCCGGGCCCGGGGTCAGACTGGGGTCTGGTATAATAATAATCACAGAGACCGGCTCCAGTGTATCAATAACAGAGACTGCCGGGCCCGGGGTCAGACTGGGGTCAGGTATAATAATAATCACAGTGACCGGCTCCAATGTATCAATAACAGAGACTGCCGGGCCCGGGGTCAGACTGGGGTCAGGTATAATAATAATAATCACAGAGACCGGCTCCAGTGTATCAGTAACAGAGACTGCCGGGCCCGGGGTCAGACTGGGGTCTGGTATAATAATAATCACAGAGACCGGCTCCAGTGTATCAATAACAGAGACTGCCGGGCCCGGGGTCAGACTGGGGTCTGGTATAATAATAATCACAGAGACCGGCTCCAGTGTATCAATAACAGAGACTGCCGGACCCGGGGTCAGACTGGGGTCAGGTATAATAATAATCACAGAGACCGGCTCCAGTGTATCAATAACAGAGACTGCCGGACCCGGGGTCAGACTGGGGTCTGGTATAATAATAATCACAGAGACCGGCTCCAGTGTATCAATAACAGAGACTGCCGGACCCCGGGTCAGAGTGGGGTCAGGTATAATAATAATCACAGAGACCGGCTCCAGTGTATCAATAACAGAGACTGCCCGGCCCGGGGTCAGACTGGGGTCAGGTATAATAATAATCACTGAGACCGGCTCCAGTGTATCAATAACAGAGACTGCCGGGCCCGGGGTCAGACTGGGGTCTGGTACAATAATAATCACAGAGACCGGCTCCAGTGTATCAATAACAGAGACTGCCGGGCCCGGGGTCAGACTGGGGTCTGGTATAATAATAATCACAGAGACCGGCTCCAGTGTATCAATAACAGAGACTGCCGGGCCCGGGGTCAGACTGGGGTCAGGTATAATAATAATCACAGAGACCGGCTCCAGTGCATCAATAACAGAGACTGCCGGGCCCGGGGTCAGACTGGGGTCAGGTATAATAATAATCACAGAGACCGGCTCCAGTGTATCAATAACAGAGACTGCCGGGCACGGGGTCAGACTGGGGTCTGGTATAATAATAATCACAGAGACCGGCTCCAGTGTATCAATAACAGAGACTGCCGGGCCCGGGGTCAGACTGGGGTCAGGTATAATAATAATCACAGAGACCGGCTCCAGTGTATCAATAACAGAGACTGCCGGGCCCGGGGTCAGACTGGGGTCAGGTATAATAATAATCACAGAGACCGGCTCCAGTGTATCAATAACAGAGACTGCCGGACCCGGGGTCAGACTGGGGTCAGGTATAATAATAATCACAGAGACCGGCTCCAGTGTATCAATAACAGAGACTGCCCGGCCCGGGGTCAGACTGGGGTCAGGTATAATAATAATCACTGAGACTGGCTCCAGTGTATCAATAACAGAGACTGCCGGGCCCGGGGTCAGACTGGGGTCTGGTATAATAATAATCACAGAGACCGGCTCCAGTGTATCAATAACAGAGACTGCCGGGCCGGGGGATTCGTGCCACAAATGCTAAAGATAATTGTACTTTTTCTGAGCAAGTTCTCTCCAGTGTTTCTTTGTTCAAAGTAACTAATTTATCATAGAATCGCTATAGTGCAGAAGATGGCCATCGAGTCTGCGCAGACCCTTCGAAAGAGCACTCTACTTGGGTCCAATCGCCAATCTTGTCCTGTACCCCTGCCCAACCTTTGGACACTAAGAGCAATTTAGCATGGCCAATCCACCTAACCTGCATATCTTTGGACTGTGGGTGGAAACCGGAGCACCCGGGGGAAACCCACGCAGACACGGGGAGAAAGTGCAACCTCGACACACACAGTCACGTGAGGTCAGAATCGTCTGTTCCCTGGCGCTGTGAGGCAGCAGTGCCAAACACCGTGCCGCTGAAAGTTTCCTGACAATTATCTACCCACGCCCAAGTTCTGCCAAATGACCGGATTAGCACAAGAGCAAAGCTATATAATGATTGCATTTAATTCGATGTCAATGAAGGACAGAGGTCAAAACAGAAGAGGTACTGGGACAATGATTCGAAATGAGCCATCCGACTGGCTCCATTGCCTATAATTCTGCATATCTTAACGCCTTAAAATATTTATTGTTCATTTTACAATGATACTATTAAATCTGATTATATCATTCTTTCCAGCTGCGGTTTCCAGTTCATAACAACTCGCTGTGTAAAAACAATCCTCCTGTTCAATACAATAAACTGTCCTCTGGTTACAGAGCCTCCTGCCAGTTGTAATCGTCTCTCTTTAATTACTCTGTTCAAATCTTCATAGTTTTAGCAGTTTGCTTAAATAGACAACACAGAGAGATGGAGAGAGATACAGGGAGAGAGAGGCAGAGTAAAAGTGAGCAAACAAACATGAAGAGGAGAAAGAGAGATGGTGGGTTGAAAGAAAAATGCTGAGAAACAGTAAAAACGAATTACACAGAGAGAGGGAGAATGATAAAATATTGAAAGGGAGCAAGATATCATTTCCTGGATTCAGAGAACCGAGTGACTGATCCACTGACTATCCAATTATGCCCTGGAGTGGAAGGTCTAAACAGATCACACCAGGCTCATTTGTAAATGTCACCACAATGTGATCTGTGTGGCTCTGCCCTGACTCTGTGGGCAGACATAGGCCACACTGACAGATGTTCTCACCAGATTGTGGTCCCTGGATTTATATTCTGCTGAGAAGTGAGATGTGCGGTTTGGTACCGGCAGCAGAGTAACAGGAAGTTGTGTTACCTGAGAATGAAATAGCAGGCATCAGTTTCATGTTATCACCGTGAACAGTCTTCCTGCCTGTGAGGGTGACCTCACTCTGACAGCATCAAGAACAACCACACAGATTGCTGCCGGTCTCAGCATTACATTCACCTCCATACCCATTCCCTTTAAAAGGTTAGAGTACTTGTGCAAAAGCACACTTACCGAAGGGGAGATGGATAGAGGGTTGTCACTGGGGGAGAAGAAGGGGAATTAAAACAACAATTTCGCTACCAGTGGTTATACTAAAGTAGAAAGTTTGAAGTACGTTGATGTCTCTGTGAGTGAGAGACTGAGAGAGAGAGAGAGACAGGCAAAGAGAGAGATAGAGAGCGATAGAGAGGGAGAGAGAGATTAATCTTTAAAGACATAAAATGCCTTCAACAAAAAAAGATGTAAACGTTAGGTGCCAGAACCGGCTGCTGTGTACCTGTGTATGGGAGTTAAGTCTGAGAGAGAGAAGCGGGATCAACAGAGAAAGCGAGGTGTGCTGATATGTAAGTAATTTGAAACATATATTTGCCTTTGCAAGGGAATGAACAGCTTGGTATTACTGTCACAATAACTCAAGAACAGTAAATATTGACTGTAGCATAAGATCTGGAAGGTAATCTCAACACAATGTCGTCATGTGCTGAAAAATAATTTCAATTATTTGTACCACCATTTTGTAAAAAATAAAAAATGATGTGTTCCAGACCAACGGACCACCATAGACATACAGGCACACACACACTTACACACACACTTTCAGACTCTGTCTCTCTCAATCATTGGCCACAGCAAAAGCAAACGGAATCCCTTCAGCAAAAAGGGTGAAAGACAATTGGCACCATTAAAAAAAACAGTGAGTAATTGTCACAGATAAACACAAGTATGAATTAATGATATCTACCACAATGGAGTTTGTGACTGTGCTGTGTGATGTGAAATTCAATATGGCTCCTTTATTCCTGTTCTTCGCTCTGTTGATGAAGTGAATGTCACATGACTCACTCCAAACTTTCAGCAAAATATTACACACACATATCACCGGAGCAATCACACCATCACCATAGGGCAGCACGGTAGCACACGTGGCTAGCACTGTGGCTTCACACCGCCAGGGCCCAAGATGCGATTCCCCGCTGGGTCACTGTCTATGCCGTGTCTGCGTGGGTTTCCTCCGGGTGCTCCGGTTTCCTCCCACAGTCTAAATACGTGCAGGTTAGATGGATTGGCCATGCTAAATTGCCCTTCGTGTCCGAAAAAAAGGTTAGGAGACGTAATTGGGTTATGGGGATAGAGTGAAAGTGAGGGCTTAAATGGGTCAGTGCAGATTCGATGGGCCGAATAGCCTCCTTCTGCACTGTCTGCACTGTATGTTTTATGTAAATAGTTATTCATTATGCTTTTGTAAGTGAATTAAATCTGAGAGAGAAACGGGAGCTTAATTAATCTACGTGTAGTCTGAAACAAAGAGATGAGAACAGATCGGCAGTAATTTGAAAGTTGTATTTGCTTTTGCAAGGAACGTCCACAACCCCTAATAGTTATTGACACGACAAAATGTATTCTTAAAAACAGAAGTGACTGCCCCTTTTCACGCCCCCAAGGCAGTGGCGCAGTGGTAGTGTCGCCGGACTAATAACCCAGAGACTCAGAGCCAAACTCTGGGGACCTGGGCTCCCACCACGACAGGTAGTGACATTCAAATCAAGAAACATCTGGAATTAAAAGATGACCACGAAACCATTATCGATGGGAGTAAAAACCCATCTCGTTTATTGATGTCCTTTAAGGAAGGACATCTGTCGCGTTTAACGATTCTGGCTATAGCTATATGGCTTCAACTATGTTGTCGCTGGACTAGTAATTCAGAGACCCAGAGTCAAATTGGCAGGTGGTGAAACTTGAATCCAGAAAATTCAGGAATTTAAAATCTAATGCTGACAATCAAACCATTGTCGGTTGTAGTAAAAACCCATCTGGTTCACTGATGTCCTTTAGGGAAGGAAACCTGTTGCCCTTAACTGGACTGTCCTTCATATGACTCCACATCCACAGCAATGTGGGTGACTCTTAAATGCCCCCCGGGATGGGCAGTTGCTGCCGGCCCAACCACCGACTCACACATCGCATGAACACATTCGGTGGATCCCGCAAAAACGGACTTTTGGGCTCTTTTCAGGGCCCCCAACGGTACTTTTCTGCCTTTTCCCGGCATGGGAAGGAGTTAATAATAGCTCCCCGTCAGTATATGGCTCCTACTAGGAGCGGGGCGACAAAGAAGGTGGTGGTGAACCCGAAGAAGGTGCGCGGGAAGAAGAACAAAATGGCGACGGGCGGAGACCAGGCAGCGTGGATGCAGTGGGCGGAGGAGCAGCAGGAGGTTTTCCAGCCCTGCTTCAGAGAGATTAAAGCGGACCTGCTAGAGCCGATTAAGGCTTCTATTGATAAGCTGCTGGAGAGTCAGCCGGCCCAGGGGGTGGCGATCCGCGAGGCTCGACAAAGGATCTCTGACAATGAGGACGAGATCTTGGGCTTGGCGGTAAAGGTGGAGGCGCACGAGGCGCTCCACAAGAAATGGGAGGAGTGGTTTGAGGAGATGGAGAATCGGTCAAGGCGGAAGAATCTGCGGATTCTGGGCCTCCCGGAGGGGCTGGAGGGGCCGGACATGGGGGCCTATGTGGTCACCTTGTTGAACTCGTTGATGGGAGCGGGATCCTTTCAGGGGCCCCTGGAGCTGGAAGGGGCCCATGGCGTGCTGGCGAGAGGCGCAAGGCTAACGAGCCTCCGCGGGCGGTGCTGGTGAGGTTCCATCGGTTTGTCGATCGGGAGTGTGTGCTCAGGTGGGCCAAGAAGGAGAGGAGCAGCAGGTGGGAGAATGTGGAGGTTCGAATATACCAGGACTGGAGTGGGGAGGTGGCGAAGAGGAGGGCCGGGTACAATCGAGCGAAGGCGGTACTGCACAGGAAGGGGGTGAAGTTTGGCATGCTGCAGCCAGCGTGACTGTGGGTTACTTACAAGGACCGGCACCATTATTTTGAGTCTCCGGAGGAGGTGTGGGCCTTTGTTCAGGCCGAGAAGTTGGACACTGATTGAGGGTTGGGATGGGCGATTCGGGACTGCGGTTGCTATGTTATGTTGATTCTTTTTTCGAGGGGGGGCCTTTGCATTGCTCCGGGTTTCTCCCTTTTCTCTGTGTTTTTCTCTTTCGGGTCGGTGAGGGTGGTTGGGGCGGGTTGGGTACTGTTTTGCTCAGATTGGTCGGGGGGGGGGGGGGGGCTCTTGGAGGGGGGTAGGTAAACGGAACAGGGGTGGTGGGCGGCGGCGAGATGGGGCGTGTCACACAACGGGAGGAGTCGAAGGAGAGGTGGGCGTGGCCCGGGTCAGCAGGAGTCAGCTGACTTGTGGAAGTGCAATGGGGGGAGTAAATCAGCTAGGATGGGTCCTAGCCGGGGGGGTGGGGGGCGGGATGGGGGTGGGGGTTGGGTGGGGGGGAATCGAGTTGCTGCTGCTATGGTCAAGGAGGAGCTGGAGCGAGTGGGGGGGGGGTTCGAGACGGGGGTATGCCGCTGTGGGGAACGGGCCGGGTGTGGGATGCGTGCGCGTGGTTGGCCGAGGAGGGGTCATGGGTATTCGGCGGGGGAGGGGGGGGCGGGTAGCCCCCTGATCCGGCTGATAACTTGGAATGTAAGGGGACTGAATGGGCCGATTAAGCGGGCCCGCGTGTTCGCGCACCTGAAGGGGCTCAAGGAGACTCACCTGAAGGTGGGAGACCAGGTAAGATTGAGGAAAAGATGGGTAGGTCAGGTGTTTCACTCGGGGTTGGATGCCAAAAATCGAGGGGTGGCGGTCTTGGTGGGAAAGAAGGTGTCATTCGAGGCGTCGAGCATTGTGGCAGATAATGGCGGTAGCTACGTAATGGTAAGTGGTAAGTTGCAGGGAGAGAGGGTGGTACTGGTCAATGTGTATGCCCCGAACTGGGACGATGCGGGTTTTATGCGGCGTATGTTGGGTCGGATCCCAGACTAGGAAGTGGGGGGGGCCTGATAATGGGGGGAGACTTTAACACGGTGCTGGATCCGGCACTGGATTGCTCCAGGTCTAGGATGGGTAGGAAGCCGGCGGAGGCTAGAGTGCTGAGGGGGTTTATGGACCAGATGGGAGGGGTGGACACTTGGAGATTTGCAAGGCCAGGGGCTAGGGAATTTTCATTCTTCTCACATGTCCATAAGGCTTATTCCCGAAATGACTTTTTCATTTTGAGTAGGGCGCTGTAGCGAGAGTAGAGCATACTGAGTATTCGGCAATAGCCATTACGGACACGCCCCACATTGGGTGGACTTGGAGTTGGGGGAGGAGAGGGACCAGCGCCCGCTGTGGTGTTTGGAGGTGGGGCTGTTGGCGGACGAGGAGGTGAGCGAGCGGGTGCGAGGAAGTATAGAGTGGTACTTGGAGACCAACGACAACGGGAAGGTCCGAGTGGGGATGGTATGGGAGGCGCTGAAGGCGGTGGTGAGGGGAGAGCTGATCTCCATTAAGGCCCACAAGGAGTGGAGGGTGAGGGGGGAGAGGGAGAGGCTGGTGGGGGAGATGGTGTGGGTAGACAGGAGGTATGCGGAGGAGCCCGAGGAAGGATTGTTGAGGAAGAGGCATAGCCTCGAGGCCGAATTAGACCTGGTGACCACCAGGAAGGCGGAGGTGCAGTGGAGGAAGGCCCAGGGGGCGATTTACGAGTATGGGGAAAAGGCAAGCCGGATGCTGGTGCATCAGCTTCGGAAGCGGGACGCAGCTAGGGAGCTCGGGGGAGTTAAGGACAAGGGAGGGAGTGTGATGCGGAATGGGGTTGGCATCAATGGGGTCTTCAGCGACTTTTACGAGGAATTGTACCGATCCGAGCCCCCACGAGAGGAGGGAGGAATGGGCCGCTTCCTGGACCAATTGAGGTTTCCAAAGGTGGAAGAGGGACTGGTGGTGGGATTGGGGGCCCCGATTGGCCTGGAGGAGCTGATCAAAGGGATAGGAAGCATGCAGGCGGGGAAGGCACCGGGGCCGGACGGTTTCCCGGTCGAATTATATAAAACATATATGGACCTGTTGGGCCCACTGTTAGCCAGGACCTTCAATGAGGCAAGGGAGCAGGGGGGGGGGGTGGGCTTTGCCCCCGACAATGTCCAGGCACTGATCTCCTTGATCCTGAAGCGGGACAAGGATCCCCTGCAATGTGGGTCTTACAGACCGACTTCCTTGCTAAATGTAGATGCCAAGGTGCTGGCGAAGGTCTTAGCCACGAGGATTGAGGATTCTGTGCCGCAGATCATCTATGAAGACCAGACAGGGTTTGTGAAGGGGAGGCAGTTGAACGCGAATGTGCGGAGGCCTTTGAGCATTATCATGATGCCGGCAAGGGAGGGGGAGGCGAAGATAGTGGTGGCGATGGACGCTGAGAAAGCCTTCGAGAGGGTAGAGTGGGGGTACCTGTGGGAGGTGTGAAGAGGTTCGGGTTTGGGGAGGGGTTTGTCAGCTGGGTTAGTCTGTTGTATGAGGTCCCGATGGCGAGTGTGGCCATGAACACAAGGAGGTCTGAGTACTTTCGGTTGCACCGAGGGACGAGACAGGGGGCCCCCTGTCCCCCCTGCTCTTTGCACTGGCGATTGAACCCCTGGCTATGGCACTGAGGGAGTCAAGGAACTGGAGGAGGTTGGTGCAGGGTGGGGAGGAGCATAGGGTGTCGCTTTATGTGGACAACCTGCTGCTATATGTGGCGGACCCGGTGGGAGGAATGCCGGAGGTAATGAGGATTCTTAGGGAATTCGGGGACTTTTCGGGGTACAAGCTCAACATGGGGAAGAGCGAGCTGTTCATAGTTCATCCAGGGGACAGGAGAGGGGGATTGGCGAACTCCCACTAAAAAGGGCGGAGAGGAGCTTCAGGTATTTGGGGGTCCAGGTGGCCAGAAGTTGGGGGGGCCCTGCATAGGCTTAATTTTACAAGGCCGGTAGAGCAAATGGAGGAGGAGTTCAAGAGGTGGGACGCTTTGCCGCTGTCCTTGGCGGCTAGGGTTCAGTCAATCAAAATGAGGGTGCTCCCAAGGTTTTTGTTCCTGTTCCAGTGCCTCCCCGTGTTTAACCCGAAGGCTTTTTTCAGGCGGGTTAATCGGAGTATAATGGGGTTTGTGTGGGCGCGAGGGACTCCGAGGGTGAGAAGGGTGTTCCTGGAGCAGAGTAGAGATAGGGGGGGACTGGCGCTGCCCAACCTCTGTGGGTACTACTGGGCCGCCAATGCGGCGATGGTGCGCAAGTGGGTGATGGAAGGGGAGGGGGCTGCATGGAAGAGGCTGGAGATGGCGTCTTGTGTGGGTACGAGTCTGGAGGCGCTAGCAACAGCGCCGCTGCCGCTCCCTCCAAGGAGGTATACCACGAGCGCGGTGGTGGCGGCTGCCCTCAAAGTTTGGGGCAGTGGAGACGGCGCAGGGGGGAAGTTGGGGCCTCGACGTGGACCCCAATACGGGGGATCCACTGGTTCGCCCCAGGAAGAACAGGTGGAGGGTTTTCGGGGTAGCACAGGGCAGGGACCCGTACGTTGGGGGACCTGTTTGTGGACGGGAAGTTCACGAGTCTGGGTGAGCTGGAGGAGAAGTACGGGCTTCCCCCCGGGTAACACCTTCAGGTACTTACAGGTAAGGGCATTTGCCAAGCAGCAGGTGGTGGAATTCCCGCGGCTACTGCCACACACAGTACAGGACAGGGTGCTGTCGGGGGGTGGGGGGGTGGGAGTGGCGAGGATCTCGGAAACTTACCAGGTGATGCAGGAGGAGGAGGCCTCGGTGGTGGAGGTAAAAGGTAAGTGGGAGGAGGAGTTGGGATAGGAGATTGAGGAAGGGACGTGCGCAGATGCCCTGGGGAGGGTGAACTCTTCCTCATTGTGCGCGAGGCTCAGCCTCATACAGTTGAAGGTGCTGCACAGGGCACACATGACCGGGACAAGGATTGAGCTGGTTTTTTGGGGGTGAGGACAGGTGTGTTAGGTGCTCAGGGAGACCAGCAAATCACACCCATAAGTTCTGGGCGTGCCCAGTGCTGGAGGAATTTTGGAAGGGTGTAGCAAGGACGGTGTCATGGGTGGTAGGATCCAGGGTCAAACCGGGCTGGGGGCTTGCAATATTTGGGGTGGCAGAGGAGCCGGGAGTGCAGGAGGCGAAAGAGGCCGGAATTCTGGCCTTTGCGTCCCGGGTAACCCGGCGAAGGATTCTTCTTCAGTGGAAGGATGTGAGGCCCCCAAGCGTGGAATCCTGGATCAGCGATATGGCGGGGTTCATTAAATTGGAGAGGGTGAAATTCGCCTTCAAGGGTCGGTCCAAGGGTTCTTTAGGCGGTGGCAACCGTTCTTAGACTTTCTGGCAGAACGATAGACATTGGTCAGTGGCAGCAGCAGCTCGGGGGGGGGGGGGGGGGGGCGGCGAGTATACTTTATTACTGTTTTTGTTATTTACGCCGAAGGGTCTGAGGGGGTGTATATACCAGTTGTGTTAAGTCGGCGTGTTAATGTTAATTTATTATTTATGTACAGTGGGGAGGGGGTGTGGAGGGTTGCTTTGTACTTAACCCTGTTGGGTTCTTTTTTTTCTCATTTTGTTATTGATATTTTATGAAAACTTTTAATAAAAATTATCTATCTAACTATCTATCTACCTACCAACTATCTATCTATCTATCTATCCATCCACCTATCTATCTATCTATCTTTCTATCTATCCATCTGTCTATCTATCTGTCTATCTATCTATTAGACAACCGTTATTTCTTTCATCCATTTGCGCGATATGGCATCGCTGGTTGGGTCAGGAATTATGACCCATTCCTAGTTGCCATTCAGAAGGTGGTGGTGAGCTGCCTTCTTGAATCGCTGCAGTCCCTGACATGCAGTTACACCCGTACTGCTATTAGCGAGAGAATTTCAGTATTTTTACCCAGCCACAGTGAAGGAATGACGATATATTTCCAAGTCAAGATGGTGAATGACTTGGAGATGAGCCTCCAGGTGTTCCAAGGTATCTGCTGCTCTTGTCCTTGTTGATGCTTGTTACCGTGGGGTATGGTAGTTGCTGACTATGGAACCTTGATTTGTTCCTACAGTAAATTCTGTGGATGGCACCAGTCAAGCGGACTGCTTTGTCCTGGATGGTGTAAAGCTTCTTGAGGTTTGTTGAAGCTGCACTCTAGACAAGTGGAGAATATTCCATTACACTCCTGAATTTTGCTTTGCAGACGATGGATAGGCTTTGGGCAATCAGGAAGTCAGTTACTCGCTCCAGGATTCCAAAACGTTGGACGGCTCTGGCAACCACGTCATTCGTCTGACTCGTCCAGTTTCCGGTCAATGATAACTCCCAGAGGTCAGCACGGTGGCGCAGTGGGTTAGCCCTGCTGCCTCATGGCGCCGAGCTCTCAGGTTCGATCCCGACTCTGGGTCACTGTTGGTGTGGAGTTTGCACATTCTCCCGTGTATGCGTGGATTTCGCCCCCACAACCCAAAGATGTCCAGGCTAGGTGGATTGGCCTCAATAAATTGTCCCTTAATTGGAAAAAATGAATTGGGTTCTATAAATTAAAATAAAACAAATGATAACTCCCAGGATTTTGATTGTGCGGTAACCAATGAAAAAACATCAGGTACATTATGCTGTGGGGTAGGACCGTTTGTAATATAAAATGAGACACAGTAGACTTCAGCCGTGAATGAAACAGAATCTGACACAATAATATCATGATGTGGAGATACCGGCGTTGGACTGGGGTGAGCACAGTACGAAGTCTTACAACACCAGGTTAAAGTCCAACAGGTTTGTTTCGATGTCACTAGCTTTCGGAGCGCTGCTCCTTCCTCAGGTGAATGAAGAGGTCTGTTCCAGAAACACATATATAGACAGATTCAAATATGCCAGACAATGCTTGGAATACGAGCATTATAAGGTGATTAAATCTTTACAGATCCAGAGATGGGATAACCCCAGGTTAAAGAGGTGTGAATTGTGTCAAGCCAGGACAGTTGGTAGGATTTCGCAGGCCAGATGGTGGGGGATGATTATCTATCTATAACCGGGACCTGGGATTCATGTCGCATTACATTCATCCCCCACCATCTGTCTGGCTCAGTGCATTTCTTTTTAAAATCTCTATATTTATTCAAATTTTTCAACAAATTTTCAACAAACCCCCGCCCCCAACAAGAAAAAGAAACGATAACACAACAACCAGAAATTATACATAGGATTTCCCCCAAATACAATAACCCCCCATATAACAGTAGAAAACACAAATAGGGAAACACCCCACTTTCACCCAAACGCCACCCAAAAAAAGCCCCCCCCCCTCCCCCCTCCATCCCCCCCCCCCCCCCCGGTTTCTGCTGCTGCTGTCCTCCTCCTAACGCTCCAGAGATAGTCTAGGAACGGTTGCCACCGCCTGAAGAACCCCTGCGCAGACCCTCGCAAGGCAAACTTTATCCTCTCCTGCTTGACATAGTCCTCGCAAAACCCCTCCAAAACCCATCCAGTGCTGGGCATGACCAGAACATATGGGCGTGATTTGCTGGGCTCCCAGAGCACCTCACACATCTGTCCTCCACCCCAAAGAACCTACTCAACCTCGCCCCTGTCATATGCGCTCTGTGAACAACTTTAAACTGTATTAGACTGAGCCTGGCTGAAGAGGAGGAAGAATTAACCCTACTCAGGACATCAGCCCACAGACCCTCATCTATCTCCTCCCCAAGCTCCTCCTCCCACTTGTCCTTTAACTCCTCCTGCAGCTCCTGATAAATTGCCAAAACCTTGCCTTCTCCAACCCATACACCCGAAATCACCCTGTCCTGAATCCTACGTGCTGGAAGCAGCGGGAATTCCCTCACCTTCCGCCTCACTTGCATTTACCTGAAAGCGTTCCCCGGGGTTAGCCCAAATTTCTCCTCCAGCGCCCCTAGGCTTGCAAATGTCCCATCGATTAACAGGTCCCCCATTCTTTTAATCCCTGCCCAATGCCAGCTCTGAAACCCCCTATCCATCCTTCCCGGGACGAACCAACGATTCTCCCGAATCGGGAACCAACCCGAGGCTCCCACCTCGTCCCCGTGTCACCTCCACTGCCCCCAGATCTTCAGCGTCGCCATCACCACCGGACTCGTGTTGTACCTTGTCGGCAGGAGCGGCAGCAGTGTCGTCACCAGCGTCCCAAGGCTCGTGCCCACACAGGACGCCATCTCTAGACTCTACCACGCCGCCCCCTCTCCCTCCATTACCCACTTACGGATCATCGCCACATTGGCTGCCCAATAATAGCCACATTGATTCGGCAGCGCCAGCTCCCCCCTCCCCCCCCCCCCCCACCCCCACCCCCGCTGTCCCTGCTACGCTTCAGAAACACTCTCTTCACCCTCGGGGTCTTATTCACCCACACGAATCCCATGAAGCTACTGCTTACCCGTTTGACAAAGGCCTTGGGGATCAAAATGGGAAGGCACTGGAACAAAAAGAGAAACCTCGGAAGGACCGTCATTTTGATCGACTGCACCCTACCCGCTAGTGAGAGTGGCAGCATATCCCATCTTTTAAAATCCTCCTCCATCTGCTCCACCAACCATGCCAAATTGAGCTTGTGCAGGGTCCCCCAACTCCTAACTACCTGGATCCCCAGGTACCGAAAGCTTCTTTCCGCCCTCTTCAGTGGTAGCTCGTCTATCCCCCTTCCTGGTCCCCTGGATGCACCACAAAGAGCTCACTCTTCCGTACGTTGAGGTTATACCCTGAAAAGTCCCCAAACTCCCTAAGGATCCGCGTGACCTCCGCCATCCCCTCCACTGGGTCCGCAACATACAACAACAGGTCATCAGCACACAACAACACCCGGTGTTCCTCTCCCCCCGAACTAATCCCCTCCATTTCCTGGACTCCCTCAGTGCCATGGCCAGCGGCTCAATTGCCAGTGCAAACAACAAGGGGGATATGGGACACCCCTGCCGCGTCCCCCGGTACAGCCGAAATTCATCCGACCTCCGCCGGTTCGTAGCCACACTCGCCACAGGGGCTCTATATAGTAGCCTGACCCAACTTATGAACCCCTCCCCGGAACCAAACCTCTGCAACACTTCCCAAAGATACTCCCACTCCACCCGATGAAAGGCCTTCTCTGCGTCCATCGCTGCCACTACCTCTGCTTCCACCGAGGGCATCATAATCACATTGAGGAGCCTCCGCATATTAGTATTCAGCTACCTACCCTTCACAAATCCCGTCTGGTCCTCATGAATCACCCCCGGGACACAGTCCTCAATTCTCGTAGCCAGAACCTTCGCCAGCAACTTAGCGTCAACATTGAGGAGCGAGATCGGTCTATACGACCCACATTGCAATGGATCCCTGTCCCGCTTCAAAATCAAAGAAATCAGCGCCCTGGACATTATCGGGTGCAAGGTCCCTTCCTCCCTCGCCTTATTAAAAGTTCTCACTAGCAACGGGCCCAGCAGGTCCACATATTTCCTATAAAATTCAGCCGGGAACCCTTCCGGCCCCGGGGCCTTCCCCGCCTGCATGCTTCCCAATCCTTTAACCAGCTCCTCCAGCCCAATCGGCGCCCCCAGCCTGACCACCTGCTCCTCCTCCACTCTCGGGAACCTCAGCTGATCTAGGAACCATCGAATCCCCTCCTCCCCCGCCGGGGGCTCAGATCTGTACAGATCCCCATAGAAGTCCCTAAATACCTCGTTTATTCTCACCGCATTCCGCACCGTATTCCCCCCTCTATCCCGAACTCCACTAATCTCCCTCGCTGCCTCCCTCTTACGAAGCTGATGTGCCAGCATCGGACTCGCCTTCTCCCCATACTCATACGCCGTCCCTTGCACTTTTGTAGCCATGTAAAATGGCTGCGTTCCGATTAATCTGGCCAAAACCCAGTTTAAAACGGCTAACCCGAAAGACTGCTGGGAAAAGCAGCCAAGAAGTCACAAGCAGGCAGCTGCAGACAGTATTGCATATTCAACTCTGGGAACGTAGCCCAGATCGATACTCAGGGCTATCAACAGCCCTTCAACCAAGGTATCCGCAGTTTCATTCAGGACTGTTTACACCTAATCTACTCAGACATCCACAGTTAAATCGGCTATCCCCGAGAACAATTGCAACATATTCGCAATTGAATACCAGGCCAGACCTGTTGGGTCCTGCAGTGGCCGAAACAAAGACAGGTGAGCGACCACCCCCCGATCGAGGAATCGCCTCACCATTGGACACATCGACCCCAGAGACTGGGGACAGAATCCAATCACTTGGGACTCAGGGTCAAGGGCCGCCCCGGGAGGCGGGAAGCCCCTGGGCCCTATAAAAGTAAAGGTCCAAGTTCAGATCTCTCTCTCTCTCATCTTCGCCTGCTCGAGACCTTCGGAAGACCAGCCACCGGCAGCAGTAAGTTTGAATCCAACGATCGCTATCCGGTAGAGACACCTAGCCACCGACCCATAGCAGCCCTTTTGAATCCCGCGGGCCAGATTTGATTGGACAAGCCATTCGTTTCCCTGACCTGGTGGGCTCTTCCTAAGTTAAGTATTGGCCAGTAGTGATAGGTTTGTTATATAGAAAGTAGTATTAGGGTATTAATATTGCTTGTTGTATATAAGAAATGACCGTTGTTTTAATCCTTACTAAGCGGTGTGCTGTGTTATTAATCATAACCTAAACTTGAACCACGTGGCGGTATCATAAAGATACCTGGCGACTCCTGAGCAAAGGTGACCTAAACAGAGCAAATAGACTAAAGGTAGAAAGAGCAACACTTTCCTCCACTGAGGGACTTGAGTCTGTTTTCATTAGAGAGAAGAAGGTTAAGAGGTGACTTAATAGAGGCATACAAGATGATCAGAGGATTAGATAGGGCGGACAGTGAGAGCCTTTTTCCTCGGATGGTTATGGCTAGCACGAGGGGACATAGCTTTAAATTGAGGGGAGATAGATATAGGACAGATGTTAGAGATAGGTTCTTTACTCCGAGAGTCGTAAGGGCCTGGAATGCCCTGCCTGCAACAGTAGTGGACTCGCTAACATTAAGGACATTGACATGGTCATTGGATAAACATATGGATGATAATGGAATAGAGTAGATGGGCTTTAGATTGGTTTCACAGGTCGGCGCAACATTGAGGGTCGAAGCGCCTGTACTGAGCTGTAATGTTCTATTGTCTATTGTGCCTCTGCTTTCCCCGTAGTCATAAGGTCGAATTCTGTCTGGAGGTTCCGTCACTCCCTAAGTAGCCCCTCCTCAGGGGCCTCTGCATAGCTCCTGTCCCCCCCTTAAAATCTCCCCCACCAACCTCTCCCTCTCCCTCCTCTCTCTCTTCTCCGTGTGGGCCCTAATGGAGTTTAGCTCTCCCCTGACCACCACCTTCAACACCTCCCAGACTACCCCCACCTGCACCTTCCCATTGTCGTTGGCCTCCAAATGTATTTCAATACACCCCCAAACCCGCCCGCACACCCCCTCATCCGCCAACATTCCCACATCGAGGCACCACAACGGGTGCTGGTCCCTCTCCTCTCCCAACTCCAGTTCTACGCAATGTGGGCCGTGATCCAAGATGTCTATGGCCGAATATTCCATTCCCTCCACTTTCGGGATTAGTGCCCTACTCAAGATGAAGAAATCTATCCGGGAGTAGGCTTTATGGACGTGGGAAAAAAAGGAAAATTGCCTGGCCAGCGGCCTGGCAAACCTCCATGGATCCACTCCCCCCATCTGGTCCATAAACCCCCTGAGCACCTTGGCCGCAGCTGGCCTCCGACCCGTCCTGGACCTAGAATGGTCCAGTGCTGGGTCCAGAACAGTATTGAAGTCCCCCCCCATTAACAAGCTTCCTTCTTCCTGACCCGGAATCCGACCCAGCATGCGTTTCATAAATCCGGCATAATCCCAATTCGGGGCATATATGTTCACCAGTACCACCCGCACCCCCTGCAATGTACCACTCACCATCACATATCGACCTCCATTATCTGCCACAAATTTCAGTGTCTCGAATGACACCCGCTTCCCCACCAGTATTGCAACCCCTCTGTTCTTTGCATCCAGCCCTGAATGAAAGAGCTGCCGTACCCATCCCTTCATTGCTAGAGGGATGGAGTTTAAGACTAGGGAGGTTCTGCTGCAATTGTATAAGGTGTTAGTGAGGCCACACCTGGAGTATTGTGTTCAGTTATGGTCTCCTTACTTGAGAAAGGACGTACTGGCACTGGAGGGTGTGCAGAGGAGATTCACTAGGTTAATCCCAGAGCTGAAGGGGTTGGATTACGAGAAGAGGTTGAGTAGACTGGGACTGTACTCTTTGGAATTTAGAAGGATGAGGGGGGATCTTATAGAAACATATAAGATTATGAAGGGAATAGATAGGATAGATGCGGGCAGGTTGTTTCCACTGGCGGTCGAAAGCAGAACTAGGGGGCATAGCCTCAAAATAAGGGGAAGTAGATTTAGGACTGAGTTTAGGAGGAACTTCTTCACCCAAAGGGTTGTGAATCTATGGAATTCCTTGCCCAGTGAAGCAGTAGAGGCTCCTTCAGTAAATGTTTTTAAGATAAAGATAGATAGTTTTTTGAAGAATAAAGGGATTAAGGGTTATGGTGTTCGGGCTGGAATGTGGAGCTGAGTCCACAAAAGATCAGCCATGATCTCATTGAATGGTGGAGCAGGCTCGAGGGGCCAGATGGCCTACTCCTGCTCCTAGTTCTTATGTTCTTATGTTATGTTCTTTCTCAGCCTAACCTGATCTGCCACCTCCAGATGTGTCTCCTGGACCATAACCACGTCTGCCTTCAGTCCGTTTAAGTGCGCGAACACCCAAGCCCTCTTGACCGGCCCATTCAGGCCCCTCGCATTCCAAGTTATCAGCCGGATCAGGGGGCTACTCGTCGCCCCCCACCCCCCTGCAGACTAGTCATCTCCTCTTTTAGGCCAGCCAGGTGCCCGCACCTCCCGCACCCTCCAGTCCCCCTGTCGGCAGACCGCCGCCCCGACTAACTCTCCTCCCTCCAGCTCCCCTTTGGCCAATGTAGCAGCAACCCAGTTCCCCCCCCCCAACTCCCTCCCCCCCCCCCTCCGCTAGATCCTCAGAAAGCCATTTTGCTCCCCCCATGACTCTCCCGTAAGTCAGCTGACTCCTGCTGACCCCGGCCTCTCCCGCCAATCCATCGACCCTCCAGTGTGAGAATCCCCCCACCGCCCCTTGGCAATCAGTGTGTGCTCCTCCCCAGCATCGCCCTACACCCCGGCCCCGCCCCTTCCTTCCCTAGCACGGAAAAAGTCCGCGCTTTCCATCTGAGCCGGCCCAGCCCCCTCTGGCGCAGCCCCTTTTTGCGGCCTTACCCTAACTCCCCATCCCCGGGCCTCCACCCCCCCTCTCTTTCTCTGCGGGCTCCTGCCCCTCCAACACGGACGCCCACACTCTCACACAGCCCCCACATCAAATCCATTCACCCATCGCCACCCAGCACCAAAACAAAAGGAACATTCCCAAAACGCAGTAAACACCGTAAACCCCCCCCCCCCCACCCCTACACCCCCCCACCCCCACCCCCCACCCCCGTGACAAACCCTCAGTTCGAGTCCAACTTTTCAGACTGGATAAAGTTCCACGCCTCATCAGGCATCTCAAAATAGTGGTGCCGATTTTGGAACGTGACCCACAATCGCGCTGGCTGCAGCATCCCGAACTTCACCCCCTTCCAATGGAGAACTGCCTTAGCCCGGTTGAAACCAGCCCTCTTCTTAGCCATCTCCGCACTCCAGTCCTGGTAGATTCGGATCTCCGTGTTCTCCCACCTGCTGCTCCGTTATTTTTTGGCCCATCTCAGGATGCACTCTCTGTCCATAAAGCGGTGGAAACTCACCACTACAGCACTTCATGGCTCATTGGCTTTGGGTCTCCTTGCCAGGACCCGATGAGCCCCACCCAGCTCCAGGGGCCTCGGCAAAGCTCCCATGCCCATAAGCGAATTGAGCATCATGACCACATATGCTCCGACATCCGACCCCTCCACTCCTTCAGGGAGACCCAGAATCCGAAGATTCTTCCTCCTTGACCTATTCTCCAGGTCTCGAATTTTTCCTGCCACCTCTTGTGCAGCGCCTCGTGCACCTCCACCTTCACCGCCAGGCCCAAGGTCTCGTCCTCGTTCTCCGAGGCTTTTTGCCGCACCTCCCGTATCGCCGCCCCTTGGGCCTTCTGGGTCTCCACCAGCTTCTCAATCGACACCTTCATTGGCGCCAGCATTTCTGCCTTCAGCTCCACAAAGCAGCATTTGAGGAACTCCTGCTGCTCCTGCGACCACTGCGCCCACGCTGCTTGGTCTCCAACCGCCGCCATCTTGCTTCTCCTCCCTCGCACTTTCCGCTGCACGAAAATCGCTTTCTTTACCGCTCCACTCCTGGTCCAATCCACAAAGTGCCGGGGGAACCTTACTGTCACCTTCCCACACTGGGAGCCGTCGAACAATTGCCGTTGGGGCCCCTCTAAAGAGCCCGAAAGTCCGTTCCTGGCAGGAGCTGCCAAACGTGCGACCTACCTCGGCATAGCCGCAAGCGGAAGTCGCTCAGTGCATTTCTGAACGTGACTGCACCTATTGGTTAAAGTAGAATACACAGGCGGCATGTGGTACAGTGCTTAGCACTGCTGCCTACGGCACTGAGGACTCGGGTTCGAATCCTGGCCCTGGGTCACTGTCCATGTGGAATTTGCACATTCAACCCATGTCTGAGTGGGTTTCATCCCCACAATCCAACGATGTGCAGGGTATGTGGATTGGCCACATTAACTTGCCCCTTAATTGAAAAAATAATAATTGGATACTCTAAATTTATTTTAAAAAGTAGTAAACACAATCTCTTGCAGTCATAACTGAGAAAGGATGAATTGTAGTTTGTATAGAAACATGGTCCTTCTTATTCAAAGGTTTAACTGCAGATAGCATTACATACACAGATACAAAGGTAAAACGAAACATGGCCAATACAATCATTACAAAGACAAAACCTAGGGTAACAAATGATGTTACATGGTTAAGTACAATGATAATTGAAGCAGGGCTCAGTGTAATAATGCGGAACACAATGTGTCATAAAATATAACTAAAGACGTAGTTTAACTACAGTAAAAACTCAAGTAGAGTAAATTACAGGGGGCACATGATCTAGTGTCTTAATAACTGTTATAAGTAGGCTCTGTCTCAAGCTACTCCAAAAAACCATCTATTTTGCATTCCAAAAAATCCTTTCCTTGGGATCCGCTACCAACCTGATTTTCCCCAATCCAACTGCATATTGAAGTCCCCCATGATTATTGTAATGTTGCCTTTCTTACATGCATTTTCTGTCTCCTGATTCATTTTCTGCCCCACATTCTGATTACTGCTCGGGGACCTGTACATAACACCCAACAGGGTATTGTTTCCTTTGCGATTCCTCAACGCCACCCACAGAGATTCTATATCTTCTGACCCTATATTGCTTCTTGCTATTGAGTTAAAGGAGAACCAGTGGACGTGATCAATTGGTATTTCCAAAGGGCCTTTGACAATATGATACAGGAGGCTGTTAAATAAGATAAGAGCCCATGGTGTTATGGGAAAGATACTGGCGTAGAGAGAGGATTGGATGACGACAAAAGGTAGAGAGTGTGGATACAGGGGTCTTTTTCAAGGAGGGTCAGTGTTAGAACCACAGCTATTGATAGCATGCATTAATGATCTAGATAAATGAACAGGGCGACTTGGTAGCGCAGTGGTTAGCACTGTTGCTTCACAGCGCCAGGGAACCGGTTTCAATTCCCGGCTTGGGTCACTGTCTGTGCGGAGTCTGCACATTCCCCGCATGTCTGCGTGGGTTTCCTCCGGGTGCTCCGGTTTCCTCTCGCAAGTTCCGAAAGGTGTCCTGTTAGGTGAATTGGACATTCTGAATTATCCCTCAGTGTACCTGAACAGGTGCTGTACTATGGCGACTAGAAGATTTTCACCATAACTTCATGTGTTAATGTGAGCCTACTTGTGACACTGATAAAGATTTTTATTTTTATTGAACTGAGGGCACTGTTGCTACGTTTTCAGATGATACAAAGATATGTAGAGGGACAGGTTGTGCTGAGGAAGCAGGCAGGCTGCAGAAGGACCTGGACGGGCTAAGAAAGTGGGCAAAGAATTGGCAGATGGAATGCAACGTAGAAAAGTGTGGGATTGAAGTTGTGCACTTTGGTTGGAAAAATAGGGGCATAGACAATTTTCAATTGGGAAAAGGCTCAGCAAATCAGAAGCACAAAGGGACTTAGGAGTTCTAGGTCAGGATTCTCTATGGTTTGCCAAAGAGTCATTGGATCCGAAACGTTAGCTCTTTTCTCTCCCTACAGATGCTGCGAGACCTGCTGAGATTTTCCAGCATTTCCCCTTTCGTTTCAGATTCCAGCCTCCGCAGTAATTTGCTTTTAAATTCTTAAGGTTAACATGGAGGTTCAATTGGCAGTTTTAAAGGAAAATGCATGTTGGCATTCATGTTGAGTGGGCTAGAAAACAAGGGCAGGGATGCACTTCTGATGTATAAGGCTCGGGACACATCCCATTTGGAATATTGTGAGCAGTTTTAGTCCCCGTATCTAAGGAAGGATAGTAAGAAGTTTTACAACACCAGGTTAAAGTCCAACAGATTGTTTCGATGTCACTAGCTTTCGGAGAGCTGCTCCTTCCTCACCTGAACACAAGAGTAAATTCGTAATTCTGAACAAAACAGAGATTTCCATTAATATTATAGAATTTACAGTGCAGAAGGAGGCCATCCGGCCCATCGAGTCTACACCGGCTCTTGGAAAGAGCACCCGACCCAAGGTCAACACCTCCACCCTATCCCCATAACCCCGTAACCCCACCCAACACTAAGGGCAATTTTGGACACTAAGGGCAATTTATCATGGCAAATCCACCTAACCTGCACATCTTTGGACTGTGGGAGGAAACCAGCGCACCCGGAGGAAACCCACGCAGACACGGGGAGGATGTGCAGACTCCGCGCAGACAGTGACCCAGGCCGGAATCGAACCTGGGACCCTGGAACTGTGAAGTAATTGTACTATCCACAATGCTACCGTGCTGCCCACGGTTAACGTTTGGAAATTGCAGTGCACCGTTGTTCCCATGTAGACATGTCCCTCAAGCCCAGTTCATTACTGGGACGTTGGTAAAATATTCAACTCAATATTGCCCACATGATAGCAGAGCAAACACCAATGTCATACAACTAATTAACAAGAATTAACATAATCTCCAAATCAACAATGATTCTATTGTACAAACAAGCAAATATATACAATAATTTTAATATCGAGACAGACAACAGGAACATGGTCTGGTGTAATATGAACAGAGACAGGTCCTGCTGTGATGGAAAGAGACAAATTCCTGTGGAATATAAAAGAGGCCGAACTTAATGTAATATCATCCAATGTATGGTTTTAGCGTTGTATTAATTGAGTGCAGCACAAACAGAACAGTGTAGCATAGACAAGGACAGGGTTTACTTCAATATAAATAAAGACAGGGTCTCATTCAACACGAGAATAAACAGATTTGATGTAATACAGTGCATAGAAAATAGAGCAGGAGTGGACCATTCGGCCCTTCGAACCTGCTCCGCTATTCATTCTGATCAGGGCTGATCATCCATCTCAGTAACCTGCTCCCACTTTCCCCCATATCATTTGGTCCCTTCAGAATTTTGATCCCCAAGAGCTTTATCGAACTTCCTCTTGAAAACATGCACTACTTTGGACATAACTTCGTTCTCTGGTAGAGGATACCTTGGATTCACGACTCCCAGGGTGAAGATATTGCTCCTCATCTCAGTCCTAAATGGTTTACCCCGTATCCTGAGACTATGACCCCTGGTTCTAGCTCCCCCCCCCCCCCCCCAATCGGGAACATCCTTTCTGCATCCGCCCTGTCTAATCCTGTTACAATTTGATAGCTTTATAATCAGAGGGGGAAATTAATATTTCAGAAAATAGTATCTGCTGATTTCTGACCCTCCTGCCAGTGAACGACGTTTCTTCCTAATTAATCAAACAAAATCCTTCAGAATTTTGTACGTCTTTACCACGCCTGCCCAGAAACTGCTAGGTTCTTAAGAAACCAATCCCAGCTTCCAACCGCTCTGACCGTGCAGCTGATGCAGTGGGAAGATCAAGTTGTATATATTTTTCTGACTTGCTTGTGTTCAGATGCTATTTTTGGAATTATTGACATTTTATATGGAGCCAGTGGAATTCCCATTCACCATTACCATCGTGTCAGAATAATACACAAGACTAATAAAAGACCAGCCTCTGAAAATTAAATTAAAGAGTTTGAACTTTAGATACACTAAGCAATATTTCAGAATGTAATGTCAAAATGCAAACCATGATAGGTTAACAGTGTAGTTTTAGTAGAATCAATATCACCTCTCACAACAGGTACTTGAGCCCATGATCCAGACCTGTGATCCGATGCAGGAGCGTTTTATGTTCAGTTGCTCCATCTTTTGGATGTGATGATATCACAATCTTAGTGGTGTTTCGCAACATTATTACTAGACTGGTAATCTGGAGACCTGAGCTATTACTCCAGAGGCAGGAGTACAAATTCCACCAGGATATACTGCAATGATTTGAGCAGTTTTGGACTCCTTACCTAAGGATAGATATTTTGGAGGCAGTGCAGAGAAGGTTCATTAGGTTAATCTCGAATACGGATGGATTTTCATAGGCAGCTAGAATTTCACAGCACAGAAAGAGGTCGTTCGGCCCATCGTTACTGCGTCTGTCATCAAATAGAGGAGAATCCGGCCCTGGATGGTCTTGAAGCACAGACCTTTCGATTTACAGCCAAACACGTTGACCAATTGCACCAAAGAGATTCACATGAGGAGAGCGTAAGTAGGTCCTTTGGAAGATGAGAAGGGAGATTTAATAATAGGAGACGGGGAAATGGCTGAGGAGCTGAACAGGTTTTTTGGGTCAGTCTTCACAGTGGAGGACACAAATAACATGCCAGTGACTGATGGAAATAAGGATATGATAGGTGAGGACCTTGAGATGATTGTAATCACTAAGGAGGCAGTATTGGGCAAGCTAATGGGGCTAAAGGTAGACAAGTCTCCTGTCCCTGATGGGATGCATCGCAGAGTGTTAAAAGAGATGGCTAGGGAAATTGTAAACGCACTAGTGATAATTTATCAAAATTCACTAGACTCTGGGGTGGTCCCAGAGGATTGGAAAGTAGCAAACGTGACACCACTGTTTAAAAAAGGAGGTCGGCAGAAAGCGGGTAATTATAGGCCAGTGAGCTTAACTTCGGTTGTAGGGAAAATGCTGGAATCTATCATTCAGGAGGAAATAGCGGGGCACCTGGAGGGAAATTGTCCCATTGGGCAGACGCAGCATGGGTTCACAAAGGGTAGGTCGTGTCTGACTAATTTGTAGAATTTTTTGAGGCCGTTACCAGTGCAGTAGATAACGGGGAGCCAATGGATGTGGTATATCTGGATTTCCAGAAAGCTTTTGACAAGGTGCCACACAAAAGGTTGCTGCATAAACTAAAGATGAATGGCATTGAGGGTAAAGTGGCAGCATGGGTAGAGGATTGGTTAACTAACAGAAAGCAGAGAGTGGGGATAAATGGGTGTTTCTCTGGTTAGCAACCTGTAACTAGTGGGGTCCCTCAAGGGTCAGTGTTGGGCCCGCAGTTGTTCACAATTTACATAGACGATTTGGAGTTGGGAACCAAGTGCAATGTGTCAAAGTTTGCAGACGACACTAAGATGAGTGGTAAAGCAAAAAGTGCAGAAGATACCAGAAGTCTGCACAAGGATTTGGATAGGTTAGGTGAATGGGCTAGGGTCTGGCAGATGGAATTCAATGTTGCCAAGTGTGAGGCTATCCATTTTGGGAGGAATAACAGCAGAATGGATTATTATTTAAACGGTAAGATGTTAAAACATGCTGCTGTGCAGAGGGACCTGGGTGTGCTGGTGCACGAGTCGCAAAATGTTGGTGTGCAGGTGCAACAGGTGATTAAGAAGGCTAATCGAGTTTTGTCTTTCATTGCGAGAGGGATGGAGTTCAAGACTAGGGAGGTTATGCTGCAATTGTATAGGGTGTTGGTGAGGCCGCATCTGGAGTATTGTGTTCAGTTTTGGTCTCCTTAGCTGAGAAAGGACATATTGGCACTGGAGGGAGTGCAGAGGAGATTCACTAGGTTGATCCCAGAGTTGAGGGGATTAGATTATGACGAGAGGTTGAGTAGACTAGGACTGTACTCATTGGAGTTTAGAAGGAGGCGGGGGATCTTATTGAGACATATAAAATTATGAAGGGAATAGATAGGATAGATGCGGGCAGGTTGTTTCCACTGGTCGGGGAAAGCAGAACTAGGGGGCATGGCCTCAAAATAAGGGGCGGTAGATTTAGGACGGAGTGTAGGAGGAACTTCTTCACCCAAAGGGTTGTGAATCTCTGGAATTCCTTGCCCAATGAAGCAGTTGAGGCTCCTTCTTTAAACGTTTTTAAGAAAAAGATAGATGCCTTTCTAAAGAATAAAGGGATTCGGGGATATGGTGTACGGGCCGGAGAGTGGAGCTGAGTCCACAAAGATCAGCCATGATCTCATTAAATGGCAGAGCAGGCTCGAGGGGCCAGATGGCCTACTCCTGTTCCTAATTCTTATGTTCTTATGTTCTTATGTAAGGCCTACACGCATTGGAGTTTAGAAGAATGAGAGGTGAACTTACTGAGATATTTGGTATTCTCAGGGCGCTCAACAGTGTGGATGCTAGAGGTTGTTTCTGCTTGTGGGAGAGTCTAGGGCCATAGGGCACAATCTCAGAGTAAGGTGCCACTCATTTCAGACGAGGATGAAGAGGAATTTATTCTCTCAGAGGGGAGTGATTCTATGGAATTCTTTCCACAGAGAATTGGAGAGGCCGGGTCAATAAATATGTTCAAGGCTGAGACAGTCAGATTTTTCATCAGTAAGGTAATCAAGGGTTATGCGGATAAGGCGGAAACGTGGAGTTGAGGATTTTATCAGATCAGCCACGATCTCATTGAATGCCAGATCAGATTCCATGGGCCGAAAGGCCAACTGAACATATAACATACAGTGCAGAAGGAGACCATTCGGCCCATCGAGTCTGCACCGACCCATATTAAGACCTCACTTCCACCCTATCCCCGTAACCCAATAACCCCTCCTAACCTTTTTTGGACACTACGGACAATTTAGCATGGCCAATCCACCTAACCTGCACGTCTTTGGACTGTAGGAGGAAACCGGAGCACCCGGAGTAAACCCACCCAGACACGGGGAGAACGTGCAAACTCCGCACAGACAGTGACCCAGAGGGGAATCAGACCTGGGACCCTGGCGCTGTCAAGCCATAATGCTATCCACGTGTGCTACCGTAATGTCCCTACTGCTGCTCCTCCCTCTTATGGTTTTATGGCACCTGGGGGAACTTTCAATTAAATGAATTAATAAATCAGAAATAAAAATCGTCGTGTCATTCATAATGCTCATGAAGTTATCGAAATTTCACAAAGCTCAGCAGGTTCACCAACATCCTTCAGGAGAAGAAATCTTCCCTCCTTACCCTGTCTGGCCTATATCTGACTAGTTCAGCAGTGATGTGGTTGACGCTTATCTACCTCTGGTATTGCCGAACAAACAAGTCAGCCGAAGAGAAGCTGCTACATAAACTCAAATGTGAATTCAACCGTCCAATGTACCCCTTATCTAAAAGGTGGTTCACATCCGGCTTCTCAGGATGGACAGTTAATGCTGACTTTGCCAGTGAGGGTCATAGGCCGAGAATGAATGTTAAAAACTGTGCAAAGTGCTGCAGATTCTGGAAATCAAAAACAAATGCAACAAAAAAGGCTGCTCAGCAGGTCAGTGAGCATCAGCAGAGAGAGAAACAGATTCACATTTCAGGTGGGCCACCTCATTGACATAATTCTAAAGAGTAGAGCTGATTTTCCCGGTATCCTCGACCAATGTCCGTTCTTGAACATAAATCACAGATTAGCTGGTCACCTATCACATCTCAGTATGTGGGAGCTTGCTGTGCACACATTCCCTGCTCCGTTTACAACATTACAGCAGTGACTAAATTCAGCAAAATATATCAGTGAGTTTTAAGGGCGTTGGGATGTCCTGAGGTCGGGTAAAGGGTTTTACAAAAGCAAGCTCTTCCCAAATGTTAACATTTTAAAATGCAAGGTGTAATATGTTGAAAGATCTGAGATTAATGTGACGATCGGTCACTCCTCTGCCTGATGTTTTAATTTATCTAGTTTAAATCGGTTACTATTTCAATCAAATTAATATTCAGTGGAATAACAGCCTGGTTAAAGATGCTTCATTAATTGAGGCATCAGAACTTTCAGAATGAATCCTTAATTTAAATTTATTTTTTATTTTAATTAAGTAACATGTGTTCTCATGGATGTTTCTATACATTTTAACCAACTGTCAATATTCTTAAAATAAACCGCTATTTTGAGTTGAAACTAATCAATGTGACTGCGTTTATCTCGTTTTGTTGACATGAACATTTCATTGTGACCAGTGAAGTGTTTATGTAAATAAACACAGAAATAGAAGTCTCAGATTAGATGATAGACGGACAAAAACATAACAACTATTTCCCCACCGACACAGCACAGAAATAGAGGCAAAGATGCAAATAGATCAACGGATTCCAGTAGTGATTGTTTTTGGACATTTGTTTCTTTATCAGTTATATGAGAAAAAATTCATGATGACATCCATGTTCACAATTAGGAAAGTGTCCTTCTAATCTCGAAATATAACGACATGCGAAATGTGTTCGTAGAATTTTCCTGTATCTGATATCTGTGTCTTTCTCCTAACTGGTTCTGTCTCATGTCTCTCCACGATGGGCCATTGCCTTTAATCGACAACTTGAAGTCAACATGCGCCCAATATATTCTCTCAGTACAATCTCACCCCATTGGCTTCCAACTAAATGGATCGAATCCAATTAATTGGAATATATAGAGGGAGTTTTACTCTAAAATGTGGTTGGAGAATTCAATTACCTTGTAGGGTTTAATGAGAACTGTAGAGAAAAAAGTACCCTGTATCTAACCTGAGCTGCACAGAGTGGTGAGCATTTGATGTGGCAGTGCCGAAGGATCTTTCCCTTTATCCTACCAGTCTGACAGAGATAGATAGTTTTTTGATTAATAAGGGGATCAGGGGTGATGGCGAGAAGGCAGTAGATAGGCTATGAGAAACATAACTGTCGTGATTAAATGCGGAGCACACACGAGTGGTCTAATCGTCGAATTCTGCTCCTGTGTCTTATGGTTTTATTGTAGGAAGACCATCTCTGGACGATCTTAGAATAGAAAGGTGCTTGATTGCCATCGCAGATATGGTGGGTGAAGGGCATCCTTCTGTATTGTAACCCGCTAATTCTCCATGACTCTATGACAAGGTCTAAAAGGATTATCACTCATATAGGGTGGAGATTAACCTAAATTAATCCAATAATATTTTTGTCACAAGTAAGGTGACATTAGCACTGCACTGAAGTTACTGTGAAGAAATCCTATTCGCCACATTCCGGCACCTGTTTGGGTACACAGACGGAGAATTCATAATGTCCAAATTACCGAACAGCACATCTTTCGGGACTTGTGGGGGGAAACCGGGGCACCCGATGGAATCCCACGCAGACACGGGGAGAACGTGCACAGTTGGGACTCTGACGCTGTGAAGCAACAGTGTGACTGCGATTGGATCTAGTGCAGTGATTACTGATGCAAGGTCTAGACTAGCATAGTACGAAGTCTTACAACACCAGGTTAAAGTCCAACAGGTTTGTTTCGATGTCACTAAAAGCAGGCCAGATGGTGGGGGATGAATGTAATGCGACATGATGTCGACATTACATTCATCCCCCACCATCTGGCCTGCGAAATCCTACCAACTGTCCTGGCTTGGTACAATTCACACCTCTTTAACCTGGGGTTACCCCATCTCTGGATCTGTAAAGATTTAATCACCTGCTAATGCTCGCATTCCAAGCATTGTTTGGCATCTTTGAATTTGTCTATATATGTGTTTCTGGAACAGACCTCTTCATTCACCTGAGGAAGGAGCAGCGCTCCGAAAGCTAGTGACATCGAAACAAACCTGTTGGACTTTAACCTGGTGTTGTAAGACTTCGTACTGTGCTCACCCCAGTCCAACGCCGGCATCTCCACATCTAGACTAGCATAAACAGAGAAAGGTTCTGGTGCAGAAATCACTGATACAAAGGTTGATTACCCTTAAATGATATAGGATATAGAGCAGTGATTATTGATTCAGTGTCTGGAATATTATAAACTGAGGTAGGGTCTATTGCAGTCATTCCTGCTGTAGGGTCTGGATTAATATATGTGTAAAGACTTATTAGGTCAGATTATTAAAAACTTGGTCGACGAGGCAGGTTATATGGGATGATTTTATTCAGGGAATTGAGGTAAAGACGAGTACGGATTGCATACCAGAGATTAGGGCCGAGATGCATGAAGACATCGCAAAGTGAAACAATTCATTCTGAAGATAACATTACGGCCTGATCGATTACAGTTGCAAAACTTAAGAACAATATTTAAATAAACACCTACACGAACGGTCAATACCTTTTTGCAGAGAATTCACTTGCTCTTCTTAGCCAGATGAGAGTTCTATGATTGGGTGGACATTTATCCTGTGGGTGCCAATATGGGGATTCTTTGAGAACACTGATCTAACACTGCCAGTGTATCAGATGATTGGTGAATATAAAACGAGGCAGGAAAATAATCCTCGCCATAAAACAACTTTCCAATGGATAGAGTGTAACACAAGAGTAAATTCATCATTTTGAACAAAACAGAGATTTCCATTAACTTTTGGAAATGCTGTGCACCGGGTGTGTTCATATGTAGACCTGTCCCTCAAGCCCAGGTAAATACTGGGACGTTGGTAAAATATTAAACTCAATATTACCCACATGATAGCAGAGCAAATTCAAATTTCATAGAACTACTTATAGGTATTAACAAAAATGAATATAATCTCCAAATCAACAATGATTGTACTCGTACAAACATGCAAATATATACAATCATTCGTTATATCGAGACATGCAACAGGAACATGGTCCGGTAAAATATCAATAGAGTTAGGCCCTAGTGTGATGTAAAGAGACAAATTCCTGTGGAACATAAAAGAGGCGGAACTTAATGTAATATAATCCTATGCATGGTCTAATGTAGTATTAAATGCGTGTAACAGAAACAGAACAGTGTAGTATAGACAGGGACAGGGTTTACTTTAATTTAAATAAAGACAGGGTCTCATTCGGCTTGAGAACGGATTTGATGCAATACAGTGACATAAAAAATAGAGCACGAGTAAACCATTCTGCCCTTCGAGCCTGCTCCGCTTTTCCCCGTTTCATTTGGTCCCTTTAGAGCTTTGATCCCCAAGAGCTATGTCTAACTGTTTCTTTAAAACATGCAATACTTTCGACTGAACTTCGTTCTGTGGTAGAGAATTCCACAGATTCACGGCTCCCAGGGTGAAGATATTGTTCCTCATCACAATCCTAAATGGTTTACCTCGTATTATTAGATGGTGACCCCTCGTTCTAGCTTCCCTAACCATCGGGACCATCCTTTCTATATCCGCCCTGTCTGGTCCTGTTGCAATTTGATCGGTTTATAATTAGAGGGGGGGGAATTAATTAATATCTAATTAATCAGTGTCCTCTTTTTCTGACCCTCCTGCCAGTGGATCAAGTTTCTTCCTAATTAATCAAACAAAACAATTCTTAATTTTGAACATTTTTACCAGGCCTTGCCATAACCTGCTCGGTTAAAGGAAAACAATCCCAGCTTCCAACCGCTCTGATCGTGCAGCTCATGCAGTGGGAAGATCAAATTGTACTTATGTTTCTGCCTTGCTCTATTTTTGGAATAACTGATATTTTGTATGGAGCCAATGGAATCCGATTCACCACTAGCATCGTGTCAGCATAAGACCCAAGATTAATAAAAGACCAGCCTCTGAAAATTAAATTGACCCATGTAAGACTGGACCCTGAGTTTGAACTTCAGATTCCCCGAGCAATATTTCAGAATGTCAAAAAGCAAACCATGATAGGTTAGCAGTCTTGTCTCAGTAGAATCAATATCACCTCCCACAACAGATAGCTGAGCACATGATCCAGACCTGTGATCCAATGCAGGAGTGTTTAATGTTCAATTGTTCCACCTTTTAGATGTGATGATATTACAGTCTTTGGGATAGTCTCGCAATATTATTACAAAACTGGTAATCTGGAGGTCTGAACTAATACTCCAGACACAGGAGTACAAATTCCACCAGGGCATATTGTAATGTTGTGAACAGTTTTGGTCTCCTTATATAAGGATAGATATTTTGGCGGCAGTCCAGAGAAGGTTCTTTCGGTTAAGCCCGAGTATGGAGGGATTTTCAAAGCTAGGTAGCATTTCACAGCACAGAAAGAGGCCTTTCAGCCCATCGTTACTCTACCTGTCAGCAGAAAAAGAAGAATCTGGCCTTCAATCACAGGCCTTTCGGTAAACAGCCAAACACGCTGACCAATTGCACTTCAGAGACTGACATGGGGAGAGTTTAAGCCGGTTAGGCCGACACGCATTGGAGTTTAGAAGAATGAGTGTTGAACTTTCTGAGATATATAGTGTTCTTAAGGAGTTTGACAGTGGAGATACTAGGGGTTGTTTCGGCTTTTGGGTGAGTCTAGGGCCATAGGGCACAATCTCAGAGTAAGGTGCCGCTCATTTCAGACGAGGATGAGGAGGAATTTCTTCTCTCAGAGGGTAGTGATTCTATGGAATGCTTTGCCGTAGAGAGTTGGCCTGATCAATAAATACGTTCAAGGCTGAGACAGGCAGATTTTTCATCAGTAAGGCAATCAAGGGTTATGGGGATGAGGCGGCAAAGTGGAGTTGTGGATTTTAAAAAAATATATATATGTATTAAAGTTTTTTAACACAATTTGTCTCCCTTACAAACTACAAACCCACACCCTGGTAAGAAACGAGCAAGAAATCGGGTGATCGGGTGGAGCAAGATATATACATGACAAGATGATATATTTACATAGCTTTGTACACTGGCTCTCTCCCGTATGTGCCAGTATCCCCAACCCTTCATGTTATCTCTTTCTCGTCCACCCTCCCAGGCAGTCCCCCCTTTCCCCCCCTCCCCCCTCCCAGAGCGCCCCCCACCCCCCAGGTTGCTGCTGCTGACCGACCTTCCTCTAACGCTCCGCGAGATAGTCTAGGAGTGGTTGCCACCGCCTGAAGAACCCCTGCGCAGACCCTCTCAAGGCGAACTTAATTCTCTCCAACTTTATGAAACCAGCCATATCATTTATCCAGGCTTCCACGCTGGAGGGCTTCGCCTCCTTCCACATTAGCAAGATCCTTCGCTGGGCTACTAGGGATGCAAAGGCCAGAATGCCGGCCTCTTTCGCTCCCGGCTTGTCCACTACTCCAAATAGTGCTAGCCCGGCTCGTCCACTACTCCAAATAGTGCTAGCCCCCAGCTTGGCTTGACCCAGACTTTCGCCACCTGAGATATTGCTCCCACCACTCCTCTCCAGAACCCCTCCAGTGCCGGACATGACCAAAACAGATGGACATGGTTCGCCGGACTCCCCAAGCATCTTCCACATCTGTCCTCTACCCCAAAGAACCTGCTCAACCTCGCCCCGTCATGTGAGCTCTGTGAACCACCTTAAATTGTATCAGGCTGAGCCTGGCACACAAGGAGGAGGAATTAACCCTACCTAGGGCATCAGCCCACAAACCTTCCTCGATCTCTTCCCCCAGCTCCTCCTCCCATTTACCCTTCAACTCTTCTACCAGCGCTTCCCCCTCTTCTTTCATCTCCCGGTGTATTGCCGATACCTTGCCCTCTTCGACCCATACACCCGAGATCACCCTGTCTTGAATTTCTTGTGCCGGGAGCAACGGGAATTCCCTCACCTGTCGCCTCTCAAAAGCCCTCACCTGCATATATCTAAAGGCATTTCCCAGGGGTAACTCGAACTTCTCCTCCAGTGCCCCTAGACTCGCAAACGTCCCGCCAATGAACAGGTCCCCCATTCTTCTAATCCCCACCCGATGCCAGCTCTGGAACCCCCCATCCATCTTCCCCGGGACAAACCGGTGGTTAACCCTGATCGGGGACCACACCGATGCTCCCATTGCACCCCTGTGCCGTCTCCACTGGCCCCAGATCCTTAGCGTTGCCGCCACCACCGTGCTTGTGGTATACTTTGATGGCGAGAGCGGCGGCGGTGCCGTCACCAACGCCCCCAGGCTCGTTCCTTTACAGGACGCCATCTCCATCCTCTTCCATGCCGCCCCCCTCTCCCTCCATAACCCACTTGCGGATCATCGCCACATTTGCTGCCCAGTAGTAGCTCCCCAGGTTTGGCAGCGCCAACCCTCCTCGGTCCCTACTGCATTCCAGGAACACTCTCCTTACCCTCGGGGTCTTGTTCGCCCACACAAACCCCATAATACTCCTACCTACTCTCTTAAAAAAGGCCTTAGTGATCACGATGGGAAGGCACTGAAACACAAACAGAAACCTCGGAAGGACTACCATTTTGGCCGACTGCACGCTACCCGCCAGCGAAAGCAGTAACATGTCCCAAATTTTGAAATCATCCAACATTTGCTCCACCAGCCTCGCCAGATTCAGTTTCTGTAGGGCCCCCCAACTCCTGGCTATCTGGATTCCCAGATACCAAAAACTCCCCTCCGCACTCCACAGCGCTAGGTCCCCTATCCCTCTTTCTTGGTCCCCCGCCTGTAATACAAAGAGCTCACTCTTCCCGACATTGAGCTTATAGCCCCAAAAGTCCCCAAACTCCCTTAGAGTCTGCATGACCTCCACCATCCCCTCCATTGGATCCGCCACATACAGCAACAGGTCATCCGCAGAAAGCGACACCCGATGCTCTCCTCCCCCTCGGACCAGCCCCCTCCATTTATTAGACTCCCTCATGGCCAATGGTTCGATCGCCAATGCGAACAACAGGGGGACAGGGGGCACCCCTGCCTCGTCCCTCGGTACAGTCAAAAGTACTCCGACCTCTGCCGGTTCGTCACTACACTCGCCACCGGGGCTCTGTAAAGGAGCTTAACCCAACTGATAAACCCTCCCCCGAACCCAAAACCTGCACAGCACCTCCCAGGTACTCCCACTCTACTCGGTCAAAGGCCTTCTCCGCGTCCATAGCTACCACTATCTCCGCCTCTCCCGCCATTGATGGCATCATCATCACGTTTAAGAGCCGCCGCACATTACTGTTTAATTGCCTGCCCTTTACGAATCCCGTCTGGTCTTCATGGATCACCCCCGGGACACAGTCCTCGATCCTCGTGGCCAGCACTTTTGCCAGCAACTTTGCATCCACATTAAGGAGCGAGATCGGCCTGTACGATCCACATTGCTGTGGGTCCTTGTCCCGCTTTAGGATCAAAGAAACTGTCGCTTCCGACATTGTCGGAGGCAGTGTCCCCTCCTCTCTTGCCTCATTAAAGGTCCTCACCAGTAGCGGGGCCAACAGGTCAGATTTCATTATCATAGAATCTACAGTTCAGAAGGAGGCCATTCGGCCCATCGAGTCTGCACCAGCTCTTTGAAAGAGCACCCTACCCAAGCCCACACCTCCACCCTATCCCCATAACCCAGTAACCCCACCCAACACTAAGGGCATTTTTGGACACTAAGGGCAATTTAGCATGGCCAATCCACCTAACCTGCACATCTTTGGACTGTGGGAGGAAACTGGAGCACCCGGAGGAAACCCACGCACACACGGGGAGGACATGCAGACTCCGCACAGACAGTGATCCAAGCCGGGAATCGAACCTAGGACCCTGGAGCTGTGAAGCAATTATGGTAACCACCATGCAACCGTGCTGCTTACTTCCTGTAGAACTCCACCGGGAACCCGGCCGGTCCCGGGGCCTTCCCTGCCTGCATATTCCCCAAACCCTTGCTCAGCTCCTCCAACCCAATTGGTGCCCCCAAACCAGCCACCTCTTGCTCCTCCACCCTCGGGAATCTCAGCCGGTCTAGGAATCGTCTCGACCCCTCTTCCCCCGCTGGGGGCTGGGACCTGTACAGCTCTTCATAGAAGGCCTTAAATACCTCGTTTATTTTCGTCGCATTCGGAACCTTGGCACCCCTTCCATCTTTGACTCCCCCTATTTCCCTCGCTGCCATCCTCTTACGCAGCTGGTGTGCCAGCATCCGACTAGCCTTTTCCCCATACTCGTAGGTCGCCCCTGCGCTTTCCTTCACTGTGCCTCCACCTTCCCTGTGGTCAACAGGTCAAACTCCGTCTGGAGCCGTCGTCCTTCCCCAAGTAATCTTTCCTCTGGGGCCTCTGCGTATCTCTTGTCCACTCTCAAAACCTTCCCCACTAACCTCTCCCTTTCCATGCCCTCTGTCTTCTCCCTATGGGCCCTAATGGAGATTAGCTTTCCCTTGATCACCGGCTTCAACGCCTCCCATACCACCCCCACCCACACCTCCCCATTGTCGTTGGCCTCCAAGTACCTTTCGATACACCCCCTCACCTTCCCACACACCACCTCGTCCGCCAGCAGTCCCACGTCCAGCCGCCACAGCGGGCATTGGTCCCTCTCCTCTCCCAGCTCCAGTTCCACCCAGTGCGGGGCATGGTCCGAAATAGCTATGGCCGAATACTCCGTCCCCTCCACCCTCGGGATGAGCGCCCTGCCCAGAACAAAAAAATCTATCCGGTAGTAGGCTTTGTGTACATGGGAGAAGAAAGAAAATTCCCTGGCCTGCGGCCTTGCAAACCACCATGGGACCACTCGCCCCATCTGATCCATAAACCCCCTAAGTACCTTGGCCGCCGCCGGCCTCTTTCCAGTCCTTGATTTGGAGCGGTCCAGTGCTGGATCCAACACTGTATTAAAGTCCCCTCACATTATCAGGCATCCTATCACCAGGTCTGGAATGCGCCCCAACATGCGCTTCATAAATCCTGCATCATCCCAGTTCGGGGCGTATACGTTTACCAACACCACCCACGTCCCTTGCAGCCTATCGCTCACCATTACATATCGCCCACCATTGTCCACTACAATAGTCTTGGCCTCAAATGACACCCGCTTTCCCACCAATATTGCCACCCCTCTATTCTTTGCGTCCAGTCCCGAGTGGAATACCTGTCCTACCCATCCTTTCTTAACCTGACCTGGTCCGCCACCTTCAGGTGTGTCTCTTGGAGCATGACCACGTCCGCCTTCAGTCCCTTTAAGTGTGCGAACACTCGAGCCCTCTTCACCGGCCCATTCAGGTCCCTCACGTTCCACGTTATCAGCCGGATTGGAGGGGTTCTCACCGCCCCCCCCCACCCCCCCGCCGACTAGCCATCTCCTTTTCTGGGCCAGTCCCGTGTCCACGCCTCCCTCACCCTCCAGTCCCCCAGACGGGGGACCCCTGCCGCGACCACCTCTTCTGTGTCCCATTCCCTTTCGGCCAGTGCAGCAGCAACCCTTCCCCCCCCCCTCCCCCCCCCCCCCCCGCTAGACCCCTGTCTATCTTTTTTGCTCCCCCCATGTCACTCCCGTAAGTCAGCTGACACCTGCTGACCCCGGCTTCCCCCGCCGTCCCATTGACCTCCCCGTGTGGGAGTCCCCCAATCTATCTGCGTTCCTTCGTTCCCCTTCCCGCCTTTCTTCCCGCGCGCGGGAAAAACACCGCGCTTTCCACAGCCCACTCCGCCCCCTCTGGCGCAGCTCCTGTCGCGCCTTGTCTCTCTCCCCCAGACCAAGTAACATTCCTGCGCGTGGTTGATCCCCTATATACACCAACCATCACACATCAAGCCTCAAACATCCCCCCAACCCTCACAAACCCTCAGTTAGAGTCCAACTTTTCGGTTTGAATAAAGGTTCATGCCGCTTCAGGCTTTTCGAAGTAATAGTGTTGGCCCTTGTATGTGACTCACAGTCGCGCTGGCTGCAGCATTCCGAACTTCACTCCTTTTCGGTGCAGCACCGCTTTGGCCCGGTTGAAACCCGCTCTCCGCTTTGCAACCTCCGTGCTCCAGTCCGGGTATATTCGGATCTCTGCATTGTCCCACTTACTGCTTCGCTCCTTCTTGGCCCATTTCAGGACCCACTCTCTGTCCGTGAACCAGTGAAACCTCACCACCATCGCCCTTGGTGGCTCATTTGCCTGGGGCTTCCTCGCCAGCACCCGATGTGCCCCGTCCAACTCCAGCAGCCTCAAAGGGGCCTCCTTGCCCATCATCGCCCCGAGCATCGTGCTCGCGTATGCCCCGGCATCGGCCCCCTCCAATCCAACAGGGAGACCCAGGATCCACAGATTCTTTCTCCTCGACATGTTCTCCAGGTCTTCGAGTCTTCCCGCCCACCTCTTGTGTAGCGCCTCATGCTGCTCCACTCTCACCGCCAGACCCAAGAGCTCGTCCTCGTTCTGACTGACTCTTTTCTCTACCTCCTGGATCTTAACCTCGTGCGCCTTCTGGATGATCCCGAGTCCTTCAATTGCTGAAAGCATAGGCGCCAGAATCTTCTTGCGCATCGCCTCGCGCTGCTCCTCGAAGCAGCGCTTGATGAACTCCTGCAGCTCCCCTTTGTCTCTGGCCGCCGCCATTTTGTTTTCTTTCCCTCGCTTCTCCCGCTGCTCCAGTGCCGATTTTTTGGCTGTTACACTTCTGGCCCCTTTCATAGAAGTTGGAGGAGGACCTCTCTCTTCCCTTCCCCACGAGTTGACGTCAAAAAAGGTTCTGTTGGGGCTCCTCTAGCGAGCCCGAAAGTCCGTGGTAGCGGGAGCTGCTGAATCGTGCGGCTTAGCTCCGCATAGCCGCAACCGGAAGCAGTTGTGGATTTTATCAGATCAGCCACGATCTCATTGAATGGCAGATCATATTCCATCAGCTGAATGGCCAACATCTGCTCCTCCCTCTTATAGTTTTATGGTAGCTGGGGGAAATAGTTATTGAATGAATTAATAAATCAGAAATAAAAATCATCGTGTCATTCATAATACTCATGAAGCTATCGAAATTTCGCCAAGCCCTTCAGGAGAAGAAAGCTTCCCTCCTTAATCTCTCTGCCCCATATGTAACTCTAGTTCAACAATGATGGGTTGACTATTAACTATCTCCGATATTGCCGAGCAAGCAAGTCAGTTGATGGGACGATGCTACAGAAAGTCAAATGTGAATTAAACCGCCCAATGTGCACCTTATCAAAAAGGTGGTTCACATCCGGCTCCTCAGGATGGACAGTTAATGCTGACTTTGTCACTGATGGCCTTATGGCGGAAATGAATCCAAAACTGTTCAAAGTGCTGCAGATTCTGGAAATCTAAAACTAAAACAACAAAAAAGGCTGCTCAGCAGGTCAGTGAGCATCAGCAGAGAGAGGAACAGATTCACATTTCAGGGGGACCACCTCATTGACATAATTCTAAAGAGTAGAGCTGATTTTCCCGGTATCCTCGACCAATGTCCGTTCTTCAACTAAAATCGCAGATTAGCTGGTCACTTATCACATCTCAGTATGTGGGAGCTTGCTGTGCACACATTCCCTGCTCCGTTTACAACATTACAGCAGTGACTAAATTCAGCAAAATATATCAGTGAGTTTTAAGGGCGTTGGGATGACCTGAGGTCGGGTAAAGGGTTTTACAAAAGCAAGCTCTTTCCAAATGTTTACATTTTAAAATGCAAGTTGTAATATGTTGAAAGATCTGAGATTAATGTGACTATCGGTCACTCCTCTGCCTGATGTTTTAATTTATCTACTTTAAATCGGTTACTATTTCAATCAAATTAATATTCAGTGGAATAACAGCCTGGTTAAAGATGCTTCATTAATTGAGGCATCAGAACTTTCAGAATGAATACTTAATTTAAATGTATTTTTTATTTCAATTAAGTAACATCTGTTCTAATGGAAGTTTCTATACATTTTAACCAACTGTCAATATTCTTAAAATAACCCGCTATTTTGAGTTGAAACTAATCAATGTGACTGTGTTTATCTCGTTTTGCTGACATGAACATTTCATTGTGACCAGTGAGGTGTTTATGTAAATAAACACAGAAATAGAAGTCTCAGATTAGATGATAGACGGACAAAAACATAACAACTATTTCCCCACCGACACAGCACAGAAATAGAGGCAAAGATGTAAATAGATCAACGGATTTCAGTAGTGATTGTTTTTGGACATTTGTTTCTTTATCAGTTATATGAGAAAAAATTAATGATGACATCCATGTTCAGAATTAGGAAAGTGTCCTTCTAATCTCGAAATATAATGACATGCGAAATGTGTTCGTAGAGTTTTCCTGTATCTGATATCTGTGTCTTTCTCCTAACTGGTTCTGTCTCATGTCTCTCCACGATGGGCCATTGCCTTTAATCGACAACTTGAAGTCAACATGCGCCCAATATATTCTCTCAGCACAATCTCACCCCATTGGCTTCCAACTAAATGGATCGAATCCAATTAATTGGAATATATAGAGGGAGTTTTACTCTAAAATGTGGTTGGAGTATTCAATTACCTTGTAGTGTTTAATGAGAACTGTAGAGAAAAAATTACCCTGTATCTAACCTGAGCTGCAGAGAGTGGTGAGCATTTGATGTGGCAGTGCCGAAGGATCTTTCCCTTTATCCTACCAGGCTGACAGAGATAGATAGTTTTTTGATTAATAAGGGGATCAGGGGTTATGGCGAGAAGGCAGTAGATAGGCTATGAGAAACATAACTGTCGTGATTAAATGCGGAGCACACACGAGTGGTCTAATCGTCGAATTTTGCTCCTGTGTCTTCTGGTTTTATTGTAGGAAGACCATCTCTGGACGATCTTAGAATAGAAAGGTGCTTGATTGCCATCGCAGATATGGTGGGTGAAGGGCATCCTTCTGTATTGTAACCCGCTAATTCTCCATGACTCTATGACAAGGTCTAAAAGGATTATCACTCATATAGGGTGGAGATTAACCTAAATTAATCCAATAATATTTTTGTCACAAGTAAGCTGACATTAGCTCTGCAATGAAGTTACTGTGAAGAAATCCTAGTCGCCACATTCCGGCACCTGTTTGGGTACGCAGACGGAGAATTCATAATGTCCAAATTACCGAACAGCACATCTTTCGGGACTTGTGGGGGGAAACCGGGGCACCCGATGGAATCCCACGCAGACACGGGGAGAACGTACACAGTTGGGACTCTGGCACTGTGAAGCAACAGTGCGACTGCGATTGGATCTAGTGCAGTGATTACTGATGCAAGGTCTAGACTAGCATAAACCAAGACAGGTTCTGGTGCAGAAATCACTGATACAAAGGTTGATTACCCTTAAATGATAAAGGATATAGAGCAGTTTATCCTGTCTTGGATAGACAGGATAAACTTTCTTATCTGTCTCTTTGTCTCTTTACATCACACTAGGGCTGATTATTGATTCAGTGTCTGGAATATTATAAACTGAGGTAGGGTCTATTGCAGTCATTCCTGCTGTAGGGTCTGGATTAATATATGTGTAAAGACTTATTAGGTCAGATGATTAAAAACTTGGTCGACGAGGCAGGTTATGTGGGATGATTTTATTAAGGGAATTGAGGTAAAGACGAGTACGGATTGCATACCAGAGATTAGGGCCGAGATGCATGAAGACATCGCAAAGTGAAACAATTCATTCTGAAGATAACATTACGCCGTGATCGATTACAGTTGCAAAACTTAAGAACAATATTTAAATAAACACCTACACGAAAGGTCAATACCTTTTTGCAGAGAATTCACTTGCTCTTCTTAGCCAGATGAGAGTTCTATGATTGGGTGGACATTTATCCTGTGGGTGCCAATTTGGGGATTCTGTGAGAGCACTGATCTGTCTAACACTGCCAGTGTATCAGATGATTGGTGAATATAAAACGAGGCAGGAAAATAATCCTCGCCATAAAACAACTTTCCAATGGATAGAGTGTAACACAAGAGTAAATTCATCATTTTGAACAAAACAGAGATTTCCATTCACTTTTGGAAAGTGCTGTGCACCGGTGTTCGCATGTAGATCTGTCCCTCAAGCCCAGTTCATTACTGGGACATTGGTAAAATATTAAACTCAATATTACCCACATGATAGCAGAGCAAATACAAATTTCATAGAACTACTTATAGGTATTAACAAAAATGAATATAATCTCCAAATCAACAATGATTGTACTCGTACAAACATGCAAATATATACAATCATTCGTTATATCGAGACAGGCAACAGGAACATGGTCCGGTAAAATATCAATAGTTAGGCCCTAGTGTGATGTAAAGAGACAAATTCCTGTGGAACATGAAAGAGGCGGAACTTAATGTAATATAATCCTATGCATGGTCTAATGTAGTATTAAATGCGTGTAACAGAAACAGAACAATGTAGTATAGACAGCGTTTACATTAATTTAAAGAAAGACAGGGTCTCATTCGGCTTGAGAACGGATTTGATGTAATACAGTGACTTAAAAAATAGAGCAGGAGTAGACCATTCTGCCCTTCGAGCCTGCTCCGCTTTTCCCCGCTTCATTTGGTCCCTTTAGAGCTTTGATCCCCAAGAGCTATGTCTAACAGTTTCTTTAAAACATGCAATACTTTCGACTCAACTTCGTTCTGTGGTAGAGAATTCCACAGATTCACGGCTCCCAGGGTGAAGATATTGTTCCTCATCACAATCCTAAATGGTTTACCTCGTATTATTAGATGGTGACCCCTCGTTCTAGCTTCCCCCACCATCGGGACCATCCTTTCTGTATCCGCCCTGTCTAGTCCTGTTGCAATTTGATCGGTTTATAATTAGAGGGGGGGAATTAATTAATATCTAATTAATCAGTGTCCTCTTTTTCTGACCCTCCTGCCAGTGGATCAAGTTTCTTCCTAATTAATCAAACAAAACAATTCTTAATTTTGAACATTTTTACCAGGCCTTGCCATAACCTGCTCGGTTAAAGGAAAACAATCCCAGCTTCCAACCGCTCTGATCGTGCAGCTCTTGCAGTGGGAAGATCAAATTGTACTTATGTTTCTGCCTTGCTTGCATTTAGATGCTATTTTTTGAATAACTGATATATTGTGTGGAGCCGATGGAATCCGATTCATCATTAGCATCATGACAGCATAAGACCCAAGACTAATAAAAAACCAGCCTCTGAAAATTAAATTGACCCATGTAAGACTGGACCCATAGTTTGAACTTTAGATTCCCCGAGCAATATTTCAGAATGTCAAAAAGCAAACCATGATAGGTTAACAGTCTTGTCTCAGTAGAATCAATATCACCTCCCACAACAGATACCTGAGCACATGATCCAGACGTGTGATCCAATGCAGGCGTGTTTAATGTTCAATTGTTCCACCTTTTAGATGTGATGATATTACAGTCTTTGGGATAGTCTCGCAATATTATTACAAAACTGGTAATCTGGAGGTCTGAACTAATACTCCAGACACAGGAGTACAAATTCCACCAGGGCATATTGTAATGTTGTGAACAGTTTTGGTCTCCTTATATAAGGATAGATATTTTGGAGGCAGTCCAGAGAAGGTTCTTCAGGTTAAGCCCGAGTATGGAGGGATTTTCAAAGCTAGGTAGCATTTCACAGCACAGAAAGAGACGTTTCAACCCATTGTTACTCTACCTGTCAGCAGAAAAAGAAGAATCTGGCCTTCAATCACAGGCCTTTCGGTAAACAGACAAACACGCTGACCAATTGCACTTCAGAGACTGACATGGGGAGAGTTTAAGTCGGTTAGGCCGACACGCATTGGAGTTTAGGAGAATGAGTGGTGAACGTTCTGAGATATATAGTGTTCTTAAGGGGTTTGACAGTGGAGACTATAGGGGTTGTTTCGGCTTGTGGGAGAGTCTAGGGCCATAGGGCACAATCTCAGAGTAAGGTGCCGCTCATTTCTGACGAGGATGAGGAGGAATTTCTTCTCTCAGAGGGAAGTGATTCTATGGAATGCTTTGCCGTAGAGAGTTGGCCTGATCAATAAATACGTTCAAGGCTGAGACAGGCAGATTTTTCATCAGTAAGGCAATCAAGGGTTATGGGGATGAGGCGGCAAAGTGGAGTTGTGGATTTTTGATTTAAAAAAAATATATTTATTAAAGTTTTTTAACACAATTTTTCTCCCTTACAAACAATAAACCCTCCCCCCGGTAACAAACAAGCAAGAAATCGCGCGGAGCAAGATATATACATGACAAGATGATATATTTACATAACTTTGTACACTGGCCTTCTCCCATACGTGCCAGTATCCCCAACCCTTCATGTTATCTCTTGCTCGTCCACCCTCCCAGGCAGTCTCCCCTTCCCGCCCCCCCTCCAGGGCGTTCACCCCCCCCCCCAGGTTGCTGATGCTGACCGGCCTTCCTCTAACGCTCCGCGAGATAGTCTAGGAACGGTTGCCCCCGCCTGTAGAACCCTTGCGCAGACCCTCTCAAGGTGAACTTAATTCTCTCCAACTTTATGAACCCAGCCATATCATTTATCCAGGCCTCCACACTGGGGGGCTTCGCCTCCTTCCACATTAGGAAGATCCTTCGCCGGGCTACTAGGGATGCAAAGGCCAGAATGCCGGCCTCTTTCGCCTCCTGCACGCCCGGCTCGTCCACTACTCCAAATAGTGCTAGCCCCCAGCTTGGCTTGACCCGGACTTTCGCCACCTGAGATATTGCACCCACCACTCCTCTCCAGAACCCCTCCAGTGCCGGACATGAGCAAAACATATGGACATGGTTCGCCAGGCTCCCCGAGCATCTTCCACATCTGTCCTCTACCCCAAAGAACCTACTCAACCTCGCCCCCGTCATGTGAGCTCTGTGAACCACCTTAAATTGTATCAGGCTGAGCCTGGCACACAAGGAAGAGGAATTAACCCTACCTAGGGCATCAGCCCACCAACCTTCCTCGATCTCTTCCCCCAGCTCCTCCTCCCATTTACCCTTCAACTCTTCTACCAGTGCTTCCCCCTCTTCTTTCATCTCCTGGTGTATTGCCGACACCTTGCCCTCCCCGACCCATACACCCGAGATCACCCTGTGTGAATTTCTTGTGCCGGGAGCAACGGGAATTCCCTCACCTGTCGCCTCACAAAAGCCCTCACCTGCATATATCTAAAGGCGTTTCCCGGGGGTAACTCGAACTTCTCCTCCAGTGCCCCTAGACTCGCAAACTTCCCGTCAATGAACAGGTCCCCCATTCTTCTAATCCCCACCCGATGCCAGCTCTGGAACATCTTCCCTGGGACAAACCGGTGGTTACCCCTGATCGGGGACCACACCGATGTTCCCATTGCACCCCTGTGCCGTCTCCACTTGCCCCAGATCCTTAGCGTTGCTGCCACCACCAGGCTCGTGGTATACTTTGACGGCGAGAGCGGCGGCGGTGCCGTCACCAATGCCCCCAGGCTCGTTCCTTTACAGGACGCCATCTCCATCCTCTTCCATGCCACCCCCTCTCCCTCCATAACCCACTTGCGGATCATCACCACATTTGTTGCCCAGTAGTAGCTCCCCAGGTTTGGCATCGCCAACCCTCCTCGGTCCCTACTGCATTCCAGGAACCCTCTCCTTACCCTCGGGGTCTTGTTCGCCACACAAACCCCATAATACTCCTACCTACTCTCTTTAAAAAGGCCTTAGTGATCACGGTGGGAAGGCACTGAAACACAAACAGAAACCTCGGAAGGACCGGCATTTTGACCGACTGCACCCTACCCGCCAGGGAAAGTGGTAACATGTCCCATCTTTTGAAATCCTCCTCTATTTGCTCCACCAGCCTCGTCAGATTCAGTTTATGTAGGGCCCCCCATCTCCTGGCTATCTGGATCCCCAGATACCGAAAACTCCCCTCCGCCCTCCTCAGCGGTAGGTCCCCTATCCCTCTTTCTTGGTCCCCCGCCTGTAATACAAAGAGCACTCTTCCCTACATTGAGCTTATAGCTCAAAAAGTACCCAAACTCCCTTAGAGTCTGCATGACCTCCACCATCCCCTCCATTGGATCCACCACGTACAGCAACAGGTCATCCGCATATAGCGACACCCGATGCTCTTCTCCCCCTCGGACCACCCCCCTCCATTTATTAGACTCCCTCAATGACATGGCCAATGGTTCGATCGCCAATGCAAACAACAAGGGGGACAGGGGGCACCCCTGCCTCGTCCCTCGGTACAGTCAAAAGTACTCCGACCTCCGCTGGTTCGTCACCGGGGCTCTGTAAAGGAGCTTAACCCAACTGATAAACCCTCCCCCAAACCCAAACCTACGCAGCACCTCCCAGGTACTCCCACTCTACTCGGTCAAAGGCCTTCTCCGCGTCCATAGCTACCACTATCTCCGCCTCTCCATCCACCGATGGCATCATCATCACGTTTAAGAGCCGCCGCACGTTACTGTTTAATTGCCTGCCCTTTACGAATCCCGTCTGGTCTTCATGGATCACCCCCGGGACAGACACAGTCCTCGATCCTCGTGGCCAGCACTTTTGCCAGCAACTTTGCATCCACATTGAGGAGCGAGATCGGCCTGTACGATCCACATTGCAGTGGGTCCTTGTCCCGTTTAGGATCAAAGAAATTGTCGCTTCCGACATTGTCGGAGGCAGTGTCCCCTCCTCTCTTGCCTCATTAAAGGTCCTCACTAATAGCGGGGCCAACAGGTCTACGTACTTCCTGTAGAACTCCACCGGGAATCCGTCCGGTCCTGGGGCCTTCCCCGCCTGCATGCTCCCCAAACGCTTGCTCAGCTCCTCCAACCCAATTGGTGCCCCCAAACCAGCCACCTCTTGCTCCTCCATCCTCGGGAATCTCAGCCGGTCTAGGAATCGTCTCGTCCCCTCTTCCCCGCTGGGGGCTGGGATCTGTACAGCTCTTCATCGAAGGCCTTAAATACCTCGTTTATTTTTGTCGCACTCCGAACTGTGGCACCCCTTCCATCTCTGACTCCCCCTATTTCCCTCACTGCCATCCTCTTACGGAGCTGGTGTGCCAGCATCCGACTAGCCTTTTCCCCATATTCGTAGGTCGCCCCCTGCGCTTTCCCCCACTGTGCCTACGCCTTCCCTGTGGTCAACTCCAGCAGCAACCCTTTCCCCCCCCCCTCCCCCCCCCCCCCCGCTAGACCCCTGTCTAGCTTTTCTGCTCCCCCCATGTCACTCCCGTAAGTCAGCTGAGACCTGCTGACCCCGGCTTCCCCCGCCGTCCCATTGACCTCCCCGTGTGGGAGACCCCAATCTATCTGCGTTCCTTCGTTCCCCTTCCCGCCTTTCTTCCCGTGCACGGGAAAACCCCCCCGCTTTCCACAGCCCACTCCGCCCCCTCTGGCGCAGCTCCTGTCTCTCTCCCGCCTTGTCTCTCTCCCCCAGACCATGTAACATTCCTGCGCGTGGTTGACCCCCTATATACACCAACCATCACACATCACACCTCAAACATCCCCCCCCACCCTCACAAACCCTCAGTTGGAGACCAACTTTTCGGTTTGAATACAGGTCCACGCCTCTTCAGGCGTTTCGAAGTAATAGTGTTGGCCCTTGTATTTGACCCACAGTTGCGCCGGCTGCAGAATTCCGAACTTCACTCCTTTTTGGTGCAGCACCGCTTTGGCCCGGTTGAAACCCGCTCTCCGCTTTGCAACCTCCGTGCTCCAGTCCGGGTATATTCGGATCTCTGCATTGTCCCACTTACTGCTTCGCTCCTTCTTGGCCCATTTCAGGACCCACTCTCTGTCCGTGAACCGGTGAAATCTCACCACCATCGCCCTTGGCGGCTCATTTGCCTGGGGCTTCCTCGCCAGCACCCGGTGTGCCCCGTCCAACTCCAGCAGCCTCAAAGGGGCCTCCTTGCCCATCATCGCCCCGAGCATCGTGCTCACATATGCCCCGGCATCGGCCCCCTCCAATCCTTCAGGGAGACCCAGGATCCGCAGATTCTTTCACCTCGACCTGTTCTCCAGGTCTTCAAGTCTTCCCGCCCACCTCTTGGGTGGCGCCTCGTGCTACTCCACTCTCACCGCCAGGCCCAAGAGCTCCCTCGTTCTGACTGACTCTTTTCTCTACCTCCTGGATCTGAACCTCGTGGGCCTTCTGGGTGATCCCGAGTCCTTCAATTGCCGAAAGCATAGGCGCCAGCAGCTCCTTGTGCACCTCCTCGTGCTGCTCCTCGAAGCAGCGCTTGATGAACTCCTGCAGCTCCCCTTTGTCTCTGGCCGCCGCCATTTTGTTTTCTTTCCCTCGCTTCTCCCGCTGCTCCAGTGCCGATTTTGTGGCTGTTACACTTTTGGCCCCTTTCATAGAAGTTGGAGGGGGACCTCTCTCTTCCCTTCCCCACGGGTTGACATCAAAAAAGGTTCTGTTGGGGCTCCTCTAGCGAGCCCGAAAGTCCGTGGTAGCGGGAGCTGCCGAATCATGCGGCTTAGCTCCGCATAGCCGCAACCGGAAGCAGTTGTGGATTTTATCAGATCAGCCACGATCTCATTGAATGGCAGATCATATTCCATCAGCTGAATGGCCAACATCTGCTCCTCCCTCTTATAGTTTTATGGTAGCTGGGGGAAATAGCAATTGAATGAATTAATAAATCAGAAATAAAAATCACCGTGTCATTCATAATACTCATGAAGCTATCGAAATTTCGCCAAGCCCAGCAGATTCACCAATGCCCTTCAGGCGAAGAAAGCTTCCCTCATTAATCTGTCTGCCCTATATGTAACTCTAGTTCAACAATGATAGGTGACTATTAACTATCTCTGATATTGCCGAGCAAGCAAGTCAGTTGATGGGAAGATGCTACAGAAAGTCAAATGTGAATTAAACCGCCCGAAGTGCACCTTATCAAAAAGGTGGTTCACATCCGGCTCCTCGGGATGGACAGTTAATGCTGACTGTCATTGATGGCCATATGGCGGAAATGAATCCAAAACTGTTCAAAGTGCTGCAGATTCTGGAAATCTAAAACTAAAACAACAAAAAAGGCTGCTCAGCAAGTCAGTGATCATCAGCAGAGAGAGAAACAGATTCACATTTCAGGTGGATTACCTCATTGACATAATTCTAAAGAGCAGAGCTGCTTTTCCCAGTATGCTAGACCAATGTCCGTTCTTCAACTAAAATCGCAGATTAGCTGGTGACTTATCACATCTCAGTTTGTGGGAGCTTGCTGTGCACTAATTCCCTGCTCTGCTTCCAACATTACAGCAGTGACTAAATTCAGCAAAAATATATCAGTGAGTTTTAAGGGCGTTGGGGTGACCTGAGGTCGAGTAAAGCGTTTTACAAAAGCAAGCTCTTTCCAAATGTTTACTTTTTAAAATGCAAGTTGTAACATGTCGAATGATCTGTGATTAATGTGACAATAGATCACTCCACTGCCTTACGTTTTAATTTAAATACTTTAAATTGGTTAATATTTCAATCAAAGTCACATTCAGTGGAAAAGTAGCTGGTTAAAGGTGCTTTATTAATTGAGGCTTCATAACTTTCAGAATGAATACTTAATTTAAATCTATTTTTCTTTCAATTAAGTAACATCTGTTCTAATGGAAGTTTCTATTCATTTTAACCAACTGTCAATATTCTTAAAATAAACCACTATTTGGAGTTGAAACTAATCAATACGTGAATGTGTTTATCTCGTTTTGCTGAAATGCACACTTAATTGTGACCAGTGAGGTGTTTCGGTAAATAAACACAGAAATAGAAGTCCCAGTTTAGATTGTGGACTGAGAAAAACAAAACAAATATTTCCCCACCAACAGAACACTGAAATAGAGGCAAGGATGCAAATAGATCAACGGATTCCAGTAATGCTTGTTTTTCAACATTTTTTATTCATCAGTTGTATGAGAAAAATTTCATGATGATATCCATGTTCAGAATTAGGAAAGATTCCCTCTAATCTCTAAATATAAGGACCTGCGAAATGTGTTCGTAGAGTTTTTCTGGATCCTATCTCTCTCTCTGCCTTTCTCATAACTCTCCGCGATGGGTCATTGTGCTTAATCGACAACATGAAGTCAACATGTGGCCAATACATTCTCTCAGCCCAATCGCACCCCATTGGTTTCCAACTAAATGGATTGAATCCAATGAATTGGAATACGTAGAGGGAGTTTAACTCTAAAATGTGGGTGGAGCATTCAATGATCTTGGAGTGTTAATGAGAACTGTAGGACAATTTTACTCTATATCTGAACGGGGCTGCACCTGGTGCCGAGGATTTGATGTGGCAGGGCCGGAGAATCTTTCCTTGTACTTCACCAAGCTGCCGTGACCTTGGAGCATTTGTTTACCCAGGGTGGAGCCAGCTTTACTTGCATGTAACCTGCACTAAACCTGCCCTGTGAGTGTTTGTTATGAATGTGCACAGGGAGCTTTACTCCGTATCTGAACTCTGCTGGACCTGACCTGGGTGGGTTTGATGGAAAAATGCAGAGGTTTCTTTACCCAGTAACTAACCCCACTGTCAACCTGGCTTGGGGATCTCGGAAGGAAGAGTGCAGAAGAGCTTTTACCTGGTATAGAACCCTTGATTTCCAGGCCTTTAATGTGTCTAAGCGAGTTATGTAGAGGGAATTTCGTTCCACCTAATAATAATCGCTTGTTGTCACAAGTAGGCTTCAATTAAGTTACTGTGAAAAGCCTCAAGTCGCCACATTCCACCGCCTGTTGAGAGAGGCCAGTATGGTAATCGAACCCGCACTGCTGGCATTGGTCTGCATTGCAAGCCAGCTATTTCGCCCGCTGTGCTAAACCAGCCCCTCATGCAATCTGCAGCTGCTCTGGGAATGTTTGATGGGGACAGTATGATTGAAGAAGTCCTGGCGACATCTTGCCTCCAACCAATGATGCAACTGTCCTGCGAGTGTTTGAAGGGACAGTAGGCCCTGCCTCTGTATTGTACCAGGCCGTGAACCCACCTCTGTTTATGTTATATTACCTCGTACCCGTGTCAGTTTATATTCAATAATAATAGGTGCAGGGTAAGCACATTCCCTTTAGAGTGAAGGGTAAGACGGGTAGAAGTAGGGAACCCTGGATGACTCGAGATATTGAGACTCTGGTCAAAAAGAAGAAGGAGGCATATGACGTACATAAGCAACTGGGATCACGTGGATCCCTTGAAGAGTATAGAGATTGTCGAAATAGAGTTAAGAGGGAAATCAGGAGGGCAAAAAGGGACATGAAATTGCTTTGGCAAATAATGCAAGGGAGAATCCAAAGAGATTCTACAAATACATAAAGGGGAAAAGAGTAACTAGGGACAGAGTAGGGCCTCTTAAGGATCAACAAGGGCATCTATGTGCAGAGCCACAAGAGTTGGGTGAGATCCTGAATGAATATTTCTCATCGGTATTCACGGTGGAGAAAGGCATGGATGTTAGGAAACTAGGGGAAATAAATAGTGATGTCTTGAGAAGTGTGCATATTACAGAGGAGGAGGTGCTGGAAGTCTTAAAGCGCATCAAGGTAGATAAATCCCCGGGACCTGATGAAATGTATCCCAGGGTGTTGTGGGAGGCTAGGGAGGAAATTGCGGGTCCCCTAACTGAGATATTTGAATCATCGGCAGCCACAGGTGAGGTGCCTGAAGATTGGAGAGTGGCGAATGTTGTGCCCTTGTTTAAGAAGGGCAGCAGGGAAAAGCCTGGGAACTACAGACCGGTGAGCCTAACGTCTGTAATAGGTAAGTTGCTAGAAGGTATTCTGAGAGACAGGATCTACAAGCATTTAGAGAGGCAAGGACTGATTCGGGGCAGTCAGCATGGCTGTGTGCGTGGAAAATCATGTCTCACAAATTTGATTGAGTTTTTTGAGGGGGTGACCAAGAAGGTAGATGAGGGCAGTGCAGTAGACGTTGTCTACATGGACTTTAGCAAAGCCTTTGACAAGGTACCGAATGGTAGGTTGTTGCAGAAGGTTAAAGCTCACGGGATCCAGGGTGAGGTTGCCAATTGGATTCAAAATTGGCTGGACGACAGAAGGCAGAGGGTGGTTGTAGAGGGTTGTTTTTCAAACTGGAGGCCTGTGACCAGTGGTGTGCCTCAGGGATCGGTGCTGGGTCCACTGTTATTTGTGATTTATATTAATGATTTGGATGAGAATTTAGGAGGCATGTTTAGTAAGTTTGCAGATGACACCAAGATTGGTGGCACAGTGGATAGTGAAGAAGGTTATCTAGGATTGCAACGGGATCTTGATCAATTAGGCCAGTGGGCCGACGAATGGCAGATGGAGTTTAATTTAGATAAATGTGAGGTGATGCATTTTGGCAGATCGAATCAGGCCAGGACCTACTCAGTTAATGGTATGGCGTTGGGGAGAGTTATAGAACAAAGAGATCTAGGAGTACAGGTTCATAGCTCCTTGAAGGTGGAGTCGCAGGTGGACAGGGTGGTGAAGAAGGCATTCGGCATGCTTGGTTTCATTAGTCAGAACATTGAATACAGGAGTTGGGACGTCTTGTTGAAGTTGTACAAGACACTGGTACGGCCACACTTGGAATACTGTGTGCAGTTCTGGTCACCCTATTATAGGAAGGATATTATTAAACTGGAAAGAGTGCAGAAAAGATTTACTAGGATGTTGCCGGGACTTGATGGTTTGAGTTATAAGGAGAGGCTGGATAGACTGGGACTTTTTTCCTTGGAGCGTAGGAGGCTTAGGGGTGATCTTATAGAGGTTTATAAAATAATGAGGGGCATAGATAAGGTAGATAGTCAACATCTTTTCCCAAAGGTAGGGGAGTCTAAAACTAGAGGGTATAGGTTTAAGGTGAGAGGGGAGAGATTCAGAAGGGCCCAGAGGGGCAATTTCTTCACTCAGAGGGTAGTGAGTGTCTGGAATGGGCTGCCAGAGGTAGTAGCAGAGGCGGGTACAATTGTGTCTTTTAAAAAACATTTAGATAGTTACATGGGTAAGATGGGTATAGAGGGTTATGGGCCACGTGCGGGCAACTGGGACTAGCTTAATGGTAAAAACTGGGCGGCATGGACTGGTTGGGCCGAAGGGCCTGTTTCCATGCTGTAAACTTCTATAATAAGGATCTGTTTCTGATTGTTCATATTAAACTAGGCCACCAATTAGAGGACATGCCTTGCTCAATAAGGAGTTCAGGGGTTATTGGAAGAAGGCAGGAGAATGGGGATTCGGAACATATCGGCCAGGACTTAATGGCGGAGCAGTCTCGATGGGTCGAATGGCCTAATTCTGCTCCTATATCTTATGGACACATGGAACCTGTTTGTCTCTGTTTACATTAACCTAGAACCTGACTCTGTGTCTATTAATTTAAACCTGTCTCTGTATTAAATTAGACACAGCCTCAGTTCTGCATTGGGCCATATCTCTGTTCATATTACATTGGGCCCGGCCTCAGTATTTGCTGCGGTACACCATGCACAATAATGTCGAAAGTGGCTGGGGTGGAAATTGTGAAGAGAAAGAAAAACTGAGGTAACAGTAATAATGTAAAATTCTTCAGCGAGCAATGCTGATCTATGCCCAGATAAACGTCGCCATCTGTCTTGTCAGCACCCTAGTCGTGTGTACATACAACCGCAGATCTCCCTGATCTTCTTGCAGCCATTTCAAATTGTGCAACTTAACTTCTATTGCCTGGGCCTAGTGCAATAAACTAAGGGAATGGACCAGTTGTAATTGTGCAACATAAGCAAAGGACCATTAGATAAATAACTGAGTACTTAATGTTACAGCAACATTCATTCTCTTCACAACGGCCACACAGTAGCTGCAGTGTGTAACATCGACAGGATGCACTGCAACAACTCGCCAAGAATTCTTCAACAGCACCTTCCATACCCGAGACCTCCGAGAATCACAAGGGCAACAAGCACATGAGAACATAATACGCTGCATCCTCCTACACATACAGCTCTCTGGGTAGAAATTGGTCTTGGGCATTGGCAAAGAAGAAATGCCAACTGAAATCTAATTCCGCTAACTGCACTGAAAATGAATATCAAATGTTGCATTGCACACACTGTAGACACTATACATCCCGTTTCAGGCTGTTGCCATATACTGATTTCTTGTCCAAAATATGTATTTAATATATTATATTTCCATCTCAAAGACATGTGGAATAATGCGCCCACAGTTAAAAACAGAGGTATCATCTGGTGCATTAATAAAAGTGAGCACGTCTCGGAAAAAATAGGCAGATTCAGGATCAAATATAGAATCCCTATAGGGCAGAAGGTCACTCGGCTCATAGCATCTGCACCGACCTATGAAAGATCACCCTCCCCCATTCCCCCGCCCTTGCACCATGACCTGCGCAATTTAGAATGGCCAATAAACTTAACCGCCGCATCTTTGGACTATGGGAGGAAACCGGAGCACCCCGGAGGAAAGCCACTCAGACACAGGGAGAAAGTGCAAACTCGGCACGATAGTCAAGAATTGAACCCTGGAGCTATGAGGCAGCAGTGCTAACCTCTGCGCCACCGTCCCGCCGGTAACATAAGCAGAGACTGGGTCGAGTGCAATCTAAACTGAGTTCTGGTCTAGCGGAGTGTCGACTGATACAAATTCAGACACAAACAATGCAGCAATAAGAAGGATATTGTACAATACAAGAATAACAGGCAGGGCCTAGTGTTATATAAACAGGGACATGTGCAGGTGTAGCATTAACTAAAGCAGGATTTACTTTATTAGAATCTAACTATCTAGTAGAGTAATAATTGAGACAGAACCACATGTGATGCAAACAGAATGTTGTTCCAGTTTACGATGCACAGATAAACGTTCTGATGCAGTAACGATTGTGACGCATTTCTTGCCAGATTAACCGAGACATGGATCAGTGCGTCATAATTAATGATTTGTGATATAAACAGGATGTGGGCTGGTATATTAACAACTGATATTCAGCCGAGTGCAGGAAAACTGAGAGAGAGCCTGTTGCAATGTGATAGAGACACGGCCGAGTTACTTTATACCGAGGCGGGGGCTGGGTGAATGTAAGCTGAGAGATATGTTTAAAATGATTTAATAGGATCTTGGCGTCACCAGTAACGTCAACATTTGATGCCAATTCCTAATTGCCCTTGAGAATGTGGTGTTGAACCCTCTTATTGAACCATTGCATCCCATCCTGAGCAAGTGCTGATCGGAAGGGATTCCAGGATTTTGACCAGTGACAGTGAAGGAACAGAAACATAGTTCCCATCAAGATGGTGTGTGGCTTGGCGGGGAACTTGCAAGGCCTACTGTTGCAATGCATCGGTCGGGCCTGGTCCTTTTAGATGGCTGAGTTTGTGGGTTTGGAAGGTGCTATAGAAGGAGGCAGTTGCTGCAGTAGATTCTTGAATATCGTTCACGCTGCTAGAATTGTACACCCGTGATTCAAGGAGTGAATGTTTAAGCTGGTCGATGGGGTGTTGTCGAGACAGCTGCTTTGTCCTGGATGGCGTCGCGATTCTCTCGTGTTGCTTGAGGGGCACATGTGAGACAAATGGAGAACATTCAGTTAAACTCCCGACTTCTGCCTTACAATGATGGATCTGGGTTAGGAGGTCAGGAGGTGAGATACTCACCGCAGAATTTCCAGCCACTGAGCTGCTCTTGTAGCCATATTATTTAAAAGAGTCTTCCAATTCAGTTATTAATCAATGAAAATCCAGAGGATGTTGATAGTGGGGGATTCAATCACGGTAGTGTCATTTAAAATCCAGGGGAGATGGTTAGAATCTCCCTTTTTGGGATGGTCATTGCCTGACACTGTCCAAGTCTTGTTGTATATGAAGACAGACTGCTTCAGTATTAGAGGAGTCGAATATGGTGCAGAACATTTAGTAATCATCAGCGAACATCCCACTTCTGACCTTATGATGAATTGAGAAGCTCGGGCCGGGGACATTATGCTATGGAGACTATATGTGACAGGGTGATCCTTGACACTTCTCATGAAGTTGCTGATGATCGAATGCGGACTGACAGGGAAATAATTAGCCGGGTTGGATTTTTCATGCCTTTTGTGGACGGGTCATGTTTGGCAATGTTATACATTGTTGGGTACATGCCAGTGCTGTACCTGTACTGGAGGAACTTGTCTGGGGCGCATCCAGTTCTGGAGCACAAACCTTCAATATTGCTGCTGGAATGTTGCCAGGGATAATGCATTTGCAGCGCCGTCTGCCATTTCTTGATATCGTGTGGAGTGAATCAAATTTCCTGAAGACTGACACCCATGATGATGCAGACCACTGGAGGAGGCCGAGATGGACCATCCTCTCGGCACCTCTGGCAGAAACTTTCAGTCTTGTTTTTTGCTCTGACGTGCTGGGGTCCCCCATCATTGAAGAGGGAAATTTTATTGATGCTCCTATTCCGGCTACTTGTTTATTTATTCATTAATATTCAGGACTGGATGTGGCAAAACTGCAGAGATCGATCCTGTAAATTGAAAATAGGATCACATTGATTGTGTGATATAAACATTGACAAGTACTGGTGCCGTATTAATTTAGACAGACTGTTGTGTATTATAAACAAAGACAGAGTCTACTCTGACAAAAATACAGATGAAGTCCAATTTAAAATTAGCAGAGACAGCAGTAATTATTGAGGCAATGTCTGCTTCATGTAATGCAAGGCATCTCGATTTAAATTCCATCTGCTGGCCAAAAGTTGCAATTGCAGTTACTGTGAAAATGTCGCTGTCTGGTATAATCCATGATGTTGATGTATCCATAATCCATTTCCACAAATGTAATATCGCATCGCCTTCTGCGGGAGGTGCCAACATATAAAGTGTAACTAATTGCAGGTGTCGCTGACTGATTCTCCCACATTGAGATCAGCACCAGAGCAAAGCGGCTCGATTCCTGGTCATGCATTTTTGTTCATCTTTGTTAAATAGAGAAATGTTTACCTGGGCGCTGGATGGAGTCTATGGGAAATGTAACATTCATCTGACAAACATAGTGTTGGGGAGAGTTTATTGATTCATTATACCACCTGGAAAATGGTTGGGGCCATTGTCTCCGAAGCTTCCCAGGAAGTTAACATGGGATTTTAATTTTAAAGGTGAAATGTGGGTGTGCGTGTAAGACAGAGAGAATGCGTGTGTGAGAGACTGTGTGTGTGTGTGTGTGTATTTGTGTGAAACACATGTTGCGTACAACTAAATTTCACAAAGGTCACGGCATCCTTCTATTTCCAATAGATACACAGCAAATGTTTCCACAAATGTTGCACCTGAAGCTCCCAATTGTCACCTGGGTTGTCATTTTCTCGGTTTGTGTCTATTTCAAGCTGCTAAATCCACTGGTCCTGGTAGTTCACACCAGCACACCGGAGGTGTCGCCATTTTTTTCAGTTTGCAGCTGGTGACTCCCAATTGTTTTTTTTTAAATATATTTTATTCAAATTTTTTGGCCAACCATAACAACAGTACATTGTGTATCTTTTACACAGTAATATAACAATATAAATAACAATGGCCAGTTTTTTAAACAAGAAATAAATAATGTATAAACAACATCAAAATGAAAAAAACAAAACCTTGTCCCAAATAAATACCCTCCAAAAAATACAATACAGCCGTCCAGTATACAATTACCTATAACAACAACCTATACATATTATACTTATACACTAACATCCCTGAGAGTCCTTCTGGTTCCTCCCCCCCCCCCCCCCACGCCCTCCCCCCCCCCCCCCGGGTTGCTGCTACTGTCTTCTTCTTTTCCATTCCCTCTATCTTTCTGTGAGGTATTCGACGAACGGTTGCCACCACCTGGTGAACCCTTGAGCCGATCCCCTTAGGACGAACTTAATCCGTTCCAGCTTTATAAACCCTGCCATGTCATTTATCCAGGTCTCCACACCCGGGGGCTTGGCTTCCTTCCACATCAACAGTATCCTGCACCGGGCTACTAGGGATGCAAAGGCCAAAACATCAGCCTCTTTCACCTCCTGCACTCCCGGCTCTTCTGCAACCCCGAATATAGCCAACCCCCAGCTTGGTTCGACCTGGACCCCCACCACCTTCGAAAGCACCTTTGTCACCCCCACCCAAAACCCCTGTAGTGCCGGACATGACCAGAACATGTGGGTGTGATTCGCTGGGCTTCTCGAGCATCTCGCACACCTATCCTCTACTCCAAAAAATTTACTGAGCCGTGCTCCAGTCATATGCGCCCTGTGTAACACCTTAAATTGTATCAGGCTTAGCCTAGCACACGAGGACGATGAGTTTACCCTACTTAGGGCATCAGCCCACAGCCCCTCCTCAATCTCCTCCCCCAGCTCTTCTTCCCATTTCCCTTTCAGCTCATCTACCATAATCTCCCCCTCGTCCCTCATTTCCCTATATATGTCTGATACCTTACCGTCCCCCACCCATGTCTTTGAGATCACTCTGTCCTGCACCTCCTGCGTTGGGAGCTGCGGGAATTCCCTCACCTGTTGCCTCGCAAAAGCCCTCAGTTGCATATACTGGAATGTATTCCCCTGGGGCAACCCATATTTTTCGGTCAGCGCTCCCAGAATTGCAAACGTCCCATCTACAAACAGATCTCTCAATTGTGTTACTCCTGCTCTTTGCCATGTTCCAAATCCCCCATCCATTCTCCCTGGAGCAAACCTATGGTTATTTCTTATTGGGGACCACACCGAGGCTCCCGTCTTTCCCCTATGCCGTCTCCACTGCCCCCAAATTTTCAATGTAGCCACCACCACCGGGCTTGTGGTGTATTTCTTCGGTGAGAACGGCAATGGCGCCGTCACCATAGCTTGTAGGCTAGTCCCCCTGCAGGATGCCCTCTCCAATCTCTTCCATGCCGCTCCCTCCTCTTCTCCAATCCACTTACATACCATTGAGATATTGGCGGCCCAGTAGTACTCACTTAGGCTCGGTAGTGCCAGCCCCCCCTCTATCCCTACTACGCTGCAAAAATCCCTTCCTCACTCTCGGGGTCTTCCCGGCCCACACAAAACTCATGATACTCTTCTCAATCCTTTTGAAAAAAGCCTTCGTGATCACCACCGGGAGGCACTGAAACACGAAGAGGAATCTCGGGAGGACCACCATTTTAACCGCCTGCACCCTCCCTGCCAGTGACAGGGATACCATGTCCCATCTCTTGAAGTCCTCCTCCATCTGTTCCACCAACCGCGTTAAATTAAACCTATGCAATGTACCCCAATTCTTGGCTATCTGGATCCCCAAGTAGCGAAAGTCCCTTGTTACCTTCCTCAGCGGTAAGTCCTCTATTTCTCTGCTCTGCTCCCCTGGGTGCACCACAAACAACTCACTTTTCCCCATGTTCAGTTTATATCCTGAAAATTCTCCAAACTCCCCAAGTATCCGCATTATCTCTGGCATCCCCTCCGCCGGGTCCGCCACATACAACAACAAATCGTCCGCATACAGAGATACCCGGTGTTCTTCTCCTCCCCTGAGTACTCCCCTCCACTTCCTGGAACCCCTCAATGCTATTGCCAGGGGCTCTATCGCCAGTGCAAACAATAATGGGGACAGAGGACATCCCTGCCTCGTCCCTCTATGGAGCCGAAAATACGCAGACCACCGTCCATTCGTGACCACGCTCGCCATCGGGGCCCTATACAGCAGCTGTATCCATCTAATATACTCATCTCCAAAGCCAAATCTCCTCAACACCTCCCACAAATAATCCCACTCCACTCTATCAAATGCTTTCTCGGCATCCATCGCCACCACTATCTCCGCTTCCCCCTCTGGTGGGGGCATCATCATTACCCCTAGCAGCCCCCGTATATTCGTATTCAGCTGTCTCCCCTTCACAAACCCAGTTTGGTCCTCATGGACCACCCCCGGGACACAATCTTCTATCCTCATTGCCATTACCTTGGCCAGAATCTTAGCGTCTACGTTCAGGAGGGAAATAGGCCTATAGGACCCGCATTGCAGCGGGTCTTTTTCCTTCTTTAGGAGAAGCGATATCGTTGCCTCTGACATAGTCGGGGGCAGCTGTCCCCTTTCCCTCGCCTCATTAAAAGTTCTCATCAGTAGCGGGGCGAGCAGGTCCACATATTTCCTGTAAAATTCAACTGGGAATCCATCCGGTCCCGGGGCCTTCCCCGCCTGCATGCTCCTAATTCCTTTCACTACTTCCTCCATTTCGATCTGTGCTCCCAGTCCCACCCTCTCCTGCTCCTCCACATTAGGAAATTCCAGCTGGTCCAGAAAACACATCATTCTCTCCTTCCCATCCGGGGGCTGAGCTTCATATAATCTTTCATAGAATGCCTTGAACACTCCATTCACTCTCTGCGCTCCCCGCTCCATCTCTCCCTCCTCATCCCTCACTCCTCCTATTTCCCTCGCTGCTCCCCTTTTCCTCAATTGGTGGGCCAGCAACCTGCTCGCCTTCTCCCCATATTCGTACTGTACACCCTGTGCCTTCCTCCACTGTGCCTCTGCAGTACCCGTTGTCAGCAAATCAAATTCTACGTGTAGCCTTTGCCTTTCCCTGTACAGTCCCTCCTCCGGTGCCTCTGCAGATTGCCTGTCCACCCTCAGAAGTTCTTGCAGCAACCGCTCCCGTTCCCTACTCTCCTGCTTTCCTTTATGTGTCCTGATTGATATCAGCTCCCCTCTAACCACTGCCTTCAGCGCCTCCCAGACCACTTCCACCTGGACCTCCCCATTATCATTGAGTTCCAAGTACTTTTCAATACACCCCCTCACCCTTAGACACACCCCCTCATCCGCCATTAGTCCCATGTCCATTCTCCAGGGTGGACGCCGTTCTTTTTCCTCCCCTATCTCCAAGTCCACCCAGTGTGGAGCGTGATCCGAAATAGCTATCGCCGCATACTCCGTCCCCCTCACCTTCAGGATCAACGCCCTTCCCAAAACAAAAAAGTCTATTCACGAATAAACTTTGTGGACAGAGGAGAAAAACGAAAACTCCTTGCTCCTAGGTCTGCTAAATCTCCATGGGTCTACTCCTCCCATCTGCTCCATAAAGTCTTTAAGCACCTTGGCTGCTGCCGGCCTCCTTCCAGTCCTGGACCTCGATCTGTCCAGCCCTGGTTCCAGCACCGTGTTAAAATCCCCACCCATTACCAACTTCCCCACCTCTAGGTCCGGGATACGTCCTAACATGCGCCTCATAAAGTTGGCATCATCCCAGTTCGGGGCATATACGTTCACCAAGACCACCGCCTCCCCCTGTAATTTGCCACTCACCATCACGTATCTGCCCCCACTATCCGCCACCATGGTCTTTGCCTCAAACATTACCCGCTTCCCCACTAGTATAGCCACCCCCCTGTTTTTCGCATGTAGCCCCGAATGAAACACCTGCCCCACCCATCCTTTGCGTAGTCTAACCTGGTCTATCAGTTTCAAATGCGTCTCCTGTAACATAACCACATCTGCCTTAAGTTTCTTAAGGTGTGCGAGTACCCGTGCCCTCTTTATCGGCCCGTTCAGCCCTCTCACATTCCACGTGATCAGCCGGGTTGAGGGGCTCTTTACCCCCCCCCCCCTTGTCGATTAGCCATCCCCTTTTATCCAGCTCCTCACCCGGTTCCCACGCAGCTGTGTCCCCCCCAGGCGGTGCCCTCCCGCCCCGCCCACCCCACCCCATACCAGCTCCCCCTTCTCCCCAGCAGCAGCAACCCAGTAAATCCCCCCTCCCACCCCCTCTGCTAGATCCCCCACTAGCGTAGTTACACCCCCCATGTTGCTCCCAGAAGTCAGCAAACTCTGGCCGACCTCGGCTACCCCCCGTGACCTCGGCTCGCACCGTGCGACGCCCCCTCCTTCCTGCATCCCTATTCCCGCCATAATTATCATAGCGCAGGAACAAAACCCGCGCTTCCCTTTTGGCCCCGCCCCCAATGGCCAACGCCCCCAGCTCCTCCACCTCCCTTCTTCCCTCCCCCACAACCTGTGGAAGAGAGAAAAGTTACCGGGTCACAGGATTAACAACATAAAAATCATCTATCCCCCTTTTTTCCCCCCTCTTCGCCCCCCATACTCGCCCCACCACTTTGTCTCAAACTTTCTTTTTTAATAACCCGCTTATTCCAATTTCTCTTCAACAATAAATGTCCACGCCTCATCCGCCGTTTCAAAGTAGTGGTGCTTCCCTTGATATGTGACCCACAGTCTTGCCGGCTGCAGCATTCCAAATTTAATCTTCTTTTTATGAAGCACCGCCTTGGCCCGATTAAAGCTCGCCCTCCTTCTCGCCACCTCCGCACTCCAGTCTTGATATACGCGGATCACTGCGTTCTCCCACCTACTGCTCCGAGTTTTCTTTGCCCATCTAAGGACCATCTCTCTGTCCTTAAAACGGAGGAATCTCACCACTATGGCTCTGGGAATTTCTCCTGCTCTCGGTCCTCGCGCCATCACTCGGTATGCTCCCTCCACCTCCAACGGACCCGTCGGGGCCTCCGCTCCCATTAACGAGTGCAGCATCGTGCTCACATATGCCCCGGCATCCGCCCCTTCTGCACCTTCAGGAAGACCAAAAATCCTTAAATTCTTCCTCCTCGCATTATTCTCCAGCACCTCCAGCCTTTCCACACATCGTTTATGGTGTGCCTCATGCATCTCCGTCTTCACCACCAGGCCCTGTATATCGTCCTCGTTCTCGGCAGCCTTTGCCTTCACGACCCGAAGCTCCCGCTCCTGGGTCTTTTGCTCATCTTTTAGCCCTTCAATCGCCTGTAATATCGGGGCCAACAGCTCCTTCTTCATCTCCTTTTTAAGCTCTTCCACGCAGCGTTTCAAAAACTCGTATTGTTCAGGGCCCCATATTAAACTGCCACCTTCCGACGCCATCTTGGTTTTTGCTTGCCTTCCTTGCCGCTGCTCTAGAGGATCCACCGCAATCCAGCCACTTTCCTCTCCTTTTTCCATCCGTATCCAGGGGGGATTCCCTTCTGGTTTACCGCACAGTACTTTTAGCCGTTAAAATTGCCGTTGGGGCTCTTATTAAGAGCCCAAAAGTCCGTTCCACCGGGAGCTGCCGAAACGTGCGACTTAGCTGGTCATCGCCGCACCCGGAAGTCGGTGACTCCCAAGTGTGATGATCAATGTTTAGGTTTAGGGACATTATGTCACACTTGGAAGAATCATTGAAGCGAAATATCGGGCTTCCCACTGGGTGCGTGGCTCCGGCTACTTCGCAAAGTGGAAATTCCTTGGTTGTGTGACCACGTCCCATTTAGGGACCATACTGCAAATGTGCAATCTACCTATTTTTAATTGTTTTGGAGAGACTTGGAAGCTCTGTCTTTGAGAGAACTGCCGCATTTCTGATTTTGTCCGGCCAGTAAATATCCATAATGCATTGCGGACAACAAAGATGAAATTGGCTGAGCTATTTTTCTTGACAGCTGTAAGTCTTTGTTTCACAGCCATACAACAAGGTTCTGAGAGCTCGGGCCTTATAAACCATCAGCTTGTTCCAAAGGGTCAGCTTGATGTTATTCCATGGACATTCAATGAGTAAAACAAAGGTCGGATCTGCTTTCCCCATGTCAGCATCACATTCTACTTCAAGGCAGCCTCTCAGCGCGGAAACTCGGCAGCAGAAATTGCTCGCCTGCTCTTATTTTGCGTGACCATTGGCGAAATTGCAACACCTTGTCCCACGACCACGGTTTTCCTCATACTACTCATTGGTAAGGAAGAACAAGTTACAGGCACCGGAGACATAGTTTCTGTAGATGATGTTTTGTTTGGATGATTCCGCGTAGAGGAATTCTCTGTTGAGGATGTATTGTGATTATGTCTCCGTTTTGATGACTGGAAGGTTGTAGAGGTTGCAGCCTGGCCTAGTGTGCAAGTGGACTTCATCCATATCTTCAGGGAAGACGAAGATCAGCAGGATGCTGTCCAATAAAGTTGGGTGTGGGACACGGTCCTCTTTCATTCAATGATTCACTTAGAATCTGTCGGAAGTGGAATCATCAATCTGTACAGTGTTTTGCCAGGGAAAGAGTGAATGAAACAGTGGAGCTTTAGCAGACAGCCAAATGTCTCCAAATCGTATAGTCCCTGCTCTGCTGACGGTGTCGAAAGTTTATTGCGATTGATGAACGTAAGGTGAAGAGGTAGACGTGTGGCAGAGGGAGCAGATCATGTCCAGAGTAAATCTTGCGACATGAATACCGCACCTTGCTTCCAGCTACATTCGGCCTGCAAGCAGATGAAGTGTTTAAAGTGTGAAACTAGCAAAAGGCCTTCTCAGTCCTGCTATGAGTGAGATATGTCAATAGTTGCTGCAGTTTCCTCTGTCCACTTTGCTTTCACATATTGGTTATGATTTTGCATCATGAATCTCCTGTGGGATGGTTTATATCTTCCAGCAGAGAAGGAGAAGGCCATAAATGTTCAGAAACATAGTAATTATATTCACCATTTTTCATTTATTTATGAATATAAATAATTAGATTCACCAACTACCATCGTTTCACAAAGATTACAACAGTTTTAAATTAAGTTATACGGTGTGGGCGTCGCAGGCTCGCCATGATTTATTGTCCATCGCTAATTACCCTTCACAAAGGGCGGTGAACTGCGTGTTTGAACCTCTGCCGTCACTCTGGTGCAGGCACAGCGACGATGCTGTTAGGGAGGGAGTTGTAGTCATTTGAACCAGCGACAGCGAAGATTCGGCGATATATTTCCAAGTCCGGATAGTCAGTGATTTGGAGCGGAATTTCCAGGTGGTGACGGTAGAAATGAAAATGTCTGTACCTAATGTGACGTTATTGCACCTTTCAATCCCGATTTGTTATTACACTGTTTTGGAAAGTAATTCTAAGTCTGCAGCTGTCCACTGAGTTTCGCAGTATTTCTGTTTTCACATTAATATGTTTTTAGCCTGGTGTCTTCATTAATTTGGGGGAGGACATCTTGAGTGACTTATTGTACATGAAATGACCACATGTTCCAAATATTACCGTCCCTCCTCAACCTAATCATGTTCCAGCTTTCTGTCATTGAGATGAAGATTCACCATCAGCAGAGAAGAACACCAGCACCACAGGAGTATCTCCAGTTTCCTCCTAGTAACGCCCAGCTGGTCTGTTCCCAATAGTCTGGGGATGGAATTCACACAGAAAATCTTCAGCCACCGATTGTATCATTCTGACGCAATTTATAAAGGACCAGCTTTAATTTGTGAAGTCATCAAGCGCAAAACTGAGAATGTAGAACAGCATCTTTCAGGACCATCTATCCATCCATCCATCAACCCCATTCACTGATTCCTCAATCAACATATTTAGGCATCCAACCAACATCCATCCCTACATCAAAGCCGTAATCCTTTTATCTTTTGGTTGGGTGGTGGGGGAGTATTAATGTCATTGAACCAATAATGCAAAGGCTCAGGCTAATTCTGTGGGAACTTGCGAACAAATCCTACCATGGCCGGTGGGGGAATTTGAGTTCAATTAATAAATCTGGAATATAGACTAACTGTGTCCATGGAATCCCCTCTGCTTCATCAATGAAGGAAATGTGACATCCCTCCCTGGTCTCACCTACATGTGGCTCCAGTCAGACAGCAACATGTCTGACTCTTCAGTTCCTTCTGAGCTGCCCCAGCAAACCACTCAGTTCAACAGCAATTAGGGACAGGGAACACACGGTGGTCTTGCCAGTGAGTCTCACATTCCATGGAAGCATGTAGGAAAAAAGACAGAATATACATGTTGATCTGTTACAAATGGGCCCCTGTCTGATAGTCTAATTGTATTTCTATCCATCATCACAATGTTATGAGATGTGGGAGAGATCTCCAGCCGGCTGTTGTTGCTAAGAGGGACAAGAAAAGCTGGATAACTCTCCTTTCCTGAGATGGGAACAGTTCAGATAGGTTCGCAATTTAAAACGTAAAATGATGTCCAGTACTGTTGCTGGGTAGATTTGTTTATAAATAGTCCTCATTGACAATGTTAAGAGTTTGAAGTTGGCTTGCAGCCAAACGGTCAGTACTGAGGAAACAGATCTCTGAAGAAAAATCCAGATGCTTCCTGTAAACAACTTTGAACATTCGAGCCTGCCTGCTGCAGGCGGCTGGATTGCTGCCAAATACTGTGTGGGGCAGATTAGCCTGAATATGAATGGATAAAATGGGATTTATTCATTTAAACAATAAATGTTTCAGTCGCACACGAAGTAAACGTTTTAAATGGTGTTCCATCTAAATAAATATATTCAATGAATGCTGTGATCACGCTGAGGTTAGACGCGATTGGAACATTGTAAACTGACCAGATGCTATTTAATTTATATTAGTTCTGAGTAAAGGTCACTGTAGTCATTGAAGTCCGTTTGTTAAGAACCTAATGAAGTGAGAGTGAGTGGTGTTGATGGACCCAATCCACAAGCCCAATAAGACGAGGTACTGAAATAAAATCATAAAACTGCCTTGAACCCGCCTGAATTCCTGGAATATTCTCCGAGTTGTTCACTTCATTTAAACGGAGGCGTCTCTTATACCTGATTAACACCGTGTTCTGTACAGTTTAATTTGTGCTGATTTCCATTATTTAACAGTCCCTCTCATTTCTGCCAATTAGTGGAGAAATGACCAGTTCATGACCTGCTTCAGTGGAAGATAAAACATTTATTCTTGTGATATTGTGTAATATTCCCCAAAATCCTGATATCCTGTGTTCCCAACATAGCGAATGTTAGACAGCCGGTTGTCAGTGAAATTAGCGGCATTGATTTGGATGCTGAAGGATAACTTTGCTGATCGCCCTGTCCGTTCTGATTCTTTCTGTCAAATGTTAATGTCAATTTTATGTTTGCAAGCGGGTTTCTTTTACCGCTAATGTTCACAGGACTGTCTGAGGCTCAGGGGCAGTTCCAGAAATGTAAGGAGAGTCATTGTGTAATGTTAGAGCCTTGTCTGCAGACCCGCAATGCTCAGTGATAGCCATCCGCACTGCAAATGTAATCACCTTATTCATTCCCGCATTCCGACATAAATCGTCAACAATTCCTCTGATAAATGATACATGTTTACAAATGGAATAGGGACCCGGAGTGTTGCAAATCAGACTGACATACAACCTATTCCCTGACAAAATAATTAGTCTTTTTAAGATCATCTCAATATATTGGAGTAGAAATAAAGGGACTGAATTTGCAATGGAATCGTTATTTTCTTAACAGATGAGCAAACGTAATTTCGCAATGGGGACATTATAAAGAATCAATTCAGGGAAACAAATATCCCGCTACAGATAAATGTCTATTTAATAATAACCCATAGTAAATCTCCGGGTCCATTCTGTCGGGGGGTGGGGGGGGGGGGGGGGGGGGAGGTGGGACGTGGATCCAGTCGCCGCCTCCACCAGGGAATCAACAGGCGGCGCCTGGAAACCCGCCCCTTCTGCCGGGTATTTAAATGCCGCTCACTGGGACCCGAATCCAACAGTCCGGGAGCTGGTTTGTTCACTGAGTTCCTGACACAACCATTTCCCCCAAATGACCAGAAGGATGAGGTGGGCCATTTCTCTCAGTTTGTTGCTGACTTTCTTATCCCGTGAGTAGTTTTTATTGTCCAAGTCTCTCACTGTTACTGTCTCAGTGTTAGTCTCTCTCTGGAATGTTCCAGAGTCACCAATCATTTCACCAGCATTAATCCTCGGGCTTTCTGATATATTTTTACAGGTGTCCAGTCGGAGGTTGTGTTGATTCAGCCGGAGGCAGAGACCGGGCGTCCCGGAGGCTCCCTGAGACTGACCTGTAAAACCAGCGGCTTCGATCTTGGCAGCTACGGCATGTACTGGATCCGCCAGGTTCCCGGACAGGGGCTGGAGTGGCTGGTTTGGTACTATACTTCATCCAGCAACAACTACGCTCCAGCAATTAAAGATCGATTTACTGCGTCCAAAGACACTTCGAACAACATCTTCTCTTTGGCCATGACGAACCTGAAGACCGAAGACACCGCCATCTATTACTGTGCAAGATACCACAGCGCGAGGAACCAGGGCTGGACCCGCACAAGAACAGCTCGAGAGGGAATTCAGCAACTTGCACCTTAACCTGAAGGTCAGTACTTGATCCAAATGTAATTATTTATGGCAGTGATCAGAGTCAAAACACAAGCTGCTTCTTACATAACTGACACAGGGAAAATTAAACAGTAAAACCGAACAAACCAATCGATTTGAAAGTATTAGCTTTTGTCTGTTGATGTTTACTGTTAACAGTTTCAGTAAATCCAGGCCTGGATATACTCATCGTTGTATTATTTCTGATACTTGGAGAAAGTATTTGTACATTGCGTTTTATGAACTGCTGTCTAAATTGTAAATTAGATCAGAAGTAATCGTCTATTTGAAGTGAATATTGAGCGGCAGGGCTGAACAGGGAGTGAGTGCAGTTTTTGTGCGGGTGTCTGTCACTGTGACTACAGCAGTGGGGTCACAGTGCTGTGCACAGCGACATCCTCATACAAAAACCTCAGTGAAAGAGTTTGTCCAAATTGGTGATCATTGCCACAGCAGGATTGTCAACGTAAATGAGGCTTAAATAAAACACAATATTAGTTTGTGAAAAGGTAGAACAATCTTCCACTTTATCTCCGTGGAACGACACGCTAAATGTGCCCAGAGGGTTTAAAAGTGTTCCGATCCTCTTTATAAATGTATTGACCAGGACAAGCTGAAATAACTCAGATTCGCTCTTGGAAGAGACAGAGTTAGTTTTTTGAACGCGCAGTGAAATTAAATCTCTGTATTTTACAGTTAACAGTCTGCCGCAGTATTTGACACGCTGTGTCTCACTGTGATAACTGGGGCACAGCAGTTACTGTCAATACAAAAAGCCCCTCAGCACCAATTAACTGAGGCTGGCTCAGTGATCGCTTTTACAATCCAACTTTATTTACAGTGAAGTATTATTCATGTCCAGCACTGACAAAATGACAATAATTAATATGGAAATCTGTGACAATTATTCACTCGTTAGTTGGTGATTTCAAGAACATGATCACGTGTTACTCTGAAATATAAAACATTAGGGTCGTTTCTGAAAAGCAAGCGATCTCCACAAGTACAATTCTAGTTTAATGAAAATGTACCGCGATTTTACCTTGCCTCTGGTTTGTGAATATTTAAAATAATGGTGGATTTCTGTCTATTTTGTGCAGGTCCGGTTATTGTACGGATCTGCCCAGGGAATGTGACACTGTGACGCTATGGACTACTGGGGACAAGGCACCATGGTGACGGTGACTGCAGGTAAGAATCATTCAATTATTTATGAACTGTTTTACTTGAGTCTGTTTTATTTATTTTTCTATTTTAACTATGCATTCGTTCACTGAATTGCGGGTTTGCTGGATTCTGTATTGAGATTTTGTTGTCATGTTTTATGTGATTCTGCTGGAAAAGGAATTATTCTGCCTCTTGACAAAAGGTTCTGCTGAGGGATTCAGTCCCTGGTTGTTGAGATTTGATGTTTATTTGCTGAGGATACTGTGGCCGGGTTACTTTAAATACCTAACGCCTGTTAAACAGTTTGGTATTTCTGCAATGTTTAATCTCGGTGACACCTGGTGGCTGCAGATTTTACCGCCTCCTGCACAAGTGTTAGAAATCTACCCAATATTCACAAAATATGCTGAAGTATCTGTGTCAATTTATTGAACACTTCCCGCTTATTGACAATGCTGATGATATTCTTCCATATTTCTGTTTGTTTTAATTGTTCATTCACTTGCTGAAAGGCGGATTTGGTGGGTTCTAGATATAAATTTTCTTGAAATGCTGTTTGATTCTATTGAAAGTGTTTGTAGAATTGAGCTGGTTCTCCATGAGACGAGTTTCAGCCCCTCGGTGATGTGATTTGGTGTTTTTCTGCTGAGGAGATTGTGTCTGGGTGATTTTGAATGAGTAAAGTTTGTGAAACGGTTCTGGCGTGTCTATACTCTTTAAACTCGGTGATATTGAGCGTTTCCATGTTTTGTAATTGAATGAAAATAAGACACGTGTTTGAAACTGCTTGGCACACGATTGTGGGTGGACAACGGTCAGGATTTTAGAGTTTTTTAAAAGTGATGATTGCAGATTAAACTAAGCCACAGTTTTAAATGCTCTTTCCGAACATAATTTGTTCCTGCAATCACAGCCTGACTTTTCTTCAATGTTCCATCTTGGTGGGATTGATGGATGCAGCTTTTATCTCTCCTGTCAACTGTTGAAATGCGTTTGAAATATGGTCCAACATGAATAAAATATGGTAAAGTTTCAAAAATATTTTGGACATACCCCACCTGCTCACAGTGATATTACTGTTGTTCTGTATTTCTATTTAGTTTGATAATTCATACATTTGGTGCCGAACTGATTTGCTGGATTCGATATTCAGATGTTTTTGAAATGTTACGTTTGATTCTGTTGAATGTAGAATTGAGCTGCTTCTCAATGAAACGGGTTCAGTCCTCACGATGAGTTTTGGTGTTTTGCTGCTGAGGAGATGGTGTGTCTGGGTGACTTTGAATAAGTACAATTTGTGAAGCGGTTTTCTGTTTCTACGTTGTTTCTGCATTGTTCAAACTGGGTGACATTGAGCAGTTACACGTTTTCTGGTTAAATGTAAAAAGGTTTGCGCGTTTGAATCTCCTTGAAACACAATTGTGGGGAGTAAACGTGGCCGGTTTCGAAAATAAAGAAAGGAATTAAAGATTTGATTGACATTTTTAAATTTTACCTAATGATTACTGATTAAACTAAACCATGGCGTCATTAAGAACGCAATTCGTTACTGCAGTCTGAAACTATTTAATTAAACCGTTTTCAAATTCGTGAGTAAAATTAATATAACTTAAACAATTATAATGCGGTATTATCACCATATTATCCAAAGATGTTTCCATATTAATATCATTAATCATCAATTTCCTTCCACAATTCTGCTGTGCTTTGCACACCATCAGCATGACCGGAAAAGTTTGTAGGCTGGGAATATTTTGTGATTATTTATGAAACTGTTTTAATAATAACATACTGATTCTACAGCACTGTTCAATTACACAAGATATATTTGAATTAATTTTTATTTCTCTGATTACGTTTGCAGTTACTTAAATAGGAGTTTTATATTGCAGTTTGGCAATTTATGTATCCGGTTATAGTATTATTTATGTGCAGCAGCAAGAATATTAATTATCTCTTCAACGCCATTTGTAGTTGTCTCTAACCTAATCATAAAGAGTTTTCTCGGAGGTGGAAGTCGCTGACAGTGCAGGAATTGTTCTTATGATTTTATCTGAATTGTAGGAATGTCCAGACTGCACAGTGCTGGAGCTTGACAAGTAAAAGCTTGAAATTCAAAGAGATTAATTTAATTACAAAAAGAGAATATTAGCTTTGCAAAAAATAATAACATCCTGTCTCGCAGAGCTGTGCTGTACACAATATAACATTATTGAAATAAAACAAATTATACAATCGAAGAATAGATTATTTCTGAGCCTCAAGCTTATTTCTTCTTAACTCGTAAATTGAACAAAAACATTTCTCCATCATTTTCTAGATATTACACATGTCTGAATTATTCCATCCGATAATTTGAAGTTTAATATTTAATTAAATCCAAATATTTATCAAATTTCAGGCAGGAGCAGGTTTTGAATTGCAGAGAACCATGTTTTATTATTTATATTATGAGTACAAATCAGCTGACAGGTCAACTAATTGACAATTGGCAATAACTTGCAAAGCGACTTTAGTACTAACTAATTCAACATAAATTAACTGCTACAATTGAGTAGCATACTGGCGTGTTATATCAAAGCTATTGGAGAATGGTTAATTGTACTGAAAATAATTTAGAAAACAATACATTTATTTGCTCCGGTTGATGAGGTGGCCCGCCTCCATTGTTTTGTTGATTGTATTTAATTAAGACATTGGATCAAATCGGGTAATCAGTTTCCAATGTGAATGTTTCCTGGTTTGTTTATTTCTTATCAAACACTGGATCTCTGTCACAGACATTAAACTCCCCTCAATCTGTTCTATTTAATGTGTTCATTCTCAGTGAAAATACATTCTGCCCAGTTTAGACAGGAGAAATAGCTGAAAGGCGAAGGGAGTTTGAAATTTATATCAGTTTAATTTCAGTGGTTATTAATTTCATTTGTCGTAAGTTGACCATTTATCAATTAGAATCAAGCAGTTTGAATGATTCGATCCCCTGTGTTTCAGAGTGAAATTTGACACACTAGGTACACTCTCATCCGCACACTGTTTCTCCCTCACACACTCCCTCTCTCCCAGAAACCCGGACTATTCCTCAAACACACAGACACTCTCTCTCACAGACACTCTCACATACACGATAGCTCGTCAAAAACACACAGTCTCTCTCACACACATACTCGGTCACACACGCATTGCCTCACACACTCATTCTCTTACATACTCTCTGTCTCCAACTTTCTCTCTCTCCAACTCTCCCTCACACACCAACAGACTGTCACTCGCTCTCTCACAGACACAGGCACATTATCCCTCTCTCTCTTTCAGACAATCTCCCTCTCTCACACTCTCACACACACTCTCTCTTACACGTTTTACCAATCTCACTCACATACACAATCATTCACAGACACACACTCTCGCACACATGCACTCTCGCACACATTATCTCTTGCACACACGCTCGTTCACACACATGGCCTGTCACACACATCTCTCCAACACAAAAACGCTCTCTTACATACAGGCTCTCTCACACATCCGTTCTCTCACACATACACTCTCTCACACATACACTCTCTCTGACATGCATGGTCTCTTGCAGGCATGCTCTCTCACACACATGCTCTCACACACACGCTCTCTCACAGGCACACAGCCTCTCGCTCACACATGCTCTCTTGTACTCCTGCTCTCTCACACATATATCCTCTCTTGCATACATGCTCTCTCATACACATGCGCTCTGATACTCACACTCTCTCGCACATTCACTCACTTGCTCACTCACACTCATGCTCGTTTACACACATGCTCTCTCACACACATGCTTTCTCACACACTTGCTCTGTTGCACACATGCTCTCACACCCATGTACTCTCCCTCACATGCTTTCTCACACACACTCTCTCAATCACATATCTCTCACACTCACGCTCTCTTGCACACACGCTCCCTGACACACATGCCCTCTCACTCACATGCTCTCTCATACACTTGCTCTCTCACATACACACTCTCTCATACACTCACTCTCGACACTCATGCTCTCACACACACACGCTCACACCCACACACTCTCATTCTCTCTTGCACACACGCACTCTGACACACCTCATGGTCTCTCTCGTACTCATGATTTCTCGCACACATGCTCTCTCACACATGCTGTCTCACAGTCATGCTCTCTCACACACATGTTCTTTTGCACACATGCTGTCTCATGCGCACGTTCTCTCACACACATGCTCTCTAACACATATGCTCTCTTGCACACATGCTCTCTCACACATATGGTCTGTTACACACTCACACACATGTGTTCTCACACACATGATCTCTCGCACACATGCTCTCACATACATGCTGTCTCACTCACATGCTTTGGTGCATATATGCTCTCTCACACACATGCTCTCTTGTGAAAGCACTCTTTCACTCACATGCTGTCTCACACACACAATTTTGCACATGCAGTCTCTCTCCTGTGCACACTATTTTGCTCCCTCACACACACAGATATCCTGTCGCTCGCAGAAATACACACAATCGCGCTCTCACACACAGATATTCTCTCACACACAGATACTCTCTTGCACACACACACTCACACGTGTACTCTCTCTCTCCCACTCTCTTGATCCATCTCTCGCAGAAACAATCACACGCATGCATGCAGACACATGCATACACACAGTCACGGGCTCTCACATACCCAAATTCTCCCTCACACACACACACACACACACACACACTCAGACACGCACACACTTTCAGATACACAGGTGAGAGCGACTGAACTAACATCAATAATAATAATCATTATTATTGTCACAAGTAGGCTTACATTAACACTGCAATGAAGTTACTGTGAAAAGCCCCCAGTCACCACACTCTGGCGCCTGTTCGGATACACAGAGGGAGAATTCGGAATATCCAAACCACCTAACAGGTCGATTTTCGGGACTTGTGGGAGGAAACCGGATCACTCGGAGAAAACCCACCCAGACTCCGGGGAGAACGTGCAGACTCCGCACAGGCAATGGCCCAAGTGGGAATCGAACCCGGGTCCCTGGTGCTGTGAAGCAACAGGGTTAACCACTGTGCTGCCGTGCCGCCAAATCAAGGCAGCATTGAAACGTGAGACCTCAAGCAGCCCAACCAAAGAATGAATGGATGGGAATCAGGGGAAGAATCTCCGCTGGTTGGAGTCACAACCAGCACCAAGGTGGATGGATTCCATTGCTGGAGGCCAATCAGCTCAGTTCTAGGACATCACTGCGAGACTTCTTCAGGGCAGTGTCCGAGGTCCAACCATCTTCAGCTTGTTCATCAATGACCTTCTTTCCATCATCAGGTCTGAACAGGGGTTGATGGCAGATGATTGCACCATGCTCAGCACAATTTGCAACTGTGCAGTCACTAAATAAACCTGTAAATAAAGCAACATGGAGGCTCTATGCGGTTCTGGCCGACAAGTGGTAAGTAACAGTCAAGTCACCCAATTGAAGGCAATGCCCACCTCCAGTAAGAACAGATCTAACCACCGCCCCTTGACATTGACTGGCATTACCATCATTGAAAACCACTAACAACCTCCTGGTGATCAACATGGACCAGAAAGTGATCTGGGCGAGTCATAGAAATTTTGAGGCCAGAAGAACAGATCAAAGGTGAAAACCCATCTTCTGACTCCCCAAAGCCTGTCCACTATCTAAACATCCGCTGCTGAAGCTCATCGTGTCTCCGTAGGCAGCATTTTCCAAACCGATGACAGCGGCCATTTGGACAAGGTCAATAGACACATGGGAACATCACCAACTGGAAGGTCCCCTCCTCACCATTCACCATCATGACTATGTAATATATCTCCGTTCCTGCACTGCCGCTGGTTCAACATCATGTATCGGACTCGGGGAAACACCACATGGACTGCAATGGTTAAAGAAGGAAGCTCAGCATCTTCTCAAAGTCAATGAGGGATGGAAGATAAATGCAGGCCGAGCCTACATCACAAGAATGAATAAACACAACACACTCTCTCTGACACAATGTGACAAGACTTTTACGGGCACAAAAATCCCATTTGCAAAATGAAAATCCGTTAAGTCGCAGGAATGTTCATTGTCCCAGTTCTAAATTGTTTTCTCACTCAACTTTTTTCAGCACCACGCACTCACCCACTCTAACTCATCAACCCTAAATCACACATCCTCACTCACTCATCCTCTTTCAGCAAAGTGCATTCACCCACTCTAACACATCAACCCTCACTCACACACGCTCACTCACCCTTTCACTCACACACCCTCATTCACACACCCTCACTCACACACCCTCACTCACGCTTTCACACACACACCCTCACTCACACACCCTCACTCACTCACACCCTCACTCACACACCCTCACTCACACACCCTCACTCACACACGCTCACTCACCCTTTCACACACACACCCTCATTCACACACCCTCACTCACACACCCTCACTCACTCACACCCTCACTCACACACCCTCACTCACACACCCTCACTCACACACGCTCACTCACCCTTTCACACACACACCCTCATTCACACACCCCCACTCACACACCCTCGCTCTCACACCCTCTCACACACACCCTCACTCACACACCCTCACTCACTCACACCCTCACTCACACACCCTCACTCACACACCCTCGCTCTCACACCCTCTCACACACACCCTCACTCACACACGCTCACTCACCCTTTCACACACACACCCTCATTCACACACCCCCACTCACACACCCTCGCTCTCACACCCTCTCACACACACCCTCACTCACACACCCTCACCCACACACCCTCACTCACACACCCTCACTCACACACCCTCACAAACACACCCTCACTCACACCCTCACTCTCACACCCTCACTCACACACCCTCACTCACACACCCTCACTCACACACCCTCACTCACACACCCTCACTCACACCCTCACTCTCACACCCTCACTCACACACCCTCACTCACACACCCTCACTCACACACCCTCACTCATACAACCTCACTCACACACCCTCACTCACACACCCTCACACACCCTCACTCACACACCCTCAATCATACACCCTCACTCACACACCCTCACACACTCTCACACACACACCCTCACACACACACACCCTCACTCACACACCCTCACTCACACACCCTCACTCACACACCCTCATTCACACACCCTCATTCACACACACTCACTCGCACACCCTCTCACACACCCTCTCTCACACACACCGTCACTCACTCTCATACCCTCACTCACACACCCTCAATCATACACCCTCACCCACACACCCTCACACACACACTCCCTCACTCACACACCCTCACTCACACACCCTCACTCACACACCCTCACTCACACACCCTCACTCACACACCCTCACTCATACACCCGCAGTCACACACACCCTCATACACCCTCACTAACCCACCCTCTCACACACATTCACACACACACCGTCTCACACCCTCACTCACACACCCTCTCACACACCCTCTCTCACACAGACTCACACAACCTCACTTGCACGCCCTCACTTACACCCTCATTCACACGCCCTCACTCACACGCCCTCACTCACACACCCTCACTCACACAACCTCACTCACACAACCTCACTCACACAACCTCACTCACACAACCTCACTCACACACACACCCTCACACAACCTCACACACACACCCTCACTCACAAACCCTCGCTCACACACCCTCACTCACACACCCTCATACACCCACACTCACATACCCTCACTCACACACCCTCACTCGCACACCCTCTCTCACACACCCTCACTCACACACCCTCACTCACACACCCTCACTCACACACACCGTCACTCACACACCCTCACTCTCATACCCTCACTCACACACCCTCTCACACACCCTCACTTACACATCCTCTCACACACCCTCACTCACACACCCTCACTCACACACCCTCACTCACACACACTCTCATACACACAAACTCACACACCCTCTCACACACCCTCTCTCACACACCCTCTTACACACCCTCTCACACACACACACACTCACAGCTCCCACTCTCCCACCCACACACACCCTCACTCACCCACCCACATTCATTCGCCCTCACTCATACACCCTCACTCACACACCCTCACTCACATACCCTCACTCATACAACCTCACTCACACACCCTCACTCACACACCCTCACACACCCTCACTCACACACCCTCACTCACACACCCTCATTCACACACCCTCATTCACACACACTCACTCGCACACCCTCTCACACACCCTCTCTCACACACACCGTCACTCACTCTCATACCCTCACTCACACACCCTCAATCATACACCCTCACACACACACCCTCACACACACACACCCTCACTCACACACCCTCACTCACACACCCTCACTCACACACCCTCACTCACACACCCTCACTCACACACCCTCACTCATACACCCGCAGTCACACACACCCTCACTAACCCACCCTCTCACACACATTCACACACACACCGTCTCACACCCTCACTCACACACCCTCTCACACACCCTCTCACACACAGACTCACACAACCTCAATTGCACGCCCTCACTTACACCCTCATTCACACGCCCTCATTCACACGCCCTCACTCACACACCCTCACTCACACACCCTCACTCACACAACCTCACTCACACAACCTCACTCACACAACCTCACTCACACAACCTCACTCACACACACACCCTCTCACAACCTCACACACACACTCTCACTCACAAACCCTCGCTCACACACCCTCACTCACACACCCTCATACACCCACACTCACATACCCTCACTCACACACCCTCACTCGCACACCATCTCTCACACACCCTCACTCACACACCCTCACTCACACACCCTCACTCACACACACCGTCACTCACACACCCTCACTCTCATACCCTCACTCACACACCCTCTCACACACCCTCACTTACACATCCTCTCACACACCCTCACTCACACACCCTCACTCACACACCCTCACTCACACACCCTCACTCACATACCCTCACTCACACACCCTCACTCACACACCCTCACACACACACCCTCACTCACACACCCTCACTCACACACCCTCACTCACACACCCTCACTCACACAACCTGACTCACACAACCTGACTCACACACATGCCCTCACACACACGCCCTCACTCACACACCCTCACTCACACACCCTCACTCACACACCCTCACTCACACACACAAACTCACACACACAAACTCACTCACACACCCTCACTCACACACCCTCACTCACACACCCTCACTCACACACCTCACTCACACACACAAACTCACTCACACACCCTCACTCACACACCCTCACTCACACACCCTCACTCACACACCCTCACTCACACAACCTCACTCACACACCCTCTCACACACACACACTCACAGCTCTCACTCACGCACCCACATTAATTCGCCCTCACTCACTCACCCACATTCATTCGCCCTCACTCATACACCCTCACTCACACACCCTCACTCACACACCTTCACTCACTCACCCTCACTCACACACCCTCACTCACACACCCTCACACACACACCCTCATTCACACACCCTCACTCACACACCCTCACTCACACACCCTCACTCACACACCTTCACTCACTCACGCTCACTCACACACCCTCACTCACTCACACACCCTCACTCACTCACACACCCTCACTCACTCACACACCCTCACTCACTCACACAACCTCACTCACACACAACCTTATTCACACACCCTCACTCACATACACTCACTCACCCACCCTCACTCACACACCCTCAAACACACACCCTCAAACACACACACCCTCACTCACACACCCTCACTCACACACCCTCACTCACACACCCTCACTCACACACCCTCACTCACATACCCTCACTCACACACCCTCACTCACACACCCTCACTCACACACCCTCACTCACACACCCTCACTCACACACCCACACTCACACACCTTCACTCACACACCCTCATCACACACCCTCATCACACACCCTCACTCACACACCCTCACACACCCTGAATCACACACCCTCACTCACACACCCTCAAACACACACCCTCACTCACACACCCTCACACACCCTGACTCACACACCCTCACTCACACACCCTCACTCACACACCCTCACTCACACACCCTCACTCACACACCCTCACTCACACACCCTCACTCACACACACCCTCACTCACACACACAAACTCACACACAGAAACTCAAACACCCTCACTCACTCACCCTCACTCACACACCCTCACTCACACACTCTCACTCACACACTCTCACTCACACACCCACACTCACACAGCCTCACTCACACACACCCTCACTCACACACCCTCACACTCACACCCTCACACACACACCCTCACTCACACACCCTCACTCACACACCCTCACACACACACACCCTCACACACACACACCCTCACTCTGACACCCTCACTCTCACACCCTCACTCACACACCCTCACTCACACACCCTCACTCACACACCCTCACTCACACACCCTCACTCACACACCCTCACTCACACACCCTCACTCACACACCCTCACACACACACTGTCACTCACACACCCTCACAAACACTCCCTCACTCACACTCCCTCACTCACACTCCCTCACTCACACACCCTCACTCACACACCCTCACTCACACACCCTGACTCACACACCCTCACTCACACACCCTCACTCACACACCCTCACTCACACACCCTCACTCACACAGCTCACTCACATACCCTCACTCACACACCCTCACTCACACACCCTCACTCACACACCCTCACTCACACACTCACACTCACACACCCTCACTCAAACACTCTCACTCACACACCCTCACTCATACACCCTCACTCACACACCCTCACTCACACACTCACACTCACACACCCTCACTCACACACTCTCACTCACACACCCTCACTCATACACCCTCACTCACACACCCTCACTCACACATCCTCACTCACATACCCTCACTCACACACCCTCACTCACACACTCACACTCACACACCCTCACTCACACACTCTCACTCACACTCCCTCACTCACACACCATCACACACACACCCTCACTCACACACCCTCACACACACACCCTCACAAACACACACTCACTCACACACCCTCACTCACACACCCTCACTCACTCACCCTCACTCACACACCCTCACTCACACACCCTCACACACACACCCTCACTCACACACCCTCACTCACACACTCACACTCACACAGCCTCACTCACACACTCTCACTCACACTCCCTCACTCACACACCCTCACTCACATATCCTCACTCACGCACCCTCACTTACACACCCTCACTCACACATCCTCACTCACACACCCTCACTCACATATCCTCACTCACATATCCTCACTCACACACCCTCACTCACACACCCTCACTCACACACCCTCACTCACACACCCTCACTCACACACCCTCACTCACACACCCTCACTCACACACCCTCACTCACACACCCTCACTCACACACTGTCACTCACACACCCTCACAAACACACCCTCACTCACACTCCCTCACTCACACTCCCTCACTCACACACCCTCACTCACACACCCTCACTCACACACCCTCACTCACACACCCTCACTCACACACCCTCACTCACACACCCTCACTCACACACCCTCACTCACACACCCTCACTCACACACCCTCACTCACACAGCTCACTCACACACCCTCACTCACACACCCTCACTCACACACCCTCACTCACACACTCTCACTCACACACCCTCACTCACACACCCTCACTCACACACTCTCACTCACACACTCTAACTCACACAACCTCACTCATACACCCTCACTCACACACCCTCACTCACACACTCACACTCACACACCCTCACTCACACACTCTCACTCACACACCCTCACTCACACACCCTCACTCACACACCCTCGCTCACACACCCTCACTCACATACCCTCACTCACACACCCTCACTCACACTCACACACCCTCACTCACACACTCTCACTCACACTCCCTCACTCACACACCCTCACACACACACTGTCACTCACACACCCTCACTCACACACTCTCACTCACACACCCTCACTCTCATACCCTCACTCTCACACCCTCACTCACACACCCTCACTCACACACCCTCACTCACACACCCTCACTCACACACCCTCACTCACACACCCTCACTCACACACCCTCACACACACACTGTCACTCACACACCCTCACAAACACTCCCTCACTCACACTCCCTCACTCACACTCCCTCACTCACACACCCTCACTCACACACCCTCACTCACACACCCTGACTCACACACCCTGACTCACACACCCTCACTCACACACCCTCACTCACACACCCTCACTCACACACCCTCACTCACACAGCTCACTCACATACCCTCACTCACACACCCTCACTCACACACCCTCACTCACACACCCTCACTCACACACTCACACTCACACACCCTCACTCAAACACTCTCACTCACACACCCTCACTCATACACCCTCACTCACACACCCTCACTCACTCACACCCTCACTCACACACCCTCACTCACACACCCTCACTCACACACGCTCACTCACCCTTTCACACACACACCCTCATTCACACACCCCCACTCACACACCCTCGCTCTCACACCCTCTCACACACACCCTCACTCACACACCCTCACTCACTCACACCCTCACTCACACACCCTCACTCACACACCCTCGCTCTCACACCCTCTCACACACACCCTCACTCACACACGCTCACTCACCCTTTCACACACACACCCTCATTCACACACCCTCACTCACACACCCTCACTCACTCACACCCTCACTCACACACCCTCACTCACACACCCTCACTCACACACGCTCACTCACCCTTTCACACACACACCCTCATTCACACACCCCCACTCACACACCCTCGCTCTCACACCCTCTCACACACACCCTCACTCACACACCCTCACTCACTCACACCCTCACTCACACACCCTCACTCACACACCCTCGCTCTCACACCCTCTCACACACACCCTCACTCACACACGCTCACTCACCCTTTCACACACACACCCTCATTCACACACCCCCACTCACACACCCTCGCTCTCACACCCTCTCACACACACCCTCACTCACACACCCTCACCCACACACCCTCACTCACACACCCTCACTCACACACCCTCACAAACACACCCTCACTCACACCCTCACTCTCACACCCTCACTCACACACCCTCACTCACACACCCTCACTCACACACCCTCACTCACACACCCTCACTCACACACCCTCACTCACACCCTCACTCTCACACCCTCACTCACACACCCTCACTCACACACCCTCACTCACACACCCTCACTCATACAACCTCACTCACACACCCTCACTCACACACCCTCACACACCCTCACTCACACACCCTCAATCATACACCCTCACTCACACACCCTCACACACTCTCACACACACACCCTCACACACACACACCCTCACTCACACACCCTCACTCACACACCCTCACTCACACACCCTCATTCACACACCCTCATTCACACACACTCACTCGCACACCCTCTCACACACCCTCTCTCACACACACCGTCACTCACTCTCATACCCTCACTCACACACCCTCAATCATACACCCTCACCCACACACCCTCACACACACACTCCCTCACTCACACACCCTCACTCACACACCCTCACTCACACACCCTCACTCACACACCCTCACTCACACACCCTCACTCATACACCCGCAGTCACACACACCCTCATACACCCTCACTAACCCACCCTCTCACACACATTCACACACACACCGTCTCACACCCTCACTCACACACCCTCTCACACACCCTCTCTCACACAGACTCACACAACCTCACTTGCACGCCCTCACTTACACCCTCATTCACACGCCCTCACTCACACGCCCTCACTCACACACCCTCACTCACACAACCTCACTCACACAACCTCACTCACACAACCTCACTCACACAACCTCACTCACACACACACCCTCACACAACCTCACACACACACCCTCACTCACAAACCCTCGCTCACACACCCTCACTCACACACCCTCATACACCCACACTCACATACCCTCACTCACACACCCTCACTCGCACACCCTCTCTCACACACCCTCACTCACACACCCTCACTCACACACCCTCACTCACACACACCGTCACTCACACACCCTCACTCTCATACCCTCACTCACACACCCTCTCACACACCCTCACTTACACATCCTCTCACACACCCTCACTCACACACCCTCACTCACACACCCTCACTCACACACACTCTCATACACACAAACTCACACACCCTCTCACACACCCTCTCTCACACACCCTCTTACACACCCTCTCACACACACACACACTCACAGCTCCCACTCTCCCACCCACACACACCCTCACTCACCCACCCACATTCATTCGCCCTCACTCATACACCCTCACTCACACACCCTCACTCACATACCCTCACTCATACAACCTCACTCACACACCCTCACTCACACACCCTCACACACCCTCACTCACACACCCTCACTCACACACCCTCATTCACACACCCTCATTCACACACACTCACTCGCACACCCTCTCACACACCCTCTCTCACACACACCGTCACTCACTCTCATACCCTCACTCACACACCCTCAATCATACACCCTCACACACACACCCTCACACACACACACCCTCACTCACACACCCTGACTCACACACCCTCACTCACACACCCTCACTCACACACCCTCACTCACACACCCTCACTCATACACCCGCAGTCACACACACCCTCACTAACCCACCCTCTCACACACATTCACACACACACCGTCTCACACCCTCACTCACACACCCTCTCACACACCCTCTCACACACAGACTCACACAACCTCAATTGCACGCCCTCACTTACACCCTCATTCACACGCCCTCATTCACACGCCCTCACTCACACACCCTCACTCACACACCCTCACTCACACAACCTCACTCACACAACCTCACTCACACAACCTCACTCACACAACCTCACTCACACACACACCCTCACACAACCTCACACACACACCCTCACTCACAAACCCTCGCTCACACACCCTCACTCACACACCCTCATACACCCACACTCACATACCCTCACTCACACACCCTCACTCGCACACCATCTCTCACACACCCTCACTCACACACCCTCACTCACACACCCTCACTCACACACACCGTCACTCACACACCCTCACTCTCATACCCTCACTCACACACCCTCTCACACACCCTCACTTACACATCCTCTCACACACCCTCACTCACACACCCTCACTCACACACCCTCACTCACACACCCTCACTCACATACCCTCACTCACACACCCTCACTCACACACCCTCACACACACACCCTCACTCACACACCCTCACTCACACACCCTCACTCACACACCCTCACTCACACAACCTGACTCACACAACCTGACTCACACACATGCCCTCACACACACGCCCTCACTCACACACCCTCACTCACACACCCTCACTCACACACCCTCACTCACACACACAAACTCACACACACAAACTCACTCACACACCCTCACTCACACACCCTCACTCACACACCCTCACTCACACACCTCACTCACACACACAAACTCACTCACACACCCTCACTCACACACCCTCACTCACACACCCTCACTCACACACCCTCACTCACACAACCTCACTCACACACCCTCTCACACACACACACTCACAGCTCTCACTCACGCACCCACATTAATTCGCCCTCACTCACTCACCCACATTCATTCGCCCTCACTCATACACCCTCACTCACACACCCTCACTCACACACCTTCACTCACTCACCCTCACTCACACACCCTCACTCACACACCCTCACACACACACCCTCATTCACACACCCTCACTCACACACCCTCACTCACACACCCTCACTCACACACCTTCACTCACTCACGCTCACTCACACACCCTCACTCACTCACACACCCTCACTCACTCACACACCCTCACTCACTCACACACCCTCACTCACTCACACAACCTCACTCACACACAACCTTATTCACACACCCTCACTCACATACACTCACTCACCCACCCTCACTCACACACCCTCAAACACACACCCTCAAACACACACACCCTCACTCACACACCCTCACTCACACACCCTCACTCACACACCCTCACTCACACACCCTCACTCACATACCCTCACTCACACACCCTCACTCACACACCCTCACTCACACACCCTCACTCACACACCCTCACTCACACACCCACACTCACACACCTTCACTCACACACCCTCATCACACACCCTCATCACACACCCTCACTCACACACCCTCACACACCCTGAATCACACACCCTCACTCACACACCCTCAAACACACACCCTCACTCACACACCCTCACACACCCTGACTCACACACCCTCACTCACACACCCTCACTCACACACCCTCACTCACACACCCTCACTCACACACCCTCACTCACACACCCTCACTCACACACACCGTCACTCACACACACAAACTCACACACAGAAACTCACACACCCTCACTCACTCACCCTCACTCACACACCCTCACTCACACACTCTCACTCACACACTCTCACTCACACACCCACACTCACACAGCCTCACTCACACACACCCTCACTCACACACCCTCACACTCACACCCTCACACACACACCCTCACTCACACACCCTCACTCACACACCCTCACACACACACACCCTCACACACACACACCCTCACTCTCACACCCTCACTCTCACACCCTCACTCACACACCCTCACTCACACACCCTCACTCACACACCCTCACTCACACACCCTCACTCACACACCCTCACTCACACACCCTCACTCACACACCCTCACACACACACTGTCACTCACACACCCTCACAAACACTCCCTCACTCACACTCCCTCACTCACACTCCCTCACTCACACACCCTCACTCACACACCCTCACTCACACACCCTGACTCACACACCCTCACTCACACACCCTCACTCACACACCCTCACTCACACACCCTCACTCACACAGCTCACTCACATACCCTCACTCACACACCCTCACTCACACACCCTCACTCACACACCCTCACTCACACACTCACACTCACACACCCTCACTCAAACACTCTCACTCACACACCCTCACTCATACACCCTCACTCACACACCCTCACTCACACACTCACACTCACACACCCTCACTCACACACTCTCACTCACACACCCTCACTCATACACCCTCACTCACACACCCTCACTCACACATCCTCACTCACATACCCTCACTCACACACCCTCACTCACACACTCACACTCACACACCCTCACTCACACACTCTCACTCACACTCCCTCACTCACACACCATCACACACACACCCTCACTCACACACCCTCACACACACACCCTCACAAACACACCCTCACTCACACACCCTCACTCACACACCCTCACTCACTCACCCTCACTCACACACCCTCACTCACACACCCTCACACACACACCCTCACTCACACACCCTCACTCACACACTCACACTCACACAGCCTCACTCACACACTCTCACTCACACTCCCTCACTCACACACCCTCACTCACATATCCTCACTCACGCACCCTCACTCACACACCCTCACTCACACATCCTCACTCACACACCCTCACTCACATATCCTCACTCACATATCCTCACTCACACACCCTCACTCACACACCCTCACTCACACACCCTCACTCACACACCCTCACTCACACACCCTCACTCACACACCCTCACTCACACACCCTCACTCACACACCCTCACTCACACACCCTCACTCACACACCCTCACTCACACACCCTCACTCACATACCCTCACTCACACACCCTCACTCACACTCACACACCCTCACTCACACACTCTCACTCACACTCCCTCACTCACACACCCTCACACACACACTGTCACTCACACACCCTTACTCACACACTCTCACTCACACACCCTCACTCTCACACCCTCACTCTCACACCCTCACTCACACACCCTCACTCACACACCCTCACTCACACACCCTCACTCACACACCCTCACTCACACACCCTCACTCACACACCCTCACACACACACTGTCACTCACACACCCTCACAAACACTCCCTCACTCACACTCCCTCACTCACACTCCCTCACTCACACACCCTGACTCACACACCCTCACTCACACACCCTCACTCACACACCCTCACTCACACACCCTCACTCACACACCCTCACTCACACAGCTCACTCACATACCCTCACTCACACACCCTCACTCACACACCCTCACTCACACACCCTCACTCACACACTCACACTCACACACCCTCACTCAAACACTCTCACTCACACACCCTCACTCATACACCCTCACTCACACACCCTCACTCACACACTCACACTCACACACCCTCACTCACACACTCTCACTCACACACCCTCACTCATACACCCTCACACACACACCCTCACTCACACATCCTCACTCACATACCCTCACTCACACACCCTCACTCACACACTCACACTCACACACCCTCACTCACACACTCTCACTCACACTCCCTCACTCACACACCATCACACACACACCCTCACTCACACACCCTCACACACACACCCTCACAAACACACCCTCACTCACACACCCTCACTCACACACCCTCACTCACTCACCCTCACTCACACACCCTCACTCACACACCCTCACACACACACCCTCACTCACACACCCTCACTCACACACTCACACTCACACAGCCTCACTCACACACTCTCACTCACACTCCCTCACTCACACACCCTCACTCACATATCCTCACTCACGCACCCTCACTCACACACCCTCACTCACACATCCTCACTCACACACCCTCACTCACATATCCTCACTCACATATCCTCACTCACACACCCTCACTCACACACCCTCACTCACACACCCTCACTCACACACCCTCACTCACACACCCTCACTCACACACCCTCACTCACACACCCTCACTCACACACCCTCACTCACACACTGTCACTCACACACCCTCACAAACACACCCTCACTCACACTCCCTCACTCACACTCCCTCACTCACACACCCTCACTCACACACCCTCACTCACACACCCTCACTCACACACCCTCACTCACACACCCTCACTCACACACCCTCACTCACACACCCTCACTCACACAGCTCACTCACATACCCTCACTCACACACCCTCACTCACACACCCTCACTCACACACCCTCACTCACACACTCTCACTCACACACCCTCACTCACACACCCTCACTCACACACTCTCACTCACACACTCTCACTCACACACCCTCACTCATACACCCTCACTCACACACCCTCACTCACACACTCACACTCACACACCCTCACTCACACACTCTCACTCACACACCCTCACTCACACACCCTCACTCACACACCCTCACTCACACACCCTCACTCACATACCCTCACTCACACACCCTCACTCACACTCACACACCCTCACTCACACACTCTCACTCACACTCCCTCACTCACACACCCTCACACACACACCCTCACTCACACACCCTCACACACACACCCTCACAAACACACCCTCACTCACACACCCTCACTCACACACCCTCACTCACTCACCCTCACTCACACACCCTCACTCACACACCCTCACACACACACCCTCACTCACACACCCTCACTCACACACTCACACTCACACACCCTCACTCACACACTCTCACTCACACTCCCTCACTCACACACCCTCACTCACACACCCTCACTCACACACCCTCACTCACACACCCTCACTCACACACCCTCACTCACACACCCTCACTCACACACCCTCACTCACACACCCTCACTCACACACCCTCACTCACACAGCTCACTCACATACCCTCACTCACACACCCTCACTCACACACCCTCACTCACACACCCTCACTCACACACTCACACTCACACACCCTCACTCAAACACTCTCACTCACACACCCTTACTCACACACCCTCACTCACACACCCTCACTCACACACCCTGACTCACACATCCTCACTCACATACCCTCACTCACACACCCTCACTCACACACTCACACTCACACACCCTCACTCACACACTCTCACTCACACTCCCTCACTCACACACCCTCATAAACACACCCTCACTCACAGACCCTCACACACACACCCTCACTCACACACCCTCACTCACACACCCTCACTCACTCACCCTCACTCACACACCCTCACTCACACACCCTCACACACACACCCTCACTCACACACCCTCACTCACACACTCACACTCACACACCCTCACTCACACACTCTCACTCACACTCCCTCACTCACACAACCTCACTCACATATCCTCACTCACACACCGTCACTCACACACCCTCACTCACACATCCTCACTCACATACCCTCACTCACACACCCTCACTCACACACTCACACTCACACACCCTCACTCACACACTCTCACTCACACTCCTTCACTCACACACCCTCACACACACACCCTCACTCACACACCCTCACACACACACCCTCACAAACACACCCTCACTCACACACCCTGACTCACACACCCTCACTCACTCACCCTCACTCACACACCCTCACTCACACACCCTCACACACACCCTCACTCACACACCCTCACACACACACCCTCACTCACACACCCTCACTCACACACCCTCACTCACACACCCTCACTCACTCACCCTCACTCACTCACCCTCACTCATACACCCTCACTCACACACCCTCACTCACACACCCTCACTCACACACCCTCACACACTCACCCTCACTCACACACCCTCACTCACACACCCTCACTCACCCACCCTCACTCACACCCTCACTCACACACCCTCACTCACACACCCTCACACACACACCCTCACACACACACCCTCACTCACACACCCTCACTCACACACCCTCACTCACACACCCTCACTCACACACCCTCACTCACATACCCTCACTCACACACCCTCACTCACACACCCCCACTCACACACCCTCACTCACACACCCTCACTCACACACCCTCAAACACCCTGACTCACACACCCTCACTCACACACCCTCAAACACACACCCTCACTCACACACCCTCACTCACACACGCTCACTCACCCACCCTCACTCACACACCCTCAAACACACACCCTCACTCACACACCTTCACACACCCTGACTCACACACCCTCACTCACACACCCTTACTCACACACCCTCACTCACACACCCTCAAACACACACCCTCACTCACACACCCTCACACACCCTGACTCACACACCCTCACTCACACACCCTCACTCACACACCCTCACTCACACACCCTCACTCACACACCCTCACTCACTCACCCTCACTCACATACCCTCACTCACACACCCTCACTCACACTCCCTCACTCACACACACCGTCACTCACACACACGAACTCACACACACAAACTCACACACACAAACTCACACACCCTCACTCACTCACCCTCACTCACACACCCTCACTCACACACTCTCACTCACATACCCTCACTCACACAACCTCACTCACACACACCCTCACTCACACACCCTCACACTCACACCCTCACACTCACACCCTCACACACACACCCTCACTCACACACCCTCACTCACACACACTCACTCTCACACCCTCACTCACACACTCACACTCACACACCCTCACTCACACACTCTCACTCACACACTCTCACTCACACACCCTCACTCACACACCCTCACTCACACATCCTTACTCTCACACCCTCACTCACACACTCACACTCACACACCCTCACTCACACACTCTCACTCTCACACCCTCACTCACACACTCACACTCACACACCCTCACTCACACACCCTCACTCACATACCCTCACTCACACACCCTCACTCACACACTCTCACTCACACACCCTCACTCACACACCCTCACTCACACACCCACACTCACACACCTTCACTCACACACCCTCATCACACACCCTCATCACACACCCTCACTCACACACCCTCACTCACACACCCTCACACACCCTGACTCACACACCCTCACTCACACACCCTCACTCACACACCCTCAAACACACACCCTCACTCACACACCCTCACACACCCTGACTCACACACCCTCACTCACACACCCTCACTCACACACCCTCACTCACACACCCTCACTCACACACCCTCACTCACACACACCGTCACTCACACACAGAAACTCACACACCCTCACTCACTCACCCTCAATCACACACCCTCACTCACACACTCTCACTCACACACTCTCACTCACACACCCTCACTCACACAACCTCACTCACACACACCCTCACTCACACACCCTCACACTCACACCCTCACACACACACCCTCACTCACACACCCTCACTCACACACCCTCACACACACACACCCTCACTCACACACCCTCACTCTCACACCCTCACTCTCACACCCTCACTCACACACCCTCACTCACACACTCTCACTCACACACCCTCACTCACACACCCTCACTCACACACCCTCACTCACACGCCCTCACACACACACTGTCACTCACACACCCTCACAAACACACCCTCACTCACACTCCCTCACTCACACTCCCTCACTCACACACCCTCACTCACACACCCTCACTCACACACCCTGACTCACACACCCTCACTCACACACCCTCACTCACACACCCTCACTCACACACCCTCACTCACACACCCTCACTCACACAGCTCACTCACATACCCTCACTCACACACCCTCACTCACACACCCTCACTCACACACCCTCACTCACACACTCATACTCACACACCCTCACTCAAACACTCTCACTCACACACCCTCACTCATACACCCTCACTCACACACCCTCACTCACACACTCACACTCACACACCCTCACTCACACACTCTCACTCACACACCCTCACTCACACACCCTCACTCACACACCCTCACTCACACATCCTCACTCACATACCCTCACTCACACACCCTCACTCACACACTCACACTCACACACCCTCACTCACACACTCTCACTCACACTCCCTCACTCACACACCCTCACACACACACCCTCACTCACACACCCTCACACACACACCCTCACAAACACACCCTCACTCACACACCCTCACTCACACACCCTCACTCACTCACCCTCACTCACACACCCTCACTCACACACCCTCACACACACACCCTCACTCACACACCCTCACTCACACACTCACACTCACACACCCTCACTCACACACTCTCACTCACACTCCCTCACTCACACACCCTCACTCACATATCCTCACTCACACACCCTCACTCACACACCCTCACTCACACATCCTCACTCACACACCCTCACTCACATATCCTCACTCACACACCCTCACTCACACACCCTCACTCACACACCCTCACTCACACACCCTCACTCACACACCCTCACTCACACACCCTCACACACACACCCTCACTCACACACCGTCACTCACACACTGTCACTCACACACCCTCACAAACACACCCTCACTCACACTCCCTCACTCACACTCCCTCACTCACACACCCTCACTCACACACCCTCACTCACACACCCTCACTCACACACCCTCACTCACACACCCTCACTCACACACCCTCACTCACACAGCTCACTCACATACCCTCACTCACACACCCTCACTCACACACCCTCACTCACACACCCTCACTCAAACACTCTCACTCACACACCCTCACTCATACACCCTCACTCACACACCCTCACTCACACACTCATACTCACACACCCTCACTCAAACACTCTCACTCACACACCCTCACTCATACACCCTCACTCACACACCCTCACTCACACACTCACACTCACACACCCTCACTCACACACTCTCACTCACACACCCTCACTCACACACCCTCACTCACACACCCTCACTCACACATCCTCACTCACATACCCTCACTCACACACCCTCACTCACACACCCTCACTCACACACCCTCACTCACACACCCTCACTCACACACCCTCACTCACACACCCTCACTCGCACACCCTCACTCACACACCCTCACTCACACAGCTCACTCACATACCCTCACTCACACACCCTCACTCACACACCCTCACTCACACACCCTCACTCACTCACCCTCACTCACACACCGTCACTCACACACCCTCACACACACACCCTCACTCACACACCCTCACACTCACACACCCTCACTCACACACTCTCACTCACACTCCCTCACTCACACACCCTCACTCACATATCCTCACTCACATATCCTCACTCATACACCCTCACTCACACACCCTCACTCACACATCCTCACTCACATACCCTCACTCACACACCCTCACTTACACACTCACACTCACACACCCTCACTCACACACCCTCACTCACACTCCCTCACTCACACACCCTCACACACACACCCTCACTCACACACCCTCACACACACACCCTCACAAACACACCCTCACTCACACACCCTGACTCACACACCCTCACTCACTCACCCTCACTCACACACCCTCACTCACACACCCTCACACACACCCTCACTCACACACCCTCACTCACATACCCTCACTCACACACCCTCACACACACACCCTCACTCACACACCCTCACTCACACACCCTCACTCACACACCCTCACTCACACACCCTCACTCACACACCCTCACTCACACACCCTCACTCACTCACCCTCACTCACTCACCCTCACTCACTCACCCTCACTCATACACCCTCACTCACACACCCTCACTCACACACCCTCACTCACACACCCTCACTCACTCACCCTCACTCACACACCCTCACTCACCCACCCTCACTCACCCACCCTCACTCACACACCCTCACTCACACACCCTCACACACACACCCTCACACACACACCCTCACTCACACACCCTCACTCACACACCCTCACTCACACACCCTCACTCACACACCCTCACTCACACACCCTCACTCACACACCCTCACTCACATACCCTCACTCACACACCCTCACTCACACACCCCCACTCACACACCCTCACTCACACACCCACACTCACACACCCTGACTCACACACCCTCACTCACACACCCTGACTCACACACCCTCACTCACACACCCTCACTCACACACCCTCACTCACACACCCTCACTCACACACGCTCACTCACCCACCCTCACTCACACACCCTCAAACACACACCCTCACTCACACACCTTCACACACCCTGACTCACACACCCTCACTCACACACCCTCAAACACACACCCTCACTCACACACCCTCACACACCCTGACTCACACACCCTGACTCACACACCCTCACTCACACACCCTCACTCACACACACTCACTCACACACCCTCACTCACTCACCCTCACTCACATACCCTCACTCACACACCCTCACTCACACTCCCTCACTCACACTCCCTCACTCACCCACCCTCACTCACACACCCGCACTCACACACCCTCACTCACACACCCGCACTCACACACCCTCACTCACACACCCTCACTCACACACCCTCACTCACACACCCTCACTTACACACCCTCACTCACACACTCTCACACTCACTCACTCACACACCCTCACTCACACACCCTCACACACACACTCACTCACACACCCTCACTCACACACCCTCACTCACACACCCTCACTCACACACCCTCACTCACACACTCTCACACTCACTCACTCACACTCCCTCACTCACACACCCTCATACACACACTCACTCACACACCCTCACTCACACACCCTCACACACACACTCACTCACACACCCTCACTCACATACCCTCACTCACACACCCTCACTCACACTCCCTCACTCACACACACCGTCACTCACACACACAAACTCACACACACAAACTCACACACCCTCACTCACTCACCCTCACTCACACACCCTCACTCACACACTCTCACTCACATACCCTCACTCACACACCCTCACTCACACAACCTCACTCACACACACCCTCACTCACACACCCTCACACTCACACCCTCACTCACACACACTCACTCTCACACCCTCACTCACACACTCACACTCACACACCCTCACTCACACACTCTCACTCACACACTCTCACTCACACACCCTCACTCACACACCCTCACTCTCACACCCTCACTCACACACCCTCACTCACACACTCACACTCACACACCCTCACTCACACACCCTCACTCTCACACCCTCACTCTCACACACTCACACTCACACACCCTCACTCACACACCCTCACACACACACCCTCACACAGACACCCTCACTCACACACCCTCACTCACACACCCTCACTCACACACCCTCACTCACACACCCTCACTCACACACCCTCACTCACACACCCTCACTCTCACACCCTCACTCACACACCCTCACACACTCACCCTCACTCACACACCCTCACTCACCCACCCTCACTCACCCACCCTCACTCACACACCCTCACTCACCCACCCTCACTCACCCACCCTCACTCACACACCCTCACTCACACACCCTCACTCACACACCCTCACTCACACACCATCACTCACACACCCTCACTCACACACCCTCACTCACACACCCTCACTCAAACACCCTCACTCACACACTCTCACACTCACTCACTCACACACCCTCACTCACACACCCTCACACACACACTCACTCACACACCCTCACTCACACACCCTCACTCACACACCCTCACTCACACACCCTCACTCACACTCTCTCACTCTCACTCACTCACACACCCTCACTCACACACCCTCACACACACACTCACTCACACACCCTCACTCACACACCTTCACTCACACACCCTCACTCACTCACCCACACTCACACACCCTCACTCACACACCCTCACTCACACACCCTCACTCACACACCCTCACTCACACACCCACACTCACACACCCTCACACACACCCTCACACACACACCCTCACACACACACCCTCATTCACACACCCTCACACACACACCCTCACTCACACACCCTCACTCACACACCCTCACTCACACACCCTCACTCACACACCCTCACACACACCCTCACTCACACACCCTCACTCACATACCCTCATTCACACACCCTCACACACACACCCTCTTTCACACACCCTCACACACACACCCTCATTCACACACCCTCACACACACACCCTCACTCACTCACCCACACTCACACACCCTCACTCACACACCCTCACTCACACACCCTCACTCACACACCCTCACTGGACTGTAACGTACACAGCTCAGTTAACTGAATTGTGACGTACACAGCTCAGTTAACTGGATTGTGACGTACACAGCTCAGTGAGCTAGATTGTGACGGACACAGCTCAGATAGCTGGATTGTGACATACACAGCTCAGTTAGCTGGATTGTGACGTACACAGCTCAGTTAGGTGGATTGTGACGTACACAGCTCAGTGAGCTGGATTGTGACGTACACAGCTCAGTTAGCTGGATTGTGACGTACACAGCTCAGTTAGCTGGATTGTGACGTACACAGCTCAGTTAGCTGGATTGTGACGTACACAGCTCAGTTAGCTGGATTGTGAAGTACACAGCTCAGTTAGGTGGATTGTGACGTACACAGCTCAGTTAGCTGGATTGTGACGTACACAGCTCAGTTAGCTGGATTGTGACGTACACAGCTCAGTTAGCTGGATTGTGACGTACACAGCTCAGTTAGCTGGATTGTGACGTACACAGCTCAGTTATCTGAATTGTGAGGTACACAGCTCAGTTAGCTGGATTGTGACGTACACAGCTCAGTGAGCTGGATTGTGACGTACACAGCTCAGTTAGCTGGATTGTGACGTACACAGCTCAGTGAGCTGGATTGTGACGTACACAGCTCAGTAAGCTGGGCGGCTGGTTCGTGATGGAAAGCGACCCCAACAGCGCGAGTTCAATTGCTGTATCGGCTGAGGTTCTCATGAAGACCACCATTCTCAAACTTGCCCCTCATCTGAGATGTGCTGACCCTCAGGTCAAATCACCACAAGTCAGCTCTGAAAAGGAGAGCAGTCTCTGTGATTATGGCGCCATTTACATTTTATTTTACATGATGGCTGAAATAATGGGGAAAACCCTCTGCTCCTCTCATTCAATTCAATGAAAGTTACATCATTCAGGTGGCATCAAAATGCTATTTTTTGTCATGTGATAGAGATGGAGAGAGAGATGTGAGTTTCTATTGAGGGGCCATAGAGATGGTGATCCCCAAATGATAGATGCTGAAATGTGGATGTAACGTTTAATGAGAAAATATTCGGATAAACGCATGGTCACATTTTGAAGTGCTTGTTAACTTATAAATCACAAATAACAGAGTCTAACTTGTTGAATGGACCATTCTCCCCCAGCGACACCGTCTCCGCCCACTCTCTACAGCCTGGTCTCCTGTCAGCAACACAACAGTGACGGCTCCGTGACCTTCGGCTGTTTGGCGATGGACTACTCCCCAGAAATCACCAGCCTTACCTGGAAGAAAGATGGGCAGCTGATCACCACTGGAGTTAAGAAATACCCGTCAGTGAGAAACAAGAAGGGAACCTACACCCTGAGCAGTCAGTTAACCATCACCGAGTCAGAGGGGGGATGCAGCGAAATCAGCTGTGAGGTTCGACACAGCGGCTCAGACAAGAGCATTGGAATGAAATGTAAGTGTTGTGGAAAATGTGAGAAACAGACGCTTTGATTACTTTATTTACATCTTTGGTCATAACACATTTATGGTTCTCTGCATAGTTCTGATTCCTGCGAGAAATAGTGACCACAGAGAAACTGTTAAAATACAATTAGTAATTTTATTGATTACATCTTCTTCAAGAAGTGTCTAACTTGTGTTTCTTGAAGGTGGAGTCAACACTCCAAATGTTCTCCTCACCGTGAGTTCCAATGAAGAAATCTCAAGACAGAAATTTGCAACCATGGTCTGTTCAATCAACGATTTCCATTCAAAGTCAATGACGGTGAAGTGGCTGAAGAATGGACAAGCCATGGGTTCAGGATTTGTCACCTCGCCCCCCTGTGAAGTGAACGGGAACTTCTCGGCGAGCAGTCGGCTGACAGTCTCCGCTGGGGAATGGTTCAGCAAAGCGGTCTATACCTGCCAGGTCACTCATCAAGAGGTCACCCAAAGTCGCAACATCACCGCGTCTGGTAAGAGACACAAACAGAGGAAACAATGAATCATCCTGCACTCTGATGTTAATCCAAATCAGGAATTTACTGAAGTTAGTGCAAAGCACAGAACAACTTCTAATTTACTGCCATGTAGTTTGTGTTTCATTCTGATGTAAGAGCTGCATGAGGGTTGCTTATCATTCACGATTTTATGAATATGGAAATAACTGTATCCCTATAATTTGAAGTAATTTAGTGAGTGAGGTGAATGAATGACATGAAAATCGCTTATTGTCACAAGTAGGCTTCAAATGAAGTTACTGTGAAAAGCCCCCTGTTCGTCACATTCCGGCGCCTGTTCGGGGAGGCTGGTATGGGAATTGGACCCGCGCTGGTGGCCTGCCTTGGTCTGCTTTAAAAGCCAGCGATTTAGCCCCGTGCTAAACCAGCCCCTGGTGGACTTGATACCAGCTTTATCCTGAGACAGCTGATTATATTTGAGTCAGTGGGTGTCTCAAACACTTAACTGATAACAGCTCCGGGGGAAAGTGTTGGAAAGTTCATCCAACCTATTTATGGATCAACCGCTAGTACTTCGTTCCTGAGATCAGGAATGGAATATTTGTATTGGGAATGCTGAAATGCTGATTCGTTAGAATGATATCGGGGCTGACTGTATTTCACAATGAGAATAGTTTTCACAAACCAACCTGATTTTCCATTGCGTATAGAAGATTAAAGGCGGTCTTTAGAGGTTGATGTTTCGAAGTTGATTATTTAGAGGCTGATGTTTCGAAGTTGATTTATTCCCATTTAGAGTTCAGGCTGAATCCTGCTGTCCTGATTCTGAAGATAAAACTTGGGTTGATTTCCACTTTTTTCATTCGCAGATCCTTCCGGTTGCACTGTTGCCGCAGTAACAATACTGTCACCACAAATAGAACAGGTCTTACTGGAGGCGACAGTAACCTTAACCTGCGTCATTTCGAATGCTCCTTATGGCGTCAACGTGTCCTGGAGTGAAGCGAAGAAGCCGCTGAAATCAGAGATTGCCGACCAGCCTGGGGCAGATACTGAGAGCGTGGTCAGCAAATTAAACATCTCGACACAAGCCTGGCTGAGTGGGGCTGTGTTTGACTGTGTGGCGAGCCACCAGGACCTGCCAACTCCTTTAAGAATTTCAATCCACAAAAAAATAGGTGAGCGGTGAGACTGAAGCAATAAGTGAGCCATTGTGTCTATTTCCAGTGTCAGTGCAGCGGTCAGTATTTAGCATTCAGGGTATTTATGGTCCATTCTGATTGGTAATTCCACTAACTAAATACTCTGGGCGTTTAGTGTTTAAGGGGGAAATTGATAAGCAGATGAATGGACAATGAATTAAATGTAGTGATACTGGGTTTAGATGGAGCGAGACTATAGACCACAAGACCTAAGAGCAGATGTAGGCCATTGGGCCCATCAACACCGGTCCAGCCTTCAGTGAGATCATGACTGATCTGCTGTGATAATCTTCAACTCCTCTTTCCCGCCTTATCCACAAATCTCTTGATGCCTTTACTGATTTAAAATATGTCTCTCTCAACCTTGAACATACTGAACAACCCAGAATCTACGCCCCTGGGTTAAATAATTCCACAGCTTCACTTCTCAGATAGGTGGAGGGGCAGGTAGTATGGAGGAGGTGGGGAGGCTGCAGAAAGATTTAGACAGTTTAGGTGAGTGGTCCAAGAAATGGCTGATGAAATTCAACGTGGGCAAGTGCGAGGTCTTGCACTTTGGAAAAAAGAATCGAGGCATGGACTATTTTCTAAACGGTGACAAAATTCATAATGCTGAAGTGCAAAGGGACTTGGGAGTCCTAGTCCAGGATTCTCTAAAGGTAAACTTGCAGGTTGAGTCCGTAATTAAGAAAGCAAATGCAATGTTGTCATTCATCTCAAGAGGCTTGGAATATAAAAGCAGGGATGTACTTCTGAAGCTTTATAAAGCATTAGTTAGGCCCCATTTAGAATACTGTGAGCAATTTTGGGCCCCACACCTCAGAAGGACATACTGGCACTGGAGCGGGTACAGCAGAGATTCACACGGATGATCCCAGGAATGGTAGGCCTAACATACGATGAACGTCTGAGGATCCTGAGATTATATTCATTGGAGTTTAGGAGGTTGAGGGGAATCTAATAGAAACTTACAAGATAATGAATGGCTTAGATAGGGTGGACGTAGGGAAGTTGTTTCCATTAGCAGGGGAGACTAGGACCTGGGGGCACAGCCTCAGAATAAAAGGGAGTCACTTTAGAACAGAGATGAGGAGAAATTTCTTCAGCTAGAGAGTGGTGGGCCTGTGGAATTCATTGCCACAGAGGGCGGTGGAGGCCGGGACGTTGAGTGTCTTCAAGACAGAAGTTGATAAATTCTTGATTTCTCGAGGAATTAAGGGCTACGGAGAGAGAGCGGGTAAATGGAGTTGAAATCAGCCATGATTGAATGGTGGAGTGGACTCGATGGGCCGAATGGCCTTACTTCCGATCCTATGTCTTATGGTCTTACTCTCTGAGAGAGGAAATTCCACCTCATCTCGGTCTGAAATGGGCGAACCCTTACATTGTGATCCTGCGCTCTGGTCCTAGACACTCCCACACGGGAAAATAACCACTCAGCGTCTATCCTACCAAGCTCCCTGAGAATCTTTCATGTCTCGATTAAGCCGCCTTCATTCTTCTAAACTCCAATAAGTACAACCCAGCAAAGTTACCCTCAGCTGCTAAGAAAATCCCTCCATACTCAGGATCAACCTCGTGATCCTTCTCTGGACTGTCTTCAAAACCAATCTGTCTTCCGTAGATAAGGGCACCGAGACTATTCAAAGTATACCAGGTGTCGACTAACTAGTGCCTTGTATAGTTTTAGCCAGACTTCCCCATGTTTATATTCTATTTCCTTTGAAATAAATGTCAACATTCCCTGTAGAACTTGCTTTGTGTGGTTTCTGCACGAGGACCCCCAATTCCCCCGTTACTTCAGCTTTCTCCAGTCTTTCTCCAGCTAAATTTGTCAGGCAATGATTTACCCCTCACGAAGTTGTGCTGATTCTGTTTGATTATATTGAGTATTTCTAAATGCTCAGCGATTGGATCCGTTATAATGGACTCGAACCGTTTCCCACTGACAGATGTTAAGGTCACTGGCCTATAGTTACCTGTTTTTGTCTCCCTCCCTTTTGAATAAGGGTGTTACATTGGCAGTTTTACAATCCTCTGGGAGTAAGGTGGGAGGAGCTTGGTGTGGAGCTTATACACCAGCACAGAACAGTCGGGCCGAATGGCCTGTTTCCCTGCTGTACACTTTCTGAAACTTTCGAATTCAACTTCCGTAAATTCTCAGGGTAAAGGCTTGTGTCCGCCTCAGCTCCGAGCTGGGAAACCGGACAGATCCCAAAGTGGAAAATGAATACCTTTAAAATCCAACACAAAACACATTTCTCTCACATCTAACCCGCGGTTCCATTGTCTCCGGAATTCCCCATTTTACTGACATTTATTGTACATTTTCTGCAGATCCCAACCCGCGGGAACCGTCCGTCTCTGTCCTCCTGCCCTCGGCTGAAGACGTCTCCGCTCAGAGATTCGTCTCCCTCAGCTGCTTAGTGAGAGGTTTCTCCCCCCGAGAGATCTTCGTCAAGTGGACCGTCAATGACAAGCCGGTGAATCCCGGGAGCTACAAGAACACCGAGGTGATGGCGGAGAACGGCAATAGCTCCTTCTTCATGTACAGCCTGTTATCCATTGCAGCGGAGGAGTGGGCCAGCGGCGCTTCTTACTCCTGTGTGGTGGGACATGAAGCCATCCCCTTGAAGATCATCAACAGAACGGTTGATAAATCCAGCGGTAAACCCAGTTTTGTGAACATTTCCCTCGCTCTGATGGACACAGTTAATTCATGTCAATGAGAATCTGTCAATTGCACCTCTAACTAAATTAAAAATAATAAAGGTTTTTTTCCTCCAATTGTGATTTAAATGTACAGCCGCTTAATTAATGGAGCTTCGACTTTGCTGATATTAGATCTGTTTAAGGAGACCAAGATTTCGACAGGTCCCAGCCCCAGGTCAGATACAACCAGAGCTCCCAGCTCAGATACACCCTGGGTCAGAGACAGAGTAAAATTCATTCATTGCAGGATTCACAAAATATATTCATTGACTTTCTTCCCGCTGAGGAGAAATCGGACACTTTCCCATTTCAGACAGACAAACACATCACATTTAGATCTCGGTGTTCCTGCTTCTCCCATTGCCCATCCCTTTAAAATTGATGTCAGCTTAAAATTGCGACATCACACCCACTGGGAACTGAATTGATAATCAAACAGAAACAAGGACCAACAATCACCCATCACGGAGAGGGGAAAGGGAAATGTTTAATCCATTATATCTCCACCTCTCCTACAAAATCAGGAGGAGGGGCGTTAGTTAATCCACTGTCCCCCCACCACCCCAACAGAGACAGGAGGAGGGGCATTAGTTAATGCACTCTACTGCCACTTTCTCAAAAGAGAGAGGAAGGGGCATAAATTAATCCACTGCAACCACACTTCCCAAAACAAAGAGGGGGAGGGGTTATAGTTAATCCACTGCATCCCCACTTCTCCAACAGAGAGTGGGGAATGGACGTTAGCTAATGCCCTGCACCCCAACTCCCTAACAAAGAGGAAGGGACTTAGTGAACCCACTATACCCCTCACTTCCACACCAAAGCATGGGGGCAGTAGTTAATCCAGTGTATCACCACGCCCCAACAAATAGTGGGGGAGGAGCATTAATTAACCCTGTACCCCCACTTTCCCACCAAAGAGCTGGGGCATTAGTTAATTCACTGTCCAGCCGCTTCCAACAAAGAGAGGGGGAGGGCCTAAATAAATGCACTGTCCGCCCACTTCCCCAACAGAGAGAGAGGGATGGGCATTATAAACCCATTTTACCTCCACTTTCTCGACCAAAAGAGGAGGAAGGTGATGAGTGAACTCTCTGTATCTCCACCTCTTCAGCAGGGGGAACCCAAAGAGAATTTGTTCAGCTGGCCAGAGAGGGAGAGACTATTAAATCACTATCCACCTACTCCCCAAGCAGGGAATTTGGGAGTGGATGTGTCTCTACACTAAGGACTCAGTTACTGACATTACAAGATGGCTTGTAGCTTACTGGCTGAAGATTTTAAAAGCCCATCATGCTAAAGATGTTCTTAAACTATCTATTCACGCAACATAATTTTCTTCAGCACCCTTGTTCCTCTTATCCATATGCGACAACTGATTTCCCAAAATCCAAATCCAGACTGGTGATTAAATTCTGCCTGGGTTTTCGCTGTTCTCTCCTGAGACACTTCCTTGTATTTTTGCATTAGGTCAATGATGTCAGCTTGCAACTCACAGAAAACACATTTATAAGCAGAAAGTTCAACATATTCGACATCGGTACCAATAATACCCACAACTGGCAAAGCTACAGGCAGCTGATACAAATACATAGACAGAGAAAGACACAAACACTAAACATACAGGCACATGTACACACACCCACAACCATATACATGAGCACACAGACACAAACACACACATATATGTACACATAGAAACACATGCATACATATACACATAAATGAACAAAAATTTACAAACAGGCACATAAACACAAAGAAGCACACGTTTATGTACACAGAGACACTCGTGGACACACACGCACAAATCCACACACACAGGCTGGCATGCACAAACATGCACATACATCCACATGTCCACACAGATACACAAATAAGCAAACACAAACATATAAAACCATACACGCAGACTGACACAAGAATATGAAACACAACTGTAAGCAATTACATATACATAATAGTAAAAATTATGTTTATTGTCACAGGTAGGCTTATATTAACACTGCAAGAAGTTACTGTGAAAAACCCCTAGTCGCCACACTCACAAGCACATCTTTCGGGACTTGTGGGAAGAAACCGGAGCACGGGACGAAACCCACACGGACACAGGGAGAACGAGCAGACTCCGCACAGACAGGAACCCAAGCCAGAAATCGAACCTGGGACTCTGGCGCTGTGAAGCAACAGTGCTAACCACTGTGCTACAGTGACGCCCACAATCGCACAATTTCACAATGACAGAAATATTTCCATTAAATCAGAGACAATAATCCACATTAACACACTAATGGGCACACGTAGTCACATATTAACAGATTTGTACATACGCTCATACAAACACACATGAATACACATGGAGGCGTCAATACACAGCAATAGATATAAACAAACATCAACGCACAAATAGCACTGCTGCCTCACAGCGCCATAAACCCGGGTTCAATTCCATCCTCAGGTGATTGCCCGTGCTGAGTTTCCACACTCTCCTGTGTCCGTGTTTCCTCCGCGTGCTCCAGTTTCCTCCCACAGTCCAAAGATGTGCAGGTTAGGGGGATTAGCCATGCTATATCACCCCTTCGCGCCCAAAACGTTAGGTGGTGTTACGAGGTTCTGGGGATAGGGCAGGGCGTGCACCGTGCACCTCGGTAGGGTGTTCTTTCGAAGGGTCGGTGCAGACTCAATAGGCCGAATGGCCTCGTTCTCCACTGTAGGGATTATATGATGATGATTCTATGATGAAATACACGCATTGACACACACACACACACAAACGCATTTATCCAGGCACAAACATTAAGACACTGGCATGCATGTTGAACGCAAAAAGACACATTAACACATATATTACTAGACAGGAAAGTATAAACACATATTAACACAGGCAATAATATATAAACATAGATTTCAACACATATACATACAATATATCACTCATATATACACATTGACAGAAGACAAACAAAGTTCCGGTTTGGGCCACTGTCTGTGCGGAGTCTGCACATCCTCCCCGTGTGTGCGTGGGTTTCCTCCGGGTGCTCCAGTTTCCTCCCACAGTCCAAAGATGTGCAGGTTAGGTGGATTGGCCATGATAAATTGCCCTTAGTGTCCAAAATTGCCCTTAGTGTTGGGTGGGGTTACTGGGTTATGGGGATAGGGTAGAGGTGTTGACCTTGGGTAGGGTGCTCTTTCCATGAGCCAGTGCAGACTCGATGGGCCGAATGGCCTCCTTCTGCACTGTAAATTCTATGAAAAAAAAAAATTCTCACACAGGCGCTGACACACAAATACACAGACCAATATTCATTGACACGATGAACACACAGTGAACCTACACAGGCATCTGGACACACAACAGAGGAGTAAATCAAAACACGGAATTTCGCATCGACACAGACACAAAAGCTAAGGAACAAACAGAAACGTCAGGCAATGGCGGCACGGTGGCATAGTGGTTAGCGCTGCTGCCTCACGCCACCATGGACCTGGGGTTGATCCCGCTCCTGGGTCCCTGTCCCAGTGGAGTTTTCACATTCTCCCCATGACCCGTGGGTCTCACCCCGACAACCCAAAGATGTGCAGGGTAGGTGGATTGGCCATGCTAAATTGCCCCTTAATTAGAAAAAAAAAGTTAAAGACATCAATTTCTGAGTGTCATGAACTCAACAGTAGATATGCAATGGAAATATATTAAAGAATGAATTAGCAGCGGGAGAAAATGAAACGAGAATATTAAAAATAAATCGTGGATTAATAAACAATCTAATTATATTTATTTGGCTCTATCCTCATAGATACCACAGAACACACCTGGACTGAAGACGATGAGGATGATAACGGGAACATCTGGACAACCGCTTCCACATTCATCACCCTGTTCTTCCTGAGCATTTCCTACAGCGCTGCAGTCACTCTGGTGAAGGTGAGAAGATTCAATCCACTCACACTTCAAACTGACAGAAGCCGTTTCAAAAATCTCTAAATGTTTGATTGATTGAAAACTCTAACATCAATGTCCCCGATCATAAACATCTGCTTCATCATTTTCTCTCTCTTTTACAGATCAAGTGATCGGTTGACGTTCGGACGCTGTAGATTTTCCTCAGCTGTTTATTATGATCTCTGTGTGGCACAAATACAATATCTCCTCTTGGTGACTCTAACAGTAAAATCTTCTCAGTTTATTATTCTGCAACTGTAACTGAGACAATCTTGGACAGTATTTCTGTTTCCCAGTTTGAAATGTACGAGATAATTTTGGCTGTAATGTAATTGTAGCTAATAATTTCCCTCAATATCATGTCTAAGTAAAGTAATTTATCTCGTTCCTTACTCATAACTTTGGCCTTCCCTTTATATTGAGCTCCTGTTCTCTCTTTCTGGTGCCTGTTACAGTTGTACATACATTTGGCAGCTCAGAGGGCATGTGTTCTGTTCTCACTGTGACCCTCAATCGTTATGTTCCCTTTCGTCAACTTCAAAATAAACTTTTGTGGAATATTTTCTCTGAAATTTTAATAAATATTGAATGAAAAATGAAGAAAATAAGACTTGTCTGAACTCCTTTCTCTCAGGCCCATCGGCACCGCTCCATTTCCCCGATTACACAGTTTTCTCCCTTTTCCCAGACAGATATTTCTCACCAGTCCTGTTTGGGATGTGTCTGAACTCAAGGCCCCTCAGTGAAAGAGCCACTGCGCCACCAAGCGGCCCATCCGGGTAAACACACCTTCACCTTTGCCTTTTTATGGTTAAACTCCAGAGACAGAATGATTGCACAGCTAAAGAATTCCACAGATTCACTGCGCTCTGAGAGAAGAAATGTCGCCTCATGTCTGTCTTAAATTTGAGACCCCTTACTTTGAGATTATGCCCTCTGGTCCTGGACTCTCCCACAAGAGGAAACATCCTCTCAGCATCTACCCTGTCAACCCCCCTGAGAATGCTTATGTCTCAAAAAGGTCACCTCTCATTCGTCTCAACTCCAATGAGTACAGGCCCAAACAACTCAACCTCTTCTAATCAGAAAATCTCTCCATATCCGGGACGAACCGTTAGTTAATTGGATTAGGCCAGTTTTCAGAGGCTAGATTCACAGTATAAAAGTGATCCACCGACAGTGCAGACTTTGTTTGCACTGAGTGCTGAATTTGGTGCATTTGAGTGCTATAGTGAGAGTTTGGTGACTGAGGGAGCTGGGTGAGGAGGGAGTAAGGTGTTCCTTTCATTTTGTTTCCTACATTTCCTCAACGAGTGAGAAGGGAGCCAGGAGTTTACAGAGAGTGCAACTGACTGGGAGCAGAGTCGGAGGGCGGAGGTCCAGTTGGTCCAGAGGGCAGCTATATTCTGTAAGGCAAGAGGGGATGGAGGCTAGGCCAGTTGCATGCTCCTCCTGTAGGATGTGGGTGGTGAGGGATACCACCAGTGTCCCCGCTGACTATACCTGCGGGAAGTGCACCCAACTCCAGCTCCTTGGAGACCATGTTAGGGAACTGGAGCTGGAGCTGGATGAACTTCGGATCATCCGGGAGGCAGAGGGGGTTATAGAGAAGAGTTACAGGGAGGTAACCACACCCAAGGTACAGGACAAGAGTAGCTGGGTTACAGTCAGGGGAAAGGAAACAAACAGGCAGACAGTGCAGAGATCCCTCGTGGCCCTTCCCCTTCAAAACAAGTCTACCGTTTTGGATGCTGTTGGGGGGGATGACCTACCGGGGGAAGGCCCCAGCGGCCAGGTCTCTGGCACTGAGTCTGACTCTGGGGCTCAGAAGGGAAGGGGGAGAATGGAAAAGCAATAGTAATAGGAGATTCAATGATTAGGGGAATAGATAGAAGATTCTGTGGTCGCGAGCGAGACTCCCGGAAGGTATGTTGCCTCCTGGTTGCCAGGGCCAGGGATGTCTCGGATCGTGTCTCCAGGGTCCTTAAGAGGGAGGGGGAGCAGCTAGAAGTCGTGGTGCACATTGGTACCAACGACGTAGGTGGGAAAAGGGGTGTGGAGGTAATAAACAAGTTTAGGGAGTTAGGCTGGAAGTTAAAAGCCAGGACAGACAGAGTTGTCATCTCTGGTTTGATGCCAGTGCCACGTGATAGCGAGGCTAGGAATAGGGAGGGAGTGCAGTTGAACACATGGCTGCAGGAATGGTGTTTGAGGGAGGGCTTCAGGTATTTGGATAATTGGAGTGCATTCTGGGGAAGGTGGGACCTGTACAAGCAGGACGGGTTGCATCTGAACCAGAGGGGCACCAATATCCTGGGAGGGAGGTTTTCTAGTACTCTTCGGGAGGGTTTAAACAAATTTGGCAGGGGAATGGGAACCGGATTTGTAGTCCAGCAACTAAGTTAGACGATATTCAGGACGGGAAAACGTGTAGTGAGGCAGTGGGGAAGGGAACACTGACAAAGGAGAGTACTTGCAGGCACGGAGATGGGTTGAAGTGTATATACTTAAACGCAAGAAGCATCAGGAATAAGGTGGGTGAACGCCAGGCATGGATCGGTACTTGGGACTACGATGTGGTGGCCATCACGGAAACTTGGATAGAAATGGTTGTTGGAGGTCCCTGGTTATAGATGTTTCAATAAGATTCGGGAGGGTGGTAAAAGAGGTGGGGGGGGGCATTGTTAATTAGAGATAGTATAACAGCTGCAGAAAGGCAGTTCGAGGAGTATCTACCTACTGAGGCAGTATGGGTTGAAGTCAGAAATAGGAAAGGAGCAGTCACCTTGTTGGGAGTTTTCTATAGGCCCCCCAATAGTAGCAGAGATGTGGAGGAACAGATTGGGATATAGATTTTGGAAAGGTGCAGAAGTCACAGGGTAGTAGTCATGGGTGACTTCAACTTCCCAAACATTGAGTGGAAACTCTTTAGATCAAATAGTTTGGATGGGGTGGTGTTTGTGCAGTGTGTCCAGGAAGCTTTTCTAACACAGTACGTAGATTGTCCGACCAGAGGGGAGGCCATATTGCCGCCGTCTGCTCCATGAACCCTTTTAGTTCCTTTGCCATCGCTGGCACCCTGCCCGTTTTCGAGCTTGACCGGTCCAAGCCAGGGCCAATAATTATGTTGAAGTCCCCTCCTATGACCAAAATGTGTGAGTCCAGGTCCGGTATCTTCCCCAGCATCCTCTTTATAAACTTCACATCATCCCAATTTGGCACGTACACATATACTAATACCACCTGCATCCCCTCCAGTTTCCCACAGACCATAATGTACCGATCTCCCACATCTGAAATTATTCTACCCGCCTCAAACAGCACCCGTTTATTGATCAGGATCGCGACCCCCTCCAGTCTCTGTGTCTAGACCCGATTGAAAGACCAGACTGACCCAGCCTTTCCTCCATCTAATCTGATCAGTTACTCTAAGGTGCATCTCCTGCAACATTACCACGTCTGCCTTCAGTCCCCTAAGATGCGCGAACACATGTGCCCTCTTGACCGGCCCATTTAACCCTCAAACATTCCAGGTGATCAGCCTCGTGGGAGGACTCATTGCCCCACCCACCCTTTCAACGATCAGCCATCCCCTTTTTTGGGCCCACCTGCAGCCCATGCTCCACGACAGCCTCCACCCCCAACCTCCTCTCTGTCCCTTAGCCCAAATCCCTCCTTCGTCAGCAGAACATTCACCCCCTCCCTCCCCCTAGTAACAACACTCTGTAACCCAAACCCATTAATAAACCGAACATATGCACCCCCACCTCCCCATTGCGCTTCCGTGAGCAAGCCCGCCCAGCTCGCTTGGTGGCCCCCATCCCTGGCGCTGGATAGTCTCCCACCTATTGTTCCCTCACCACCCTCCCCTCACTCATACAAACAAACTCCAACATCATACAATCCCCACACAATTGCCCGACAGAAAACACCAAAATCTAAACAAGCAGACCTCCATCCCCCAACAGTGCAAATGAAAACCTTAACTCACTCAGCTCTACCGCTGGTCCCAAATCAATGTAAAATGCATTACAAAGAGCTTCCAGAAAACGAGAAATAAGAAACTTTTTTAAAAAAAAGAACAGAAACACCAAAAAAAAAACATGAACATTGCAGCAAAGTTCAAAAGTTCTCAGTCCACCACCAGTCCTTTCCTTTTCGCGAAGTCCAGCACGTCCTCAGGCCACTCAAAATAAAAGTGCTGCTCCTCATGCATGACCCAAAGATGGACCGGAGACAACAGTTTGAACTTCACCTTTTTCTTAAAAAGGATTGACCTGATCTGGTTGAAGCCTGCTCTTCTCCTAGCCACCTCCACACTCAGGTCCTGATAGATCCGCATGATACTGTTATCCCACTTACAGCTCCGTGTCTGCTTGGCCCATTGTAGAATGCGCTCCTTATCCAAGTACCTGTGGAATCTCACGACCATTGCCCTCAGGGGGTCTCCCATTCACGGCTTCCTCGCGAGCTCTCTGTGAGCCCTGTCCACCTCCAAGGGTCGGGGGAATGCCCCATCCCCCAGTAGCTTCTCAAACATGTCCGTGATGTATGCCCCAGCGTCTGCTCCTTCAGACCCCTCCGGGAGCCCAACAATTCTCAATTTCTGCCGGCGAGACCTATTCTCTTGGTCCTCCACCTTTTCCAGGGGCTTCTTCTGCTGGTCTCTCAGCATCCCCACCTCCAACTCCACCGCAGTTTGATGTTCCTCCTGCTCAGCCAGTGCCTTCTCTACCTTCTGGATCGCCCAATCTTGGGCGTCCAATCTAAGCTCCAGCCGCTCAATTGACTCTTTTATCGGGTCCAAGCTGTCCAGTTTCTGCTTAGCAAAGCCTTCCTGAATAACTTGCATCAGCTGCTCCAGAGACTGCTGGGTCGACAAACCAGAGGTCCGGTCATCCGCTATGCTGTCTCCTGCTGCAGCTTCAGCCCAAGCGTTCTCTGTCTTTCTGTTTCTGCCTTGATGAGCATGTCTAGTCCTTCTCTCCATTCACCAATGTGGGAATTCAGTACACAATTGCCTCTGTCATCAGTTTTACAATTCAAGTCCGGTAGAAAATTGGGGGAAAAGGCCCAAAATGCTGACTCGAGTGGGAGCCAGCAAATGTGTGACTTACTCCTTCATAGCCACCACCAGAAGTCCTCTTCTTCCCGCTGTTACCAGACTCCTAAACAACCATCTTATGGACTGACCTAATTGACACTACACCTCTGTATGCTTCATCCGATGCCGGTGCTTACACAGTTACATTGTGTACCTTGTGTTGCCCTATTATGTATTTTCTTTTATACCCTTTTCTTTTCATGTACTTCATGATCTGTTGAGCTGCTCGCAGAAAAATACTTTTCATTGTATCTCGGTACACGTGACAATAAACAAATCCAATCCAATCCAATCCAATGATCAGTTGAATCCTCGTCCACACACAGAGCACGTGTACAGTCTTTCCTTGCTGTCAATGGTGTGGTGTTCTTTCAGGCTGTGAAACTGGTTAAATCTCTTTCCACAGTTAGTTCACTGGAACTTTCTCGCTCGGGTATGTGCTGTGTGTGTGTCGGTGCTTTTCCAGTCACACTGATATTTGAAATCTTTGCCCCCAGACAGAACAGACAAACACATTGAAAGTTTGTGCTTTTTAGGTCGTAATGAATTGAGTGACACCGTCAGATCTCAATATGATGTTTGGTTCGAGTTGCCCAGCTGCCAAACCTCCCGTTCTAATGCTCTGAAAAAGAGGTTTCCAAAAATGAGCACTGTATGAATAGGATAGAAATTCACAACAGATCATTCTAGTTTCTATCGAACCTTCTTTCCTCTCTTGCTTTCCCCAAGCATGTGGTCCAGTCAAACAAAAAGACCAAAATCAGCTAGAAGTCCCAACAAAAGTGCCGGGAACCTTCCTAACTGAACCAGAATATTGTTCCCAGTGTCTCTGGAACACTCTGTCCGCTGAGGTGTGGTTGTGGAAGGTGTCAATCATTCCGGTGGTTGTGGAAGGTGTCAAGCATTCCGGTGGATACCGCATGCTCCCTCTGAGGAGCCACTGGGAATAGACAAAACCACGCAACACAGTCGGCAGCCAGAGTAACCACCCACCCACCTCCAAGGTCCTCACCCAGCTACAATTCACTGTTTTAACCAGGTCCAAGGTTAGATTCAAGATCTTACGCTCAGCACAAGGATACTAGATATTATAGACTGTAAGATCCACAAACTCTGCCAAGATAGCTGCAATTTAACAGGTTATTATGGACATTAAACTGTGGGCAATATTCGATTCTCTGACCAATAATTAGTTAAACACGGACCTGAATAAGGAAACTTAGAGCCACCTGTGAAGTTTAAATGTCTCGTTGTGTCAGTATGAACCAGCATTTGAGGAATATGAAATCACGGCACTGTTAGTCTCCAAGTGCCGTATTGAACACAGGAGAATGAGCTCGAATTGGGGCATAGATAAGCGTGAATGAGCATCGTAAACTGCTCTTGTATCGGGATGTTCTGGGTCTCAGAGTTTTAACTCTGCAGTTAATTGTCAGGGATGCAGTATAATAAACCCTGAACAAAGCAAATGTGTGTGTGAGAAGCATCTGAAGCAGCTGAACCAGCAGAGCTGAATGTCTCCCAGTGCAGCCACAGTACTGAACTTATTCCAGCTTCCAAGCCCACCTGAGAACCAACCTCCTGGCTATTCATCGACAAGAAGCTTCAGAGCCTCATGAGAATTATTTGTTTCTAAAAACCCTTGACTCCAACTAAAGGACCAGCTCAACAAGAAGACCACAGACCTGCAGCAATATAAAGATTGCAGTCTACATTCCATTTTCATCATTACAGCTTCAACTTGACTTGTACCTAATTTCTGTGTATGTGTCAGTGAGTGTGAAATAGACGAGAGACTGAGATTTTCAAACGTCCAGGAAATAGTGTGATAATAAATAACCTCCTTTCCTTTAAAAAATCACCAGTAAGCTTGCTGCTGAAAGTATTTTAAATGAAGAAATATCACTCTGAGGGGAAGAAAATATCACACAAACATCCTGATAATGAACTGGAAAGGACCACGAAATGTAATCAAACGCTGTATAACCCCCTTCAAGTAGCTATATAGAGGCTGCAGCTTCTCACACTAAATGTATCCGTGATCCATAGACACCTCCAGGCTACAAAGATCAGCTGGATCCTGGGAGTAGGTGAAACTTATTTAAAACCTGTTTCACTGCAATTTTCTCACCGGCACTAGGACCCGGCTGGGAACAGAAACCCACTAGTTGTTGCGTCACCAAGACGCCAGCGCATGCGCTCTGTTTTCCCAAAGATGGCGTCTGTGAACCAGGGCCTGGTCCCGGGAGAGAGCTGACCGGCGGTGATGTGACCTGAGGATCACCGCACCTCAGGCAAGGGGCCAGGTTGGGAAGGCGGTGCCTTCAGGAATAACTGGGAAGGTGATGTTTGGGCAGTTGCTGCAGTCTGTGTAGTGAAGGTGCTGTCACAGTGGTGTGAGGTGAGGAAGTACAGGATTATCACCCAGCAATGATCAATTAAGGGGAATGTAAATCCAGCTCAGGCTGCTTTCAGATTGGAAAGGGAGCTAAGGTGTGTCCTTGGAGCTGGTGAATGTTGTGGCTTTGGCAGTTTCTCTATAAACTCCTTCTCAATCTCCCTCCCTCTCCCACCTCTATCTTTAGAATCATAGAGTTTTACAGCACGGAAAGAGGCCCTTCGGCCCATTCATAATCTTTATCATTAGTGTCACAAGTAGGCTGACATTAACACTGCAATGAAGTTACTATTAAAATCCCGTAGTCGCCACATTCCGGCGCCTGTTCGGGTACACAGAGGGAGAATTCAGCATGTGCAATTCACCTTACAAGCTCATCTTTTGGGACTTGTGGGTGGAAACTGGAGCATGCGGAGGAAACCCGCGCAGACAGAGGGAGAACGTGCAGACTCCACACAGACAGTGAACCAAGCTCGGAATCGAACCCGGATCCCTGGTGCTGTGAAGCAGCAGTGCTAACCACTCTGCTACTCTGCCATTATTAGATTACTAGCTCTGGATGAATTGTGTCCCAGGATGCTGTGGGAGGCGAGGGAGAGAATGCAGCGGCTCTGATCCAAAGTTTTAACCACAAATACGCCTGTTTTTGCTAAAATTTAGACATTTAAGGTGTGATCTAATTGAAGTATTTGAGCTATTAACAGGGAACGACAGGGTCGATGAAGATAAACTATTTCCACTGGTTGGAGATTCTAAAACTAGGGATCATTGTCTAAAAATTAGGGCTAGACCGTTCAGTACAGGTGTCAGGAAGAAATTCTTCATACGCAGGGTGGCAGAGGTTTGGAACTCTCTCCCACAAACAGCAGGTGAAACTGGATCAGTTGTTAAGTTTAAATCTGAGGTAGAGTTTTGTTAAGCAAAGATATTAATGGATATGGAGTTAGGTCACAGATCAGCCTGATTTCACTAAATGGCGTACAGACTCGAGAGGCTGAATGGCCTACTCCTGTCCCTATGTGTATTTCTGTGATTCTGAAATTCAGACAATATTATGACAGGGAAAGAATCCGGATTAGAACCTGAGTTAGTCCGAGCTGCAAATCATCCCTCCATGGATTTAATGAAGGCCAAGGCAATAGTTGGATTGTTGAACGACTTGATGGAGTTGTTGGATACCATTTTTCGGGTTGCAGGATAAAGCCTGACATAATTCACTCACCACAGGCTGGAGCTGTCTTTGAACTTCATCAAAGCTTCGACGCTTCGTTTGTGTTGCTGCCGAAAAGTCCTGGAAGAAGTAAATCCTCACTCCTTCCTGGGGCCAGGTGCTACCTCGCCGTTCCCTCTCCAGGACATTCTTTCAAGTTGTGGAAGTGAATGATTACAGGCCTGGGATGAAAACTATCCCTCGGCCTCAAAGACCGATGCACCGTTTCTAATTTGAAACGCTCAGGCTTCACATCCAACTTGAGAAAACGTGGCAGTGGATCCTCGCAGAACCTAACGGGAGCCTTACCCTCCACACTGAATGGACAGAAAAAAACAGCATTCATGGGCAGCACGGTAGCACAGTTGCTTCACAGATCTAGGGTCACAGGTTCGATTCACGGCTTGGGTCACTGTCTGTCTGGAATCTGCACATTCTCCCCGTGTCTGCGTAGGTTTATTCCGGGTGTCCAGTTTCCTCCCACAGTCCAAAGATGTGCAGGTTAGGTGGATTGGCCATGATAAATTGCCCTTAGTGCCCAAATAAAAGGTTAGGTGGGATTACTGGGTTACAGGGATGGGGTATGGGCTTGGATGGGGTTCTGTTTCCAAGGTGCAGACTCGATGGACCGAGTAGCCTCCTTCTACACTGTAAATTCTATGATTGACCATTGGACAGACCGACGACTCGGATGTTCTTTCTCCGACCCTCAGTCCTCCAGGACCTCCGCCACGCCACTCGGCTGGTTTTCAAAGGATTGAATTCTTGTCTCCGTCGAGTAGGCATCTTACTGAATGTTCAGGATTCTCTCCTCCGGATCATCGAGCATCTTCATGGCGTTTTGGAGCTGGGCCTTATGAGCTCACAGATATTGAGTCAGCACACTCAGCCTCTGGTCAGTAACACGGATAATTTCGGTAGTCATCATTTTTGCCGCCTCCCAGAGAGCCCCGGAGAGGGCGGGGTCGAGAGACCTCCCAAGGGTCAGGCCGCCATGTTGAAAAGGCGGCTCCATTCCCGCTGAATCCACCTGCGCTGTTTATCAACGGATTTCACTTTTACTGGCATAATCCTACCAATCCGAACCCTGAAGTCTTCCAGAGACATGGTAACAAATATGAATTCAAGGATTAGGTAGATGAGTGCCAGGCTATCAGGATCAGTGACAGATTTGAGGTGAGCGGCACTAGAACCTACAGAATAGCAGCTCCCGCACCCGTATCAAATACCAGACACCCCGGCACAGACATATTTCTGATTCAGGATGTCAAGTGTTATGCGGAACTGGCAGGTAAATGGAGAGAAAGCTGAGATGAGGAGGGATTTCTTTATTTGAGGATGTGGTGAAGCTTTGGAATTCCCTCCCTCAGAGCATTCTGGAGATTCAGTCATCAAGTATTTTCAAGACACAGACTGATTGGTTTCAAGATATTGAAGATGTCGAGGGACATGGGGATAGTGTGGGGAAAACGGTGCTGAGGTAGATCGGCAAATGATCCCATTGAATGGTTCAGGCTTGATGGGCCGAATGGCCGACTGCAGCTCATATTTGTTGTGATCTCCTGGACAGGAAGTTGTGAGCTTGGATCTGTCAATCAACATGAATCAGCACCTTCAGGAGAATAGGGAGGGTGAATATTAGAGTCAGCAGAGTGAGAATGGAGGGAGAGTGTTTACAACTTTAGGGGAATAAGAGAGGAAAAAATACGCCACCAAAACTAGAATTGTCCATTCTGAGTTTCTATCCTGTATTGACAGTCATGACTTTTGTAAATTGTTTTTACAGGATATTAGACGAGGAGGAATTACAGACAGAAATCTCAATAGTCAAGTCTCGGTGTGACAGAGTCACTCGATTCCTTACAACCTGAATATGTACAGAACAAAGAAATGTACAGCACAGGAACAGGCCCTTCGGCCCTCCAAGCCCGTGCTTGACCTTTGAATCTAGAAGAAATGTTTGTCTGATCTGTCGGATTCTATAGATTTGAAACATCAATGTGACTGGAAAAGCACCGAGACCCACACAACACACACCCGAGTGAGAGTGTTCCAGTGAACTGACTGTGGAAACATCAGTGTGACTGGAAAAGCACCGAGACCCACACAACACACCCGAGTGAGAGTGTTCCAGTGAACTGACTGTGGAAACATCAGTGTGACTGGAAAAGCACCGAGACCCACACAACACACACCCGAGTGAGAGTGTTCCAGTGAACTGACTGTGGAAACATCAGTGTGACTGGAAAAGCACCGAGACCCACACAACACACACCCGGGTGAGAGTGTTCCAGTGAACTGACTGTGGAAAGAGCTTTAACCAGTTACACAGCCTGAACAAACATCATACCATTTACAGCAGGTAAAGACCGTCCCCGTGTTGTGTGTGTGGTCAAGGATTCAGCTGATCATCCACCCAAGAGAGACACGAGGAGACCCAAAACATGGAGAAACCGTGGAAATGTGCGGACTGTGGGAAGGGATTCAAAGCCCCATCAGAGCTGGGAACTCATCGACGCAGTCACACTGGGGAGAGGCCGTTCACCTGCTCCCAGTGTGAGAAGGGATTCACTCAGTTATCTCACCTGCAGTCACATCAGCGAGTTCACACTGGGGAGAGGCCGTTCATCTGTTCCCAGTGTGAGAAAGGATTCACTCAGTTATCTCACCTGCAGTCACACCAGCGAGTTCACACTGGGGAGAGGCCATTCACCTGCTCTGAGTGTGGGAAGGCATTCAGTGATTCAGCCAACCTGCGGAGACACCAGCGAGTTCACACTGGGGAGAGGCCATTCACCTGCTCTCAGTGTGGGAAGGGATTTACTCAATTATCCACCCTGCAGTCACACCAGCGAGTTCACACTGGGGAGAGGCCATTTGCCTGTTCTCAGTGTGGGAAGGGATTCATTGATTCATCAAGCCTGCAGAGACACCAGCGAGCTCTCACTGGGGAGAGGCCGTTCAGCTGCTCTCAGTGTGGCAAAGGATTCACTCGGTCATCCACCCTGCAGAGACATCAGCAAATTCACACTGGGGAGAGGCCATTCACCTGCTCTCAGTGTGGGAAGGCATTCACTCTGTTACCTCACCTGCAGAGACACCAGCGAGTTCACACTGGGGAGAGGCCATTCACCTGCTCTCAGTGTGGAAAGGGATTCACTCAGTTATCTCACCTGCGGAGACACCAGCGAGTTCACACTGGAGAGACGCCGTCCACCTCTCAATGTGCGATGGGATTGCATACTTCATCGCACCTGCTGTGACGCCAACAATTTCACAATTGATTATGGGGTTGGATTCTGCTGTTATTGTTTCTGCTCTACATCCAGGACTGCATTTTGTTCATTCTGACAGGTGGTCAGTGGGGATGGTTGGAGGGTTTCTTTCTGCTGTACTGGCCGGTCTCACTACTTTGGCTCCAGTGGGCTGATGCTGTTTGAGCCTTGTTGCTAATTCCTGGCTTCAAATTGCACAAGGATCTCGGAGTGAAAGGGTGTTTGGAAGTTGAAGATATTTAGTTTCCATTTCTTTTTGGAACTTTCGAACCAGGCCACGTTGTCTTGGAGATGGGCCCTGGTGGTTACGTGGTTCTTTTGTTTAAGTTATCTGAGTGTTCCTCATAGAAGAAAGCTATCAGGGTATGAGGAGGAAGTTGTCCGATGTGGACTGGGAAACTGATTGGTGCAGGGAATACTTAATATTTAAAGAATTATTCCATATTTATCAGGGGTCGGTTTGCTCAGTTGGCTGGACTACTGTTTGTGATGCAGAGCAAGGCCAACAGTGAGGATTCAACTCCCGTACTGGCTGAGTTTATTCATGAAGGCCCCACCTTCTCAACCAGGCCCCTCGCCTGAGGTTTGCTGACCCTCAGGTTAAATTGAGGAATTGAACTAAAGAAAAGAGCATTAGACTGGGATGACCAGTTAGAATAGTGCATTATGGACATTAATTCAGGTTGCAGGGAGTGAACAAAGAGATGGGCAAAGCATGGCGAGAGGGGGAGGGGTGGCTATCAGGACTGGCTCTTTGCACAAAGGATGCTGGGAGGCAGAGGCCCAGAGGAAGGAAAGGAATGTGTAATGAGCCTATCAGAATCAGTGGCAGTTAGATTATATGACCAGGTCAAGGAAAGGGCCTATCGGAATCTTGTATTCGTGTATGTGGAACTTGATGCTGCATGAATGTATATGAGACCACATGTGTTGCCTCCCTTTGTCTCACTCGCTCTGGGAGTTTCAAGAGACATGGGTCTCCTGCCTTCATCAGAGGGAGCGTAAGCTTGCAAGCTATTTGAAATAAACTAAAGGAATTTCAGCGAGGAGAGAAGCCGATGGTCCTCTGGGATTTTTGTGACTTTTATTTCACATATATACAACAAATATAGATTTATTTAAGGAATAAAAATCAAACAGGAAAAGTGATGCAACCGTGGCTAACAAGAAAAGTTAAAGATTCCATTAGATCAATGGAAGAGGCTCATAACGTGGTCAAAATAGTGGTAACCTGAGGATTGGGAAATGTTTTACAATTCAGCAAAGGAGGACCAATAAACTGATAAAGAGCAATAGAATATGAGGGCAAACTGGGGAGAAACATAAAAACCGACTGGTGAAGCTTCTATAGATATGTAAAAAGGAAAAGATTGTCAAAGACAAATGTGGGTCCATTCCAGGCAGAGACAGGACAGTTCATAATAGGGAATGAGGAAATGGCAGAGAAACTAAGCAATGTGTGTCTGATTTCACAGAGGCAGATGCAAAAATTTCACCAAAACACGAGCGAACCAAGCGACAAGTGAGCACGAGGGACAGAAAGAGATGAGAATTAGTGAAAAGTGGTACTGGAGAAATGAATGGGGTTGGAAGCGAATAAATGCCCAATAGCTGATGATCAATATCCCAGAGTGTTGAACGAGGTGGCTGTAGAGATCGCTATTCCTCATTCCTCACTATAATCGTGCAGTTCGACTTTAGATTGCATACCTTTGGTACGGTAGCACAGTGGTTAGCACTGGTGCTTCACAGCGCCAGGGTTCCAGGTTCAATTCCCACTTGGGCCACTGTTGTACAGAGTCTGCACGTTCTCCCCGTGTCTGCGTGGGTTACCTCCGGGTGCTCCGGTTTCCTCCCACAAGTCCCGAAAGATGTGCTTGTTAGATGAATTTAGACATCCTGAATTCTCCCTCAGTGTACCCGAACAGGCGCCGGACTGTGGCGACTAGGGGCTTTTCACAGTATCTTCATTGCAGTGTTAATGGAAGGCTACTTGTGACAATAATAAAGATTATTATTATTAAAAAAGAGCAAAGTTCTATGTGTAGGTTAAAGTAGCTTCTAGTTTGTTTGTTTGTTGCATTAAAAGTCATAAAACTTGAAGTCCCGCCGTTTGATCCTTTTAATTTGTTGACTGGGAATTCGATTTTTTTTCAAGAAGTTTCTGACCTTTATGGGGGTCGTAATCCACAAATTCTGACTTCTGGTTTGAGCCTCTGGCACCTTTCTGTCTCTATTGCTCGTGTCAGTGACAGCTGAGGGCTGAATTTAGCTGAGAATAAAGGGGCCTGTTCACTAATAGAGACAGGAAGGTGCTGGAGGCCTGACTGGGAAATGAATCTCCAACTAATCAGGAGCGAGGGTGACGGGCTGACGGTGATGCGACCCCCAGGGTTCAGTGCCCCCGTGTCCAAAGTCACGGGAACAGGGTACAGAGGAGCCGCAGGGAAACCATTTGGGACCAGAACATTGTGACCATCCTGTTACTCTGGTTGTCTTTCATCCTCAAGTAATTTTCTGTTACTTTTTTTAACCGTGTTCTGTTTCGTCAATAAACTTTTAACAGGAAAATATTTGAATTTGTTGGACTTCTCCTGATTACATTTTTCACTTCCCGTAAAGTGGGTGAGAGGGGTTGGCAGGCTCTTTAACAGAAAGTGAGTCCCTCTAAGGTAATTGGCAAAGGGGCCAGAGGGGGAGAGGAGATTTGATTTTTCTTTTGATACATTGTTTGAAAATGAAAATGGGGTTCAGGGAATCAATCGTGATTGACTAATTTATCAAGGTTCTCTGAGGAAGTAACAAGGGATGTCAATAAAGGGGAACCTGTAGATGTGCTTTATCTGGATTTCCAGAAGGTATTTCCCATTGTGCCACATCAAAGGTTATTGCACAAAATGAGCTCATTGTGTGTGTGTGTGTGGGGGGGGGGGACATATCAGTATGGATAGAGGATTGGTTAGCTAACAGGAAGCAGACAGTAGTTATAAATGGGTCATTTCTGGGTGGGTAAGGTGTGACAAATGGAATGGCACCAGGATCAGTGCTGGGCTCCCAACCATTTACAATCTGTACGAATGTGTTGGATGACGGGATTGAATGTATGACTCGTACAGGAAGGGAAGTAATATGTGAAGTAGATTTAAGGAGGCTGCAAAGGACGTGAGAGTCACCCAAGGCCGTTATCGAACCTGGGTCCCTGGCACTGCGAGGCAGCAGTGCTAACCACTGTGCTCCCATGTCGCCCCTTCGACTGAACCTTTACTGTGGCTGGGTCAAACTCCTGGAATTCCCTCTCGAAAAGCACAGTGGGTGTCCCAACACCACACCGACAGCAGCAGTTCAAGAAGACAGCTCACCACCTTCTCAAGGACAATTAGGGATGGGCAATAAATGTTGGTGAAGATTTTGTAATCTGTGCTGAGGAGGGAGACCGGTCACCATTTTTTAAGGTGGGGGAGATCCTCCCTCTTTGGCAGCAGGGTAATGGTGGCATCTCCCCAGTCACGAGACTTTTCCCCCAGGACCCCTGCGTCGTCGCTCCCCAGAAGTTCCAGAACACTCTGAAAGTCTGCATGGTCAGCCCGGGGTTTTTGCTCCTGGACAGACTGTCGAGGGCAAAGGTCAGCTCCCTCAGGCTTATAGGGTTATCAAACCTCCCGGCGCCCTCTGGGCCGATCTGCGGCAGGTCCTTCCACAAAACTCAAAGCATCCTCCTTGGACGGATCCAGGAGAAATGGGCACTAGATGTTTCGAATTTGTGCCCTGACCCGAGATGAGGGACCAATCATCAGCCAGCAGTGTAAGGAACTGCTGATGGACCCCACGCATTTTTGCCAGAAGTAGGAGAACTGGGGTCCATGAGGATCTGGATCTATGACCTCAGAAACGGGCCACGGGTCTCGACAAGTTGCAGATCCCGCATGCGCCCTTCTTCTCCCTGAACATCAAGCACGGGGCCAGATCCTCATCGGGCTGACTGAGACATGACTCCAGGTAACGTACCTCCTTGACCATCTCCTCGACCTTGGATTTCGGCCTCTTTGTCGACCCCCTCGCATTCTCATGACAGAAGGTAGGCATGGGAGTCTTGCCCACGTCCCACCATAACCTCATGGGGAAGCCTCTCCGCTTCCTTCTCAAGCCCGTCCAGATCCGACGAACGAGCCAAGGAACCACTTGTCCTCCAGCAGTAGGTTGTTGAAGTGCCAGTACGTGGACCGTGTCTGAGCACGAGACAGGGCGAGCCCCACCCAGACCAGACTGTGGTCCGAGCACGGCACCTGCTGCACAGAGGCCATCAGGAAATGGGGCGGGGCAGGGCAGCACGGTGGCAGAAGTGGTTAGCACGGCTGCCTCACGGCGCCGAGGTCCCAGGTTCGATCCCGGCTCTGGGTCACTGTCCGTGTAGAGTTTGCACATTCTCCCAGTGTTTGCATGGGTTTCACCCCCACAACCCAAAAGATGTGCAGGGTAGATGGATTTACCATGCTAAATTGCCCTTAATTGGAAAAAATTAATTGGATGCTCTAAATTAAAAAAGAAAAAGATGGTAACGGGGCAGCTGTGACCTTGAAATGTAGAGGTGGTCAATTCTGCACACTCCGACCCCAGGCCTCAAAAAAGTGAAGACGCTGGAGTCAGGATAGAGTCTGCCAGACATCCACCAAGTCAAAGAACCCGACCAGGTTCCTTAACTTCACCACCGCACGAGAGCTGCACAGGGTACCGAGGCGGTCCTTTGTCCCGAGCGTGCAATTAAAATTAAAATCCCCCACCCCCCCGGACGATGCACTTGCCTGCGGCGATGATGCCAAGGAGAGTGGATACTTGCTCGAAGAAAGTCATCTGCTGCTGGCCAGCCTGAGGTGCGTAGACATTCACAAGGTGAAATACCTCACCCACCTCGTGGACCGTCAGGTACTGCAACCAACCTGGCACTGGCTCCTTGACCTTCAAAATCTCCGGCTGAAAATGTGGGACCAACAAGATAGCCAACCCACCTAAACGTAAGGTTAGGTGACTCATATAGACCCCACCCCCCTCCTCTCTGCCACTCCAGGAGCCATGTGACTTTGTCTCCTGGGGCAGTGTGGGTTTCTTGCAGGAAGCATGCCGCATACTTCCTGTCCCAGAGGACCAAGAAGTTCTGAATGAGTGCCTGGAGGGAGCAGAGGAGCGCGGGCCCCTTCGTTTCCCCTGGAGCCGGGCGAGGAAAGATTTCAGCTCGCGCTGCTCAGTCACGTCCGCGTCTCCCGCCTCTTTCACGTAGGCGAGGGAAGACTTAATGATCAGCGCCATGTCCGACCACTGGTTGAGGGCTAGCTGCACTCGGGTTTCGGCGACCACAGTTTACATATAGAAAATCCCGGAGTTCCCCTCAAGGAAGTGTGTGTAAAGGCCAAATGTTACAGAAATTCAAGTAAACAGGTTACAAGGAGAAAGAATATAATAGAAATGTTTGCACTGAGCAAGAGAAAACTCTAAAGCAACAAAAGTAAGAACCTTCTTGATTCTCATGATGGGGAATGTAGTCAGAGGGAGGCAATGCGGAGAAGATCTGAATAACTTTAATAAACATTATTCAACAGTAATAGAAGTGTAGAAGATTGTAGTTTAGTCGGGCAGCTTGGTCGGCACTGGCTTTGAGGGCCGAAGGGTCTATTCCTGTGCTGTACTTTTCTTTGTTCTAATGTCACTTACACACATTAAAACAAAGGACCTACAATAGAAGCAGGTTCTCAGAGGTCAGACTGAGGATAAGATTAGACATGAAGAGATAAATAATCTGAAAGTACAGACAATGTATGTTCTCGACACTGAGCCAGAGGGTCAGAAGATGGACTAAATACAAAGACATTCTTAAGTTTAGAAGGAAGAGAGGAGATATTCAGTTATAAACCATGGGAAAAGCAGACTGACTAAAGAACATAATTTACCAGATGAATAATGGGTTCATGTGTTCCACTTTGATAAATAAATAACCAGAGTGAGTTGACAAGTTAAGAACACGTTACTAAAGTGAAAAAGGATCAATTCAAAAGCTCGGTGTTCCTGACCAGATCTACCTTCAACCAGATTGATCAGATTAGAATATCGTGCTCACAGATCTTTCTGATGAGACCTCCCGTCGGTGTCCAGTAATCTCATGGTCTCTGTCTGGAATGGGTTGTGTGATAGAAATAAAAATATTGAACCAATGTCTCATTGTTTCCGAGCTTGTATCAAGTGATATGGATAATTTGGTAAAAACACATGGTATATTTAGCTTTTAGGGAGCAACACTGTAACAATCTGAAATTAAATCCAGGATCTCTGATCAATATGAATTCCATTATCAGAAACTGTGTTGCCAGACAGCACACACAGACACCCTCTGTGCAGTGTGAACTTACTGATGAGTCAAAGGTTTAAACGACTGAGTGAATCCCTTCCCACTCAGAGCAGGTGAACAGTCTACGCCCAGTGTGAACTTTCATCAGGTCAGTTGAAACATTTCCACACACACAGCAAGTGAATGACTGTCCAAGGGGGCTGGTTTAGCACAGGGCTAAATCGCTGGCTTTGAAAGCAGACCAAGGTAGGCCAGCAGCACGGTTCAATTCCCATACCAGCCTCCCCGAACAGGCGCCGGAATGTGGCGACTAGGGGCTTTTCACAGTAACTTCATTTGAAGCCTACTTGTGACAATAAGCAATTTTCATTTCATTTCAACTGCAGACTGTGTGACTGAGTGAATCCCTACACACACACACAGGGCAAGTGCATGACTGTCCAACAGCAGATTGTGTGAATCCCTACACACACACACATAGAGCAGATGGTTGGCCTCTCCCCAGTATGAATACACTGGTGTCTCAGAAGGGTGTATGTCTAATTGACTTTCCTCCCACACACAGAGCAAATCAACATCTGACATGTGGGAGGCTTTCAAGTGTCAGTTGAAAGGAATTCCGGACCGGCATGTTCCTGTGAGGAAGAAGGATAAATACGGCAATTTTCGGGAACCTTGGATAACGAGAGATATTGTAGGCCTCGTCAAAAAGAAAAAGGAGGCATTTGTCAGGGCTAAAAGGCTGGGAACAGACGAAGCCTGCGTGGAATATAAGGAAAGTAGGAAGGAATTTAAGCAAGGAGTCAGGAGGGCTAGAAGGGGTCACGAAAAGTCATTGGCAAATAGGGTTAAGGAAAATCCCAAGGCTTTTTACACGTACATAAAAAGCAAGAGGGTAGCCAGGGAAAGGGTTGGCCCACTGAAGGATAGGCAAGGGAATCTATGTGTGGAGCCAGAGGAAATGGGCGAGGTACTAAATGAATACTTTGCATCAGTATTCACCAAAGAGAAGAAATTGGTAGATGTCGAGTATGGAGAAGGGTGTGTAGATAGCCTGGGTCACATTGAGATCCAAAAAGACGAGGTGTTGGGTGTCTTAAAAAATATTAAGGTAGATAAGTCCCCAGGGCCTGATGGGATCTACCCCAGAATACTGAAGGAGGCTGGAGAGGAAATTGCTGAGGCCTTGACAGAAATATTTGGATCCTCACTGTCTTCAGGGGATGTCCCGGAGGACTGGAGAATAGCCAATGTTGTTCCTCTGTTTAAGAAGGGTAGCAAGTATAATCCCGGGAACTACAGGCCGGTGAGCCTTACTTCAGTGGTAGGGAAATTACTGGAGAGAATTCTTCGAGACAGGATCTACTCCCATTTGGAAACAAATGGACGTATTAGTGAGAGGCAGCATGGTTTTGTGAAGGGGAGGTCGTGTCTCACTAACTTGATAGAGTTTTTCGAGGAGGTCACTAAGATGATTGATGCAGGTAGGGCAGTGGATGTTGTCTATATGGACTTCAGTAAGGCCTTTGACAAGGTCCCTCATGGTAGACTAGTACAAAAGGTGAAGTCACACGGGATCAGGGGTGAGCTGGCAAGGTGGATACAGAACTGGCTAGGTCATAGAAGGCAGAGAGTAGCAATGGAAGGATGCTTTTCTAATTGGAGGGCTGTGACCAGTGGTGTTCCACAGGGATCAGTGCTGGGACCTTTGCTCTTTGTAGTATATATAAATGATTTGGAGGAAAATGTAACTGGTCTGATTAGTAAGTTTGCAGACGACACAAAGGTTGGTGGAATTGCGGATAGCGATGAGGACTGTCAGAGGATACAGCAGGATTGAGATTGTTTGGAGACTTGGGCGGAGAGATGGCAGATGGAGTTTAATCCGGACAAATGTGAGGTAATGCATTTTGGAAGGTCTAATGCAGGTAGGGAATATACAGTGAATGGTAGAACCCTCAAGAGTATTGAAAGTCAAAGAGATCTAGGAGTACAGGTCCACAGGTCATTGAAAGGGGCAACACAGGTGGAGAAGGTAGTCAAGAAGGCATACGGCATGCTTGCCTTCATTGGCCGGGGCATTGAGTATAAGAATTGGCAAGTCATGTTGCAGCTGTATAGAACCTTAGTTAGGTCACACTTGGAGTATAGTGTTCAATTCTGGTCGCCACACTACGAGAAGGATGTGGAGGCTTTAGAGAGGGTGCAGAAGAGATTTACCAGAATGTTGCCTGGTATGGAGGGCATTAGCTATGAGGAGCGGTTGAATAAACTCGGTTTGTTCTCACTGGAACGAAGGAGGTTGAGGAGAGACCTGATAGAGGTCTACAAAATTATGAGGGGCATAGACAGAGTGGATAGTCAGAGGCTTTTCCCCAGGGTAGAGGGGTCAATTACTAGGGGGCATAGGTTTAAGGTGAGAGGGGCAAAGTTTAGAGTAGATGTACGAGGCAAGTTTTTTACACAGAGGGTAGTGGATGCCTGGAACTCGCTACCGGAGGAGGTGGGTGGAAGCAGGGATGATAGTGACATTTAAGGGGCATCTTGACAAACACATGAATAGGATGGGAATAGAGGGATACGGACCCAGGAAGTGTAGAAGATTGTAGTTTAGTCGGGCAGCATGGTCGGCACGGGCGTGGAGGGCCGAAGGGCCTGTTCCTGTGCTGTACATTTCTTTGTTCTTTGTTCTTTGAGATGGCCTCTTCCCAGAGTGCATGCAATGGTGAACTGTGAGGCGAGATGTTTGCCTGAATCCAGTCCCACAGTGAGAGCACCTGAACTCACTCACATCGGTGAACACGTCAATGGGAGATAAGTTCCTTGGAAAGTTTACAGCACTTCCCGCAGTCTGGACATTTACTGGGTCAATCATCAGTGTGAACTGTCTGATGTCTCACCAGGTTGGACCAGTGAGCAAATCCCATCCTACACTTGGAACAGGTGAATGGCCTCTCCCCAGTGTGAATTCGCTGGTGCGTCAGCAGGTAGGATGAAAAAGTGAATCCTTTCCCACACACAGAACAACTGACTGGTTTCTCCCCAGTGTGAACTCGCTGGTGTATCCACAGTTGGAATGACTGAATAAATCCCTTCCCACACTCAGGGCAAGAGAACGGCCTCTCCCCAGTGTGAATGCACCGATGTATCCGCAGTTGGGATGACTGACTAAATCTCTTCTCACATTCAGAGCAGGTGAATAGCCTCTGCCCAGTCTGAACTCAGGATGCGATACTGAATCCTTTCCCACATTCAGAGCACGTGAATGGACTCTCGGCAGTGTGACTGTGATGTAAAGTGAGGTCAGATGAACACCTAAACCTACTGTCACAGTGAGAGCACTTGAACCATCTCTCAGCAGTGTGAACAAGTTGGTGGGATATCAGGGCTCCAGTGGGCAGCACGGTAGCAAAGTGGTTAACACTGTAGCTTCACAGTGCCAGGATCCCAGGTTCGATTCCCGGCTTGGGTCACTGTCTGTGCGGAGTCTATACGTTCTCCCCGTATCTGCGTGGGTTTCCTCCCACAAGTCCCATTAGGTACTTTGGATAGTCTGAATTCTCCCTCATTATACCCAAACAGGCGCTGGAATGTGGCAACTAGGGGCTTCTCACAATAACTTCATTGCAGTGTTAATGTAAGCCCACTTGTGCCAATAAAGATTATTTAAAAATTCCCACAATCTGGACATTTAACAGGTCCCATCAGTGTGAACCTTCTGGTGTGTCAGCAAGTGTGATGAACAAATGAATCCCTTCCCACACTCAGAGCAGGTGAACGGCCTCTCTCACTGTGAGTGCCCTGATGTATAGTGAGGTCAGATGATCGTTTGAACCCAGTCCCAATGGGAGAGCAGCTGAATGGACATTCATCAGTGTGAATACGTTGACGGGACTTCAGTTCCCAGGAACTTCGACAGTACTTCGCACAGTCCGGGATTTAACGATCTCGCATCAATGTGAATCTGCTGGTGTCTCAGCAGGTTGGATGACTGAGTGAATCCTTTCCCACACTGAGGGCAGGTGAATGGCTTCTCTCTAGTGTGAATTCGCTGGTGAACCAGCATAGCTGATGCACAAGTGAACCCCTTCCCACACTTGGAGCAAGTGAATGGCCTCTCCCCAGTGTGAATGCGTTGGTGTGTCCGCAGTTGGGATGGGGTAATAAATCCTTTCATACAGTTAGAGCAGGTGAATGGTCTCTCCCCGGTGTGAACTCGCTGGTGTTGAGTGAGGTTAAATGATCACCTGAACCCAGTCCCATAGTGAGAGCATCTGAATGGTCTCTCATCAGTGTGAACACGTTGATGGGACTTCAGATCCCCAGAACTTTAATAGCACTTCCCACAGTCTGGGCATTTAAAAGGTCTTTCTCCAGTGTGAATTCGCTGGTGTCTCAGCAGGTTGGATGACTGAATGAATCCTTTCCTGAGGGCAGGTGAACGGTCTCTCCCCATTGTGACTGCGTTGATGTTTTAACAGGTCAGCTGATTGTCTGAATCCTCGTCCACACACAGAACACATGAACGGTTTCTCCTCACTGTATTTGGTGCTTTTCTCTTCCATGTTCAAAATCTGATGATATTCCAGTGATGATATAGTGGGCGACTGTCAGATCCTGATGTGATGTTTGGTTTCAGTTTCCCGACTGCACATCTTTCTTTTCCAATGTCCTGTGAAATTGATTAAAACAGAAAAAAGGGAGTGAGAGTGGACACACAAAAACATGAAGAGAGAGAGAGCGATGTGGAGCAGCAGGGGTGAAGGAGGTGGAGTTTATATATCTACAACTCAACAGAAGTCTGCCAACCCTCAACCTGTACCATCCAAAAGGACTAGGATAGCAGGTATATATTAATAATAATAATCTTCCATATTGAACATCTTCTGGTTCTCCTCCAAGTAACACACCATCCTGACTAGTAAGACATCCAGTACTGGATGAGCAGAAATTTCCCTTCTCAATTTAAATAGCGACAAAACTGAAGCCTTGTCTTCAGTCCCAGCTACAAACTCCACTCCTTCACCAGTGGCTCCATAACTCTCCCTGGGAACTGTGGGAATCAGACGGTTCACAACCTCAGTGTCATCTTTCACCTAAATATGGGCTTCCAACCACATATCTGCATCATACGCAAGACCGTTTATTTCCACAGTGCTCGTCTCTCTCTCTGAAATCTCCTCCGTGCTCTTGATTCACTCTCTCTCTCTGTTATCTCCTCCCTGCTCTTGTCTTTCTCTTGTTAGTGAAAGGGCAGGGAAGTGGAAGAAGCTAATTTGCTCTTGCAGAGAGCCAGCACGGACAAGACAGGCTGAATGGCCTCCATCTGTATTGTAATCACTCAATGATTCAATGCAAAAAGACGTACACTGGAGGCCATGGGCCAGAATCTGCCTCCAGGCCCACCCTGTTACAAACTGGCTCTTAATTGGTCTGTCTGTGTTTCCATGAGCGACGCTTGCAATAAAAAATCAAAATACTGCAGCTGCTGTAAAGCTGAAATAAAAAGAGGAAATACTGGAAACACTCAGCAGTATCTGTGGAGAGGGAAACAGATTTCACATTTTCACTTTGTGCAGAATTAACTCGACGGAATAAAAATGGTGGTCAATTCGATGGTGAATATAGCTCAGAAGGGAAGTGAAATGCATTATGCCACAGAAAAAACAATTGCTGAGTCTGAAAGATGCAGTGAGATGGTCGGGATGAACAGTGATGAAAACCTCATTTAGACATGGTCGGTGCAAGTAACAATAACATTTTTTAAAAATTAATTTACTGGTCGTCAAACTCTGCTCACATGAGGCCAACCTGATCCGGGATCTCATACTGCCCGGGTTTACAGGATCCTACTCACTGTCCTGGCTTGAGAGAATTCACACCTCGATTACTTGTGATTATCCCTCACTCTACTCACTCCGTACCTGTCGAGAATGTCATTCCAGTCTGTAATTATCTGGCAATTGTGTCTCTGCCTATATATGCTGTAAGAAGTTTAACAACACCAGGTTAAAGTCCAACAGGTTTGTTTTGATATCACTAGCTTTCGGAGCGCTGCTCCTTCCTCAGGTGAATGAAGAGGTATGTTCCAGAAACATATACATAGAGAGATTCAAAGATGCCAGACAATGCTTGGAATGCGAGCATTAGCAGGTGATTCAATCTTTACAGATCCAGAGATGGGGTAACCCCAGGTTAAAGAGGTGTGAATTGTGTCAAGCCAGGACAGTTGGTAGGATTTCGCAGGCCAGATGGTGGGGGATGAATGTCATGCGACATGAATCACAAGTCCCGGTTGAGGCCGCACTCATGTGTGCGGAACTTGGCGAGAAGCTTCTGCTCAGCGATTCTGCGTTGTCGCACGTCCTGAAGGCCGTCTTGGAGAACGCTTACCCGGAGATCAGAGGCTCAATGCTCTTGACTGCTGAAGTGTTCCCCAACTGGAAGGGATCATTCCTGCCTGGTGATTGTCGCACAATGTCCGTTCATTCGTTGTCGCAGCGTCTGCATGGTCTCGCCAATGTACCATGCTTCGGGACATACGTTCCTGCAGCGTATGAGGGAGACAACGTTGGCCGAGTCGCACGAGTATGTACCGCGTACCTGGTGGGTGGTGTTCTCACGTGTAATGGTGGTATCCATGTCGATGATCTGGCACGTCTTGCAGAGATTTCCATGGCAGGGTTGTGTGGTGTCGTGGTCACTGTTCTGAAGGCTGAGTAGTTTGCTGCAAACAATGGTTTGTTTGAGGATGCGTGGTTGTTTGAAGGCAAGTAGTGGGGGTGTGGGGATGACCTTGGCAAGATGTTCATCTTCATCGATGACGTGTTGAAGGCTGTGAAGAAGATGTTGTAGTTTCTCCGCTCCAGGAAAGTACTGGACGACAAAGGGTATTCTATCGGTTGTGTCCCATGTTTGTCTTCTGAGGAGGTCGGTGCGGTTTTTTTGCTGTGGCGCGTTGGAACTGTCAATCGATGAGTCGAGCGCCATATCCCGTTCGTACGAGGGCATCTTTCAATGTCTGTAGATGTCTGTTACGCTCCTCCTCGTCTGAGCAGATCCTGTGTATACGGAGAGCTTGTCCATAGGGGATGGCTTCTTTGATGTGTTTTGGGTGGTAGCTGGAGAAGTGGAGCATCGTGAGGTTATCCGTGGGTTTGCGGTAAAGCGAAGTGCTCAGGTGACCGTCCTTGATGGAGACGAGTGTGTCCAAGAATGCAACTGATTTTGGAGAGTAGTCCATGGTGAGTCTGATGGTTGGATGGAACTTATTGATGTCATCGTGTAGTCGTTTCAGTGATTCTTCGCCGTGGGTCCAAAGGAAAAAAATGTCATCGATGTATCTGGTGTATAACGTCTGTTGGAGGTCCTGTGCGGTGAGTAGGTCTTGTTCAAACTTGTGCATGAAGATGGTGGCGTATTGGGGTGCAAATTTGGTCCCCATGGCTGTTCCGTGTGTCTGGATAAAGAACTTGTTGTCGAAGGTGAAGACGTTGTGATCCAGAATGAAGCGGATGAGTTGCAGAATTGCGCCTGGAGATTGGCAGTTGTCGGTGTTGAGTACTGAGGCTGTTGCAGCAATGCCGTCGTCATGGGGGATGCTGGTATAGAGTGCCGAGACGTCCATTGTGACGAGGAATGTTCCTAGTTCAACTGGTCCATGGGTGCTGAGTTTCTGTAGGAAGTGCGTCGTGTCGCGACAGAAGCTGGGCGTACCTTGTACGATGGGATTCAAGATGCCCTCGATGTAGCCAGAGAGGTTCTCACACAGGGTCCCATTGCCTGAAACGATAGGACGGCCTGGTGTGTTGGCCTTGTGTATTTTCGGGAGGCAGTAGAGATCTCCAATGCGTGGGATGAGAGCACGTAGGGTGCTCTGAAGATCTGGATCCAAGGTCTTGATCAGTCTGTTAAGTTGGCGTATGTGTTCCTTGGTCGGATCTGCGGGTAACTGTCTGTAGCGTTCTTGGTTGTTCAGTTGTCGGTATACTTCTTTGCAGTAGTCCATTCTGTTCAGTATGACAGTGGCCAAGCATTGTCTGGCATCTTTGAATCTGTCTATATCTATGTTTCTGGAACATACCTCTTCATTCACCTGAGGAAGGAGCAGCGCTCCGAAAGCCAGTGACATCGAAACAAACCTGTTGGACTTTAACCTGGTGTTGTAAAACTTCTTACTGTGCCCACCCCAGTCCAACGCTGGCATCTCCACATCATATATATGTTGTGCCTGTGAACCTGCCTCCGCTTCACCTGACGAAGGTGCAGTGCTCCGAAAGCTTGTGATTTCCAATAAACCTGTTGGACTTTACCCAGGTTTTGTGAGGCTTCTCCCTGCGCCCACCCCAGCCCAGCACCGCCATCTCCACCCCACCAGAAAGATGGCGTCAACCAAGGCCTATCACGAGAAGTTGTGGCCCAGTTCGGTGCAAATATGGAGACGGAGAAGTTATTACTCATGGTTTCAGCTTGAAAACCATGTTCTGAAGCCTCTCCACCAACCCGGCAGATCTGTCCTCCCGGCGCACCGCCAACTCCCTCGGACCGACCGCGGAGCCGAGACACAACCGTCTCTCCACCGCCATTACCCTCACTGCGCATGTCTCAGTGACAGCTCAGCCCCGCCCCTCATTCACTCCGATTGGTTGGAGGACCAGCCTCACCCAATAGATCCTCCAGTCCCGCCCCTACTTTCTATTGGTCCAGAGTCTCCCCGTCAATCATTCCCAGTATGAAGTCTTACAACACCAGGTTAAAGTCCAACAGGTTTGTTTCAATGTCACTAGCTTTCGGAGCGCTGCTCCTTCCTCAGGTGAATGAAGAGGTCTGTTCCAGAAACACATATATAGACAAATTCAAAGATGCCAAACAATGCTAGGAATGCGAGCATTAGCAGGTGATTAAATCTTTACAGATCCAGAGATGGGGTAACCCCAGGTTAAAGAGGTGTGAATTGTACCAAGCCAGGACAGTTGGTAGGATTTCGCAGGCCAGATGGTGGGGGATGAATTTAATGCGACATGAATCCCAGGTCCCGGTTGAGGCCGCACTCATGTGTGCGGAACTTGGCTATATGTTTCTGCTCGGCGATTCTGCGTTGTCGCGGGTCCTGAAGGCCGCCTTGGAGAACGCTTACCCGGAGATCAGAGGCTGAATGCCCTTGACTGCTGAAGTGTTCCCCGACTGGAAGGGAACATTCCTGCCTGGTGATTGTTGCGCGATGTCCGTTCATTCGTTGTCGCAGCGTCTGCATGGTCTCGCCAATGTACCACGCTTCGGGACATCCTTTCCTGCAGCGTATGAGGTAGACAACGTTGGCCGAGTCGCACGAGTATGTACCGCGTACCTGGTGGGTGGTGTTCTCACGTGTAATAGTGGTATCCATGTCGATGATCTGGCACGTCTTGCAGAGATTGTCATGACAGGGTTGTGTGGTGTCGTGGTCACTGTTCTGAAGACTGGGTAGTTTGCTGCAAACAATGGTTCGTTTGAGGTTGCGCGGTTGTTTGAAGGCAAGTAGTGGGGGTGTGGGGATGACCTTGGCAAGATGTTCATCGTCATCAATGACGTGTTGAAGGCTGTGAAGAAGATGACGTAGTTTCTCCGCTCCGGGGAAGTACTGGACGACGAAGGGTATTCTGTCGGTTGTGTCCCATGTTTGTCTTCTGAGGAGGTCGGTCCAGTTTTTCGCTGTGGCGCGTTGGAACTGTCGATCGATGAGTCGAGTGCCATATCCCGTTCGTACGAGGGCATCTTTCAACGTCTGTAGATGTCTGTTACGCTCCTCCTCGTCTGAGCAGATCCTGTGTATACGGAGCGCTTGTCCACAGGGGATGGCTTCTTTAATGTGTTTAGGGTGGAATCATTCCCAGGGAGCTGGAGCATGCGTGGTGCAGCTGCCAGGACTGAACGTTATTGCGCATGCGCAGTGTCAAGGCCTTTGGCGAAAAGGAGCCCGGAGAAGCGGAGTCAGCGTCAGGCGGTGGGTGGGAGGATTTGGAAACACTTTGTGGATCCGCAAACCCTTCACAATTATTGTCAGCTCCCTGGTTTGCTGTTGCGGGGCTAAAATCAATGAGGACTCTGATCTCTGGCAAGGAAGGAAATTCCCAGTCAGAAGTGGAGGCTGCTTCATTAAATATATTCAAGGCTCAGTTAGATCCAAAAGGCAGTTGAGGGTTCTGGGTGACAGGAAAAAAAATATAGATTAGGGTCACATCCGTCAGCCATGATCTTACCAAATAGAAGAGCAGGATTGACGGGCCGAATGGCCGACTCCTGAGGACCTTAAGATCTCTCCTTCGAGAACAGGAAATACTGTGCAGATCTGTCAATCAGCATGAGTTAGCACCTTCAGGAGAATTGGGAGGGTGTATCTTCGATGCAGCAGAGTGAGAATGGAGGGAGGGTGTGTATGGGGGGGGGGGGCAGTGTGTATCGGGGGGGCGACTGTGTGTGGGGGGGGGGTGTAGGGAGGGAGCAGTGGATGGAAATTTAAAGGTTTGGGGGAATGAGAAAGCAAGTTCCACAGCAACTAGAATTGTCTGTTCTGAATTTCTGAGCTGTACTGAGTGATGACATTTATAAACTCCTTCAACAGGATATTAAAAGGGGAGGATTTGCTGCAAGAAATCTCAAACCAAACTTCACGTCAAGATCTGACAGAGTCACTCGATTTGTTAGGACGTGGAAAACCATCGGCCATTTTACCATCAGTGTGACTGGAAAAGCATCGAGTCACGGACACCCGCACCATGGGGAATCCGTGGAAATGTGGGGATTGTGGGAAGGGATTCACTTTCCCATCTCGGCTGGAAACCCATCGACGCACTCACACCGGGGAGAGACCATTCATCTGCTCTCAGTGCGAGAAGGGATTTAGAACTTCATCCAACCTGCGGGCACACCAGCGAGTTCACAGCGAGGTGACACCGTTCATCTGCTCCGAGTGTGGGAAAGGATTTACTACTTCACCCGGCCTAAGCAAACACCAGCAAGTTCACACTGGGGAGAAACCGTTTACCTGCTCCATGTGTTTGAAGGCATTCGGATGTCAATACAACCTGCAGAGACACCAGCAAGTTCACACTGGGGAGAGACCATTCACTTGCTCCATATGTGGGAAGCGATTTGTTGACTCATCCAGCCTGCTTGCACACTTGCGTGTTCAAACTGGGGAGAGGCCATTCACCTGTTCTGACTGTGGGAAGGGATTCACTCAGTTATCCAGCCTGCAGAGACACCAGCGAGTTCACTCTGGGGAGAGACTGTTCACCTGCACTGTGTGTGGGAAGGGATTTGGAGATCCATCCAGCCTAGTCAGACACTGGCGAGTTCACACTGGGGAGAAGCCATTCACCTGCTCTTGTGTGGGAAGGGATTCATTCAGTTATCCAACCTGCAAAAACACCAGCGAGTTCACACTGGGGAGAGACCATTCACCTGCTCTGTGTGTCGGAAGGGATTTACCAATTCATCCAACTTGCTAACACACCAGCGACTTCACACTGATGAGAAGCCGTTTATCTGCTCCGTGTGTGGGAAAGGATTTAGACGTACAGCCCACCTTCAGATACACCAGCGAGTTCACAAGTCATTACAGGGGTTGGATTCTGCTGTTGTTGCTGCTGTTAATCACATCCAGGACTGACCCATGTTCATTCTGACAGTTGGTAACGCGGGAGGGTTGGAGAGTTTGTTTCTGTTGCACTGGCTGGTGTCTGAATTTTCGTTCCAGTGGACTGAATCTCTGAGTGAGGGTAGATTTCCACTGAAATGATTCACAGAAGCAGATGTAATGCATTAATTTTATCTTGGACAGTTGTGATGAATGTTTATTATATTAAATATATTGTATTGTAGGAACATTGGAACCGGAGTAGGCCATTCAGCCTCTCAAGCCTTTCCCGACATTCAATGAGATCATTGCTGATCTGTGGCCTAACTCCATGCACCTGCCTTTGGCCCATGTCCCTGAATATCTTTGCTTAACACAAATCTATGTGTCTCAGATTTAAAATGAACAACTGTTTTAGCTTCAACTGCAGTGTGTGGGAGAGTTCCAAACCTATCTCACCTTTTTTATGAAGAAGTGCTTCTGAACATCTCTCCTGAATGGTCTGGCCCTAATTTTCAGGCTATGCCCCTAGTTTTAGACTCTGCAATCAATGAAAGTAATTTATCTTTGTCAACATTGTCCTTTCCTGGTAATATCTTGGAGAATTCGATCAGATCACCCCTTAACCTTCTAAATTCTAGTGAAAACAGGTCTGATTTGTGTAATCCCTCCTTGCACCTTAACCTCGGTAATCCAGGTATCATTATTGTAAATCGCTGTTGCACTCCCTCCAAGACCAATATATCCTTCCTAAAGTGTGAGGCCCAGAACTGCTCATAGTGACTCCAAATGGGGTCCAACCAGGGTTTTTAACCAGGGTTTTGTGTAGCTGCAACATAACCTCTGTGTCATTATGATATTATCCTCTAGATATAAATGCTAGCATTCCGTTAGCCTTTTTGATTATTTCCTGCACTTTGTTCGTGGTATTTCAGAGATCTGTGCACCTGAACCCGGAAGTCCCTTTGGACATTCACTGTACTTAGCCTCTTACCATTTAGAAAGTACCCTGCTCGGGACGGCACAGTGGTTAGCACTACTACCTCGCAGCGCCAGGGACCCGGGTTTGATTCCGACCTTGGGTGACAGATTGTGTGGAGTTCGTATGCTCGCCCCATGTCTGCATGGGTTTCCTCCAGGTGCTCCGGTTTCCTACCAGTCGGCAGATGTGCAGGGTATGTGGATTTGCCATACTAAATTACCCCTTCCTGTCCAACGGTTAGGGAACGTTACAGGAATAGGGCGGGGGAGTGGGTTGTTTATCGGAGGGTCGATGCAGACTCGATGTGCCAAGATGTGTAGGTTACGTTAAGGAGCTATTGGGACAGGGCAGGGGAGTGGGGATGGTGTAGACTCGATGAACTGAATGGCTTCCTTCTGCACTGTAGGGATCCTATGATTCTATCCCTTTTTGGTTCAAAATGAATAACCTCACACTTGCTAACATTGAATTCCATCTGCCACAATTTTGCCCATCCTAGTCTGTCAAAATCCTCTTACAATCTTATGCTATCGTTTAAACTGTCTATAATGCCACCTAACTTTGTATCATCTGCAGATTTGGATATATGACTTTCAATGCCATCCAAGTCGTTCATGAATAATGTGAATAATTGAGGTCCCAACACATCCGTGTGGTACACCACTAGTCACATCCTGCCAATTCGAGTACTTCCCATTATCCCCACTCTGTCGCCTGCCACTCAACCAATTCCTAACCATGTCAATAATTTTCCCACAACTCCATGGGCTTTCACTTCAGTTAACAGACTCTTATGTGGGACTCGGTTAACTGCCTTCTGGAAGTCCAAGTTAATAACATCAATAGACATTCTCCTGTCCACTAGCTCAGTCACCTCTTCAAAATATTCACTGAGATTTGTCAGGTATAACCTTCCCTTCACCAATCCATGCTGACTCTCCCTGATCGATCAAAATCCTTCGAGCTGTTAAATTACCCTCTCCCAGAGTATAGAATCTGAAATTCCCCCACCACAGATGTTAGGGTAACTGGTCTGTAATTCCCTGGTTTCCCCCTTTCACTCCTCTTAAAAAGTGGAGTGAAATGTGCAAATTTTCCAATCCAGGGAGACTACTCCTGAATCTGGGGAACTCTGAAAGTTTATAGTTCGGGCATCTACAATGTGCCTCCCTACTTCCTTTAACACCCTTGGATGGATCCTGTCTGGTCCTGGTGATTTGTCACTCTTTAGTGCCATTAATTTCCTGATTACTGATGCTATACCTACGTTAATTGTATTCAGTCCCTGTCCTCTATCGACTATTAATTTTTTTGTGACTTCCGCAAGTTATCGTTCTTTTCAACTGTAAACACTGAGGCAAAGTAATTGTCTGCCATTTCCCCATTATCACTGACAATCTCTCCATTTCAGCTTTTATTGCACCTACATTACTCTTCATCACCCACTTTCCCTTTAACTGTAACATTTCTTCTCATTGATTTTGATGTCCCTTCCAAGTTTCCTTTCATAATCCCTTTCAGAAGCTCTTATAAGCTGCTTTACTGGTCTTTGTATCTATTCCATTTGTCCGGATCTGTGCATGTTTTGCATCATGTTGTGCATTTTTGTACACTCTCACTTTTAGTTTTATGCTGCCCCTAACTTCTTTAGTTGTCTAGAACTATTTTTTTTGTGTGAAGTGGAGCCTTTTCCTCTGCGGGATATATACTCACTCTATATCTCATTAAATGTTTCTTTAAATATTCTCCACTGATCGTCAGTTGTTAAACAGATGTTCCCAGTTTACCGTGGACGGTCTCTGTCTCATTCTGTTAAAGTCAGCCTTACCCAAGTCTACCTACCCAGCACATCTTTTGGGTTGTGGGGATGAAACCCACGCAAACACGGGGAGAATATGCAAACTCCACACGGACAGTGACCCAGGGGTGGGATCGAACCTGGGACGTCAGCGCCGTAAGGCAGCAGTGATAATCACTGCACCACCGTGCTGAGGTGATAGGATTTCTAATCAGTAAGGCTACTCCACTCCCTTGGCCATCTTCCCTATCCCTCCTGTAAACTTTATCACCAGGTATATTTCGTTCCCAGTCCCGACCATCCGGCAGCCATGTCTCCATAACAGCTACTGCTGTGGAGACAAATCACTGAGTGTCTTTAAGACAGAGTTTGAACTGGGCAGCAAGGTGGCGCAATGGTTAGCATTGCTGCCTCACGGCACCGAGGTCCCAGGTTCGATCCTGGCTCTGGGTCACTGTCCGTGTGGAGTTTGCACATTCTCCCCATGTCTGCGTGGGTTTTGCCTCCACAACCCAAAGATGTGCAGGCGAGGTGGATTGGCCACGCTAAATAGCCCCTTAATTGGAAAAAATGAATTGGGTACAGTAAAATTAATTTTTAAAAAGACAGATAGGTTAGATAGGTTCTTTGGGGGGGGGGCACAATGGTTAGCACTGGGACTGCGGTGCTGAGGACCTGGGTTCGAATACCGGCCCAGGGACACTGTCCGTGTGCAGTTTGCACATTCTCCCTGTCTGCATGGGTTTCATCCCCACAACCCAAAGATGTGCTCATTTGGTGGATTGGCCATGCTAAAATGCCCCTTAATTGGAAAAAAAATAATTGGGTACTCTAAAATTAAAAAAAAAAGATGGGTTCTTGAATAGTAAGAGGATCAGGGTTATGGAGAGAAGGACGGAGAATGGGGATGAGAATCATATCAGCCATGATTGAATGGCGGAGCAGACTCGATGGGCTGTATGGCCTAATTCTGCTCTGATGTCTTTAGGTCTTATGGTCTATTTGCATTTGCGCCTTCAGCTCATCTAGTTTATGAACTCTGACTTGGGCTATAACCCCCAACCTGTCCCTCAGCACTGATGCTTTATTTTTTAAATTATTTTTCTCTTCTGGTTTAACCAGTATACTTCTTGTAGTTTTGTCGTGTAGCTACACTTCCTGAAGTTGGCTTCCTGACTATTTCTTTTCATCTCTGCCCTGCTACTTGTTTTTGTAACTATATTGACCATGAAATGGAACCCCTCATTCCCACACCACTCCTTTAGCCACGTGTTTACTTCCCTAATTTTCTCATTTCTATGCCAATTTCCACTTGGCCCTGATAATATATCTGTTGCAGTTAGTAATATTTTTTTAAATCCTGGTTTTACAAGCAGGCGTGTCTGCAAAAGATGCGATTAGAATGTTGTATAAGTGGGAGAATTATTGATTCCAACCATTTAATTGTCTGCCTATACAGGGCAAATGGAATTTTGTTTTTAGAAAGAAGATTCCCTGGGGTTGAGCTAATTGAGGGTGTTTAGCCTCAGTAAGATGGTCATAAGACAGTTAGTGGGGGAGAGATGATGTAATTAATGGTTGGAGCCAAGCAGTTTAGCTTTAAGTCTGCCAAAGACAGAAGGACTTGCAGGTTGTGCCTGAAGGGCTCTCGCGCCTTTGATGAAAGCAACTCTCTACACAGAGGACAGCAATTATCCCTGTGTTTGCTCACTTTATTTACAAGTGGCTTTTCACCTGTCATGGGCTTTGCTTAGTTGGCGAATAAGAAGATCTAAGGTAGTAATTACAAATAGTTCAACTGTTAATTGTACATTATTTTCTGCGATGTCTGTAGTTGGTACTGTGTCACTAATAAAGTTTGTTTCAATATAAAAGATCGCCGTTAGTCAGTGGAATCACTCCTTTGGTGAAGTATCCTTTCCTCACAGTTTTACAAACTGAGAAATTCTTGGGGTGTCCTCTGGTTTCCTGACATAAATTGGGGTCTGGTCCAGAATCTGTAACACAGGAAATAGTCTTTTTCTATCACTACAGGTGTCCTGTCGTTCCGAAAGTTGGCCGTACTCTGAACAGTCTTTCTCCATTGATTTATAATTAATAAATTCATACATTTAATTCAGGAAATTAATATATATTTCGTTTTGGTGGACGTTTCATGATTAGATTTATGCATTTAGTGAAAGTGGGTGAGACGGGTTGGCAGGCTCTTAAACAGAAAGTCAGCTGAAGAGGGCGGAATTAGTGGAGCACCGATACCTCAGAGTTGTTGAATTGGAGAAGTATTGCTGAAAGAAATGCACATGTTGTCGAAGCTTTTCATCTTGTACTCATCAGGATAGATGCGAGAATACCAAATTTCAAAGGAAACAATAATTCATCTGTGAGGAATAAGGTGCAGATTGATTGGCATGTAGATTCCCAATTGAGTGAAGCACCACCATTGGCAAAACCATGGAACTGTTCTCCAAAGCTTTGTTTAAATATAAAAACGGCAGTGGACTCATTGCTCAAGTCATTTTCATGGGGAATGCATTAGGGAAGAATTGTCCCCCAAGCTTTTGTTTAATTGAAAAATGCAGTGCCTGGCCAAATTCCTTTTGTGTGCAGAGGACCAGGTCCTGTGTATGAATATAAAATAAATCCAGGATCAGGTCCGTATGTTCGCCAAATCTAATCATTTCATCCTTGGGCAGTAAGCTATTTGTGCATCACTTAGTGAGATTGTATGACAGACAAATAAACACGGATGAAAACATGCTCTGCAACTACAAAGCTAATAGAGTTAATGTATTTGTTAACAGTGTCCATCTCACTGAGCAGACTTCAGGCTAATTCACAGCCAACAACCTGCTCCGAAAACTCTGCTCCCATTTCGACAGCTGTGATAAACAAACACAGTCCACAACATTCTAAAACAATCAACATTCAAAATAAAACAAACCACAATTATCTAAAAAAAAAGGTCAATTCACCTGACTCAATGTGAACGGATCCTATTAAAAAATTCCAGGATCCCAATCTGGGCCAAAATGAATCAATTCTTTCATGGGTTATACCTGACCAGTGCAGCACGTTTCAGTGAAATCTGTCTTAGTTTGTGAGATAAATTAGTTGCAAACAGAATAACAGGGAGAAAACATAACATTTGCCCATCTTCAATGGTAGAGGTACTTTCAGTACATGGACCAGCTCCGATATCTATATTCAGCCAGCATTACACAACAGGAACAGGGATGTGTGCTCAGACCAGCGAGTCAAGGCACTCTCTTTAAATGGTCAGTTTCCACAATGTATTCAGTGGCCTGTGAAGGGAAGCAGCTTCAGTCCACACTGGGAGTTCCTGCCCTTGACTGTCAGCTGGCATGTGCTAGCTCAAGCTCCTACTCAATGATCTGCCTGTAAAGAAAAAAGTGTGTTGATTTACAAAGAAACTTGCATTTAAATAGCACCTTTCACCACCTCAGGGCATCTCAAAGTACTTCACGGCGAATGAACCCTTTCTGAAGTGTGGTCACTGTAGGAAAAGTGAAGCAAAGTTGTAAGACCGGCCAGTCCAGCAGAAGGAAACCCTCTGACTTTCCGACTGTCAGAACAGAATCATAAAATAGAATCCCTACTGCGCAGGAGGCCATTTGATTCATTGAGTCTGCAATGGCCCTTGGAAAGAGCACCCTACCCAAACCCATACCTCCACCCTATCCTCATAACCCTACCTAAACTTTTAGACATCATGGGGCAATTTAGCATGGCCCATGCACCTAACCTGCACTTCTTTGGATTGTGGGAGGAAACCGGAGCGCCCGAAGGAAACCCACGCACACAGAGAGAGAGAGAGAGTGCAAACTTTACACACCTGAGGCTGGAACTGAACCCTGGTGTTATGACAGTCCTTCCATTATCTTTCCACTAAACAAACCTCAATCTTCAAGACCAGAGAACTGTAGATTCCTCAATCCAAGTGTGGGCCTCGCTGTCTTCTTACTGAGCGATTTAAACATTAGGAACACACTATGGGCAGCACGATGTTGCAGTGGGTTAGCATTGCTGCCTGACGGCGGTGAGGTCCCAGGTTCGATCCGGGCTCTGGATCACAATCCGTGTGGAGTTTGCACATTCTCCCCATGTTTATGTGGGTTCTGCCCCCACAATCCAAAGATGTGGTTAGGTTGATTGGCCACGCTAAATTGCCCCTTAATTGGAAAAAAAATGAATTGGGCACTCTAAATTTATATTAAAAAAACATTAGGAACAGTCCTGGTTCCAAATGGCCCTATGGGTTTCTGGTCCCACAGCTGGTTCACAGCTCCCGGTCCCACAGCTGGTTCACAGCTCCCGGTCCCACAGCTGGTTCACAGCTCCCGGTCCCACAGCTGGTTCACAGCTCCCGGTCCCACAGCTGGTTCACAGCTCCCGGTCCCACAGCTGGTTCACAGCTCCCGGTCCCACAGCTGGTGCACAGCTCCTAGTCCCACAGCTAGTTCACAGCTCCTGGTCTCACAGCTACCTGCTTCCAAGCTCACTGCAGACTATCTGCTTTTGTGAGAAATACCCAGAATTCCAACCAAGGCTCCAGCCTGAATCACTTATCCCCATGGTGACAGAGACCAGTTTGAATGTCTAATTGATATTTAAATTATTTAACTTAGTTTCAAGATGAAGGTCTGCCTGAAGAATTCATCTCTCTAACAAAGACAGGACAACAATTATCAAACCCAATGTCTCCGGGTAAAAGAGCCCAGCTACCCTTTTGCAGTTCCTACCCTTCCAGCTTTGATTTAAGTCAATATGAGCCACCCCTTGTGATAACCTTACATTAAAAGAAAACAATTCCGAAATTAATTCACAAACAATTCAAGGGCTGGCTTAAAGGAATAACTGGGCAGACAGCGATGTCATCGTTAGAACTGGAGTCTCCCTGCTGAAGAGAAGGTTTGGGACAGGTTAGGGAGGAGTTTGCTACTGTCATCATTGAGAAGAACACAAACTACAAAGGAACAACTGGTCCCATAGTATCTTATAGCTTTTGTGGAGGGGGTGTGGAATCAGATTTACAGGGGTTAAATTATAAATGTTTTCTGTATTGGACAATCATATTTAAATCTGGGATTCAGGTGATGACATGAATTTGAGTCAGGTGACAAGATAGAGATCCGAGTATGACTCCAGGAAGCCTTAAACCCAGAGTGATAGTATTTCAGAACCAGGTATGAAGCACAAATTCACCCTCAAAAGGCTACCATGGGAGCATCCACTGGAAGAATATTTGCCCCTGGATGTGGGAGCGACAGAATCTGTGAGGAACAGCTCCTCCAATCACAGTTTTTGTCTCTCCCAATGTTGTTGCTTCTGCAGAGACAGAATCTGTGACTGGAGGAACAGCTTTGTCACCCATTTTGAGGAAGGAAGCTGGCTGACGTGCTGCCTGAGTCAGTGCTGTGTGGAGGAGCCGTGTCTCCCTGGGACAGAACGAGAGGGTTTCACAGCAGTGGGAGCTTCAGAAGGAGACGCAAACACGTAGAGCTTTCCCCGTTCTACTGAGCAAGATTTTATTATTTTTATATATCCCAGGAGCTGGGGTGCACAGCTCAGGGGTTTGAGTAACCAGGTATTGTGAACTTACTCACCAATCACATCTGTCAAATTCGAAGTTGAGATGCATTCATCCAGGTTTCATTCTTCACTGCTGTTATTTGCAGTTGAACACTCACAGACAACATACAGAACCCTCGGTCTGAGCTGATCTCAGTGGGTGTAGTGAGGTTATCGATGGGTTTTCAATGTAAATCCACACAATGAAGATCAGAATTGGGTGAGTTTTTTCCTGCTCCCCCATCTGATCCAATAAACACTCGGCACCTATTCAGTTACCTTGTGTCAAATAGTTCGAATTCTCATTTTGGAAATGGAGTAAGGGGGTTTCCTTTTTAAATAAATTAACAAAAACATCTTATTTATAGATTCCAATTTAAAAGATTTAATATGTACACAGTCTTTGGTACTTGTGCTACTTTATCTACCTAAAGAAGTAAACCCCCGAAATACTCAACACAAATACAGGCGGTAATGTGATTACGTGACGACATCACTTAATAAAGGAGTTAGTGAGAGTGGAAAAGGAGACCCTGGAAACCAAAAATTTACTCCTGAAAATCAGAGAGCATCTCTCGAGAAAATCTCAAGAAGAGCCATTGAAAAAAATATATTTTGAGCCCTGCAGTCGGATCTTTCAGACGCTGAATTGTAGATTTTACACCAAAGATTGATTCAGAATTGAAGCAAAAGTTCATAAATTTATTCTAAACAGGTTTCTGCTGAGAGTTCCTGGATTAAGGGGAAAGATCACAGATGGTGCTTTTAAAAATAGACACTGTAGCCCCCAAATTAAATGTAATTTTCAGCGTATTAAGTTTCAACAGTTATAGGGATTAACATCAGCAGAAAATATTGTCAGACTGTCAATACTAAACAACAGCAGAATCCAACCACTGCAGTCATTTATGAACTTGCTGATGTCTCTGGAGGCATCGTGACTGAGTGAATCCCTTCCCACACACACAGCAGTTGAATGGTTTCTTAGTGTGAGTGCGTTGGTGTGTCAGCAAGTTGAAAGACTTTGCGAATCCCTTCCCACACACTGAGCAGGTAAACGGTTTCTCTCCAGTGTGAGTGCGCTGTTAAGCAGTGAGGTTGGATGACCGATTGAATCCCTTCCCACACACGGAGCATGTGAATGGTCTCTCCGCAGTGTGAGTGTGTTGGTGAGCAGTGAGGTTGGATGATTGCCTGAAACTCTTTCCATAGGAGGTGCAGCCGAATGGTTTCTCTTCAGTGTGAATTCGCTGGTGTCTCAGAAGGGTGGGTAAAACTGTGAATCCCTTCCCACACACGAAGCAAGTAAATGGTCTTTCCCCAGTATGGAGCCGCTGGTGTACAATGAGGGAGGATGCCTGTCTGAAACTCTTTCCACAGGAGGTGCAGCTGAATGGTTTCTCCTTAATGTGAACTCGCTGGTGTGACAGCAAGTGGGATGATCCGGTGAATCCCTTCCCACACACAGAGCAGGCAAACGGCCTCTCACCTCTATGAACACGCTGGTGTGACAGCAGGTGGAATGACTGAGTGAATCCCTTCCCACAGTCGGAGCAGGCGAACGGCTTCTCCCCAGTGTGAGTGCGTTGGTGTACAGTGAGTGCTGAAGAATGCCTGAACCTCTTTCCACAGGAGGTGCAGATGAATAGCTTTTCCTCAGCGTGAATCCGCTGGTGAGACCAAAGGCCAGATGACTGAATGAATCCCTCCCCACACACAGAGCAGGTGAATGGCCTCTCCCCAGTGTGACTGTGCCGATGGTTTTCCAGCAGGGAGGGGTAACTGAATCCCTTCCCACAGTCTTTACATTTCCATGGTTTCTCCATGGTCCTTGTGTCTCTCCAAGTTGGCTGATCAGTTGAAGTCTTCTCCACACTCAGAACATGAGTCCAGTTTCTCCTCACTGTGAATGTCGTGATGTTTCTTCAGGCTGCAGAAGAGACAATTGTTTCTCCTTCAACATATAAAGTCTGAGGATTTTCAGGTCCTGATGAATTGAGTGACTGTCAGATGATGTTTGGTTTCAGTCTCACATCTGTAAATCCCCCTTTCTAATATCCTGTAAAAGGAATTTACAAACGTCATCACTGTCAGTGGAGCATATAGATGCAGAATAGATAATTCTAGTTTCAATGTACCATTTTTTCCTCTCCATTCCCCCAAAGCTGTAAATCCCCATCCCACACACTCTCCCTCCTCCCTGGGCTGAAATCCAAACCCATCTCACCATCTGCACCATTTCTTTCCTCCGCTCCCAGTTTTCTCCCTCCCTCTCCTCTGCCTGGGTTCAATCAGAGTGAATGAGGGGCGGGGCTGAACCCAGAAGTCCCTCATTGGATGAGACTCTGCATCAGTTTGAGCTCTTCCCATTGGCCATGTGGGCGCGGATTCCACAACCTCATTTTCTGCCTGAGGTGTTCACCAATAGGAAAATCTGGAGGACCGGATGGACTCTGGTCCTCCAACCAATCAGACTGTGGCTTTGTGTGATTGAAGACTGAGCTTCACAAAGACTGAAACTTCTTCCTGTGTTAAACCTCGGAGTAAAACAATTTCTTTCCACTTCTCTGGACTTCTTTAAGACTCCATTGACCCTTCCACCGAACTGTTACAAGGATTAACAAATGTTAACTCTGTTTCCCTCCATGATGTGGAGATGCCGGTGTTGGACTGGGGTGAGCACAGCAAGAAGTCTTACAACACCAGGTTAAAGTCCAACATGTTTGTTTCAAACACTCGCTTTCGGAGCACTGCTCCTTCCTCAGGTGAATGAAGAGGTATGTTCCAGAAACATATATATAGACAAATTCAAAGATGCAAGACAATGCTTAGAATGCGAGCATTTGCAGGTAATTAAGTCTTTACAGATCCAGAGATAGGGGTAACCCCAGGGTAAAGAGGTGTGAATTGTCTCAAGCTAGGACTGAACCAGGACCTGGGATGCATGTTGCATTACATTCATCCCCCACCATCTGGCCTGCGAAATCCTACCAACTGTCCTGGCTCTTCATTCACCGGAGGAAGGAGCAGCGCTCCGAAAGCTAGTGTTTGAAACAAACATGTTGGACTTTAATCTGGTGTTGTAAGACTTCTTACTCTGTTTCTCTCACTACAGATATAGCATGGTGCCCAGTGGTTAGCACTGCTTCCTCATAGCTCCTGCAATCTGGGTTCAATTCCAGGGTAACTGTGTGGAGTTTGCACATTCTCCCCGTGTCTGCGTGGGTTCCCTCTGGGTGCTCCAGTTTTCTCCCACCGTCCAAAGATGTGCACGTTAGGTGGATTGGCGATGCTAAATTGCCGCTTAGTGTCCAAAAAAGGTTAGGTGGAATTACTGGGTTACGGGGACAGGGTGGACGCATGAGCTTAACTAGGGTGCTCTTTCCGAGGGCTGGTGCAGGCTCGATGGGCCGAATGGCTTCCTTCTGCACTGTAAATTTTATGATTCTGCAGGATTTTTCTGTCAGTCTGACCTGGTGGGTCTGTCTGGTAGTATTTCCCTGCTACTGTTCATGTGTTTGGATGTTTGGGTATTTTAGGGAGCAGGTACAACTCCCTTGGTTCTCCCTGTTGTTTTAGGTTAATGTGTCCGGAGTCTTTGAGTTCTTCCAGTCCGTCTCCAATTCTCCTTCCTGTCGCGGGTATATGGGTCTAGGTAGCTTGGTGTTGTGATTCGTGTTGTTTAGTTGTCTGTCTGTCTCCAGCAGGTATTGTTGTTTCTCTATAATGACTGTGCTGCTACCTTTGTCTTCTGGTCTTATGAACATATCCATGTTGGATCGAAGTTCCCGAATTGTCTGTCTTTCTTTCCGGGTAAGATCCTGTTTGTCTCTTGTATTTCCCGACTGTGACACGGCAGAGACCTGATTGAAGGGATTCAAACATGGGAGTTCTGGGAAAGATGGGTATGGATTTTGAAGGTGACAACATGTTCAAAGAGTTTGGAGAGGAAAGGGAGGTTGAAGATGGGGCAGTAATTTGCAAGGAGGGCAGGGTCATGGGTTTGTTTTATTGAGGAGGAAGTGATGATGGCAGATTTGAAGGACAGAGGGACAGTACCTGAAGAGAGAGAAATGTTGACAATATCCGTGGACACAGGGTAGTTGGCTGATCGGTAGCTCAGTGGGAATAGGGTCGATGGAGCAGGAGCTGGGTCTCATGGACAAGATGAGCTCTGAGAGGGCATGAGGGGAGATCGGAGAGAAACTCGAGAAAGATGTGGGTTCAGAGGTCGGGAAAGGATGAAACTTAGAGACAGTTTGGTCCGGTGGGCTCGTGGAAGGGAGGGAAGCAGCAGAGGCAGCTGATCGGATTTACTCAATCTCAGTTACAAAGAAGCTCCACAAGCTCCTCACAGTTCTTGTTGGAGGTGAGGATGGAAGAGACAGGGGAGAGCGAGAGTACTTCAAAAGGAACTAACTTGTATCAGAGATATTAAAATGTTTCAACACTGCACATTTAACACAAATGTAATTTATTTGACTTTTAGCCCGAATATTAGCCCCTGTAAATGGGCTGGAGTTTGTTATCAGCAGAAAGAGACCCAAATGAACATGGTTCAGTCCTGAATGTGAGTAACAGCAAAATATAATCACTGCAGTTATTTGTGGCCTTGTTGGTGTCTCAGGAGGTGGGATGAAGTGCCGAATCCCTTCCCACACTTGGAGCAGGTGAACGGCCTCTCCCCAGTGTGAACTCGCTGGTGCTTCTGCAGGGCGGATGACTCAGTGAATCCCTTCCCACACTTGGAGCAGGTGAATGGCCTCTCCCCAGAGTGAATTCGCTGGTGCTTCTGCAGGTTGAATGACTGAGTGAATCCCTTCCCACACCAGGAGCAGGCGAATGGCCTCTCCCCAGTATGAATGCGCTGATGTACAGTGAGGTGAGATGATCGCATGAACCCATTCCCGCAGTGAGAGCACCTGAACGGTCTCTCGTCAGTGTGAACACGTTGATGGACCATCAGTTCCCCAGAACTTTTATAGCACTTCCCGCAGTCTGGACATTGAAACGGTCTTTCATCAGTGTGAATTCGCTGGTGACTTAGCAGGTGGGCTGAAAAAGAAAATCCCTTCCCACACTCTGAGCAGGTGAATGGTCTCTCCCCAGTGTGACTGTGTCGATGGGTTTCCAGCTGAGATGGGGAAGTGAATCCTTTCCCACAGTTGGCACATTTCCACTGTTTCTCCTCGGTGTGATTGCATTTGTGGCTTGTGAGGTCTGATAGAGCGAATCCTCGTCCACACAAACAAATCATGTACGGTTTCTCTCCACTGTGAACGATGCTTTTTCCTTCCATGTTCAAAATCCGCTGATATTCAGGATATGATAAATTGAGGACTCTGTCAGATCCTGATGTGATGCTTGATTTGAGTTTCCAGACTTTGAAGCCTCCCCTTCGAACACCCTGTGAAACTGATTCAAAACAGAAAATAGGGAATGAGAGAGAACCCACAAAAACACAAAGGCAGGTTGTGAAATTGAGCTGAATGAATCTGGTCATTCGTGGGACCAGCACTGGGAAAAAGTGACCATGAAAACGGCTGGATTGTTATAAAACCCAATTGACGTCTTTGGTAGGAGAGAGAAAGAGGTGAAGAGAGATTTTGTATATCTACAAGACATATTAAGAGAGTAGATCTGAGCTTCATCAAGAGTAATATTAATACTGAAACTATGCTTCTGGTGGCACAGTGATTAGCACTGCTGCCTCACAGCTCCAGGGACCCGGGTTCAATTCCGGCCTTGGTGACTGTGTGGAGTTTGCACTTTCTCCCCGTGTCTGCGTGGGTTTCCACCCGGTGCTCAGGTTTCCTCCAACAGTCCAAAGAAGGGAAAGTTAGGTGGATTGGCCTTGATAAATTGCCCCTTAGTGTCCAGGGATGCACAGGTTAGGTGGGGCTATGGGGTTACAGGGACAGGGTAGGGGTGTGGGCCTAGGCAGGGTGCCCTTTTAGAGAATCGGTGCAGACTTGATGGGCCGAATGGCCTCCTTCTGCACTGTCGGAATTCTATGGTTCTAATTCTATTCTATGAATCTTTATAAAGCTCTGGTCACCACTCTTCAGGAAGAATGTGAAGGTTCTTGGAGAAGGTGCAGAGGAGATTTACCAGAATGGTTCCAGCAAAGGAGGTTGAGGCGAGATTTGATTCAGGGACACAAGATTATGCCAGGTTTCCATCGGGTGGACAAAGAAACTCTGTTTACATTCACTGATCGTACAAGCAGTTGGGACACAGATTAAAGTTTTCGGTAAAACCTGGATTGAATGATATAAGATCCTATGGGGTCTTGACAGGGTGAATGTGGAGAGGATGTTTCCTCTTGTGGGAGAATCTGGAACAAGGGGGTCACTGTTGCAAAATAAGGAGTCGCCCATTTCAGATGGAGATGAGGATTTTTTATTCTCTTGAGGGTAGTAAGACTTTGGAACTCACGTCCTTAAAAGGCAGTGGAAGCAGAGTCCTTGAATATTTTTAAGGCAGAGCTGGATAGATTCTTGATGAGCAAGGAGGTGAAAGGTCATCAGGGGTAGGCAGGAATGTGGAGTTGAGGATAGAATGAGATCAGCCGCAATCTTATGGAATGCTGAGCAGGCTCGAGGGGCCGAGTGGCCTGTTCCTAGTTTTTATGTAAAAGGTACAGGAGATATGAGGTGATATGAGATTTATGTTTTTACACAGCGAGTGGCAATGACCTGAAACCTGCTGCCTATGAGGGAGTTTGAAAATAGACACAATGAACGATTTGATTTCAAAAGGAAATTGGATAGACATCTGAGGGAAATAAACCTGCGAGGATACAGGGATAGAGCAGGAGAATTGGACTGACTGGATTGCTCCAGAGAGATAGCATGGACTCAATGGGCCGAATGCCATTCTCTGTGCCATCATGTCTTGGACTCCTTCGTGTAATCTAGTTTTGAAATTTAACCCCGGGGGGGTTCAGATATCACTCAGGTAAATCTGTGCTACACTCCCTCCGAGGCCATTCTATCCTTCCTCAGGTTTGTTGCCCAGAACTGAACACAGTTCTCCGGGTTTGGTCTAACCAGGGTTTGTGAATCTCGGGGCTTCTCCAGTCACACTGAGACCTGAAATCTTCCCTCACAGACAGAACAGACAAACCTTTTACCTTCCACACCCAGATGTTGATATTCAGGTTCTGATGAATCGAGTGACTCTGTCAGATCGCGATGTGATGTTTGGTTTGCGTTTCCCGTCTGTTCAACCTCCACTTCCAGTATCCTGTAAATTTACAGAAACCTCACTGTCAGTTTAGGATAGACATTCACAACATTCTCTCCTCATCAACTTTGATTAAATGTATTCTTGGAGGTTTTATCACATGACGTGTCCCCATCCACCAGCCATTAATCGGTCAACACATCCATCCTTGTGACACACTGCCTTCCTCGGCCAATTGGGAAGCAAAAGGACTCATTACCTTACAGGACAGTGATTGACTGTCAGCCAAACAACCTTTATCCCATTTTCAATATTTTTATATCCACTGAACAGAAATTTTCAAAGAAAATTACATAAAAATCTTCTTTACTGTCCTAATGATTTCCCAGACACGAATCTCACCAAGACAGAAGGTTAAATTTGAATTCATTTAAAGTCTACCGAAGACCCTGAAACCATTGTAGATTGTTGCAAAGACCCATCTGGTTCACTCATGTCCTTCTGTGAAGGTAATCTTCTCTCCTTAACTGGTCTGACCTACATGTGATTCCAGATCCACAGTCAGCTGGTTGACCCTTAAAATGCTCTCTGAGATACACTCAGTTCAAGGTGATTAGTGATGGGCAGTGAATGCTGGCCCAGCCAGCGACACCCACATCCCGTGAATAAATGGAAAACAAAATTTCCATCCTTACCTGGTCTGGCCGACACGATTCCAAACCAAAGCAATGTGGTTGACTCTTTAAATGCCCTCCGAGATGGCCGAGCAAGTCACTCAGTTCAAGGGAAATTAGGGACGGGCAATAAATGTTGGCCCAGCCAGTGACTCCGAATAAAATAAAATGCTGGAAACTCCAGTCGGTCAATCCGGGAGAGTTGCCATCCGGTCCAGGCTCGCAGCGCATACGCCCTGCAGCACCTTGTCCTCTGTAAAGATGGCGGCCGGTGACCCGGGCCTGTCACCGCTCAGCTCTCACTCTGTTCGGTGCTGTCTAAGACGGGACCGTTAACATTTTACTCGGGAGTTGAAGCCTCCACGGAGTATTTATGAAGCCTCCCGGCTCACTCTGCAGCTTCTATCGCTCCCCGGCCACCCACCGGCTCCAATCCTGAAAGTCGCTCGTTTGTTTCTTCCCCGCTCCTCGCACTGTCAGCGACAACCTGAACTGCGCATGCGCCGGTCACAGCCTGAACGGCACATGCTCCAGTCACAGCCGGACTCTGCGCATGTGTGAAGTGGATAGAGCACAAGCTCAGCCGCAACGCACGATGGGTAATAATTCTGCCATTGAAATGGATATTGTTAATTCAAATTATGCTTTGCCAACCGATTACAATTGATACCGTTGGGCCAAGGGAACAAATGTATTAAATAAATAAATACAGCAACTAAGGAGTACAGGCCCATCCACCACAGTCTGTCCTGGGTGCGATTGACAACAGACCAAACACAGACAGTGAGTTGTTCATGTGTTGGGGTCTGAGCAGGTTCAGGCGAACAGTGGTTTTTGTCTTCCTGGACAGAACAGTTAAACTACCCCTTGCCAATAACAATGTGCTGAAATTGGATCAATGGTTTGGGCATTTAAAGTTGTAGTGTTGACCAGTAGGAAAACTGAGGAAATTCCTTTGCACACATGAAGTGTGTGAGTGATCTCCCTCTGAACTGCTCCTGAACTGCACATTAGATTAATTAATGACTAACTCATATTTATTCTCACCCAGTGCAAGCATCTTCCACTTGTCTATCACATCAAACCTTTTCATAATCTTACAGGATCAGGTCACTCTTCATTCCCTTTTGCAGAGAAAAGGTTTACACCCTGTCCAATCTTTCTTGCTGGGTACAACCTGCCAGTTCAGGCATAATTTAAATATCTTTTCCTGCATCTTCTCCAGTCCTTCGAGATCCATTTTACAATATGGAGACTTTAACTAATCCGAGCAGCAAACTCACCGTTGTCCCCAAATGCCTGTATGTTGCAGTACTTTAGTCATTTTACTGTTAGCTGAATGTAAGATGGGACAGAATAAGATCCAGTGAGCCAGTCTGTAACACTGTAGAACATCTACAAACTTGCCTCTTCCCCGTAATGCTAAATAGTTGACTTTTTCACTCTCAACCTGTCAGCTATGTCATTAAGAATAATGTGTCAGAGAAAGACTGGATTTCAGCTTGGTGACACCAGGCCAGACTAAATTTTAGTTCACAGGACTGTTGAGCTAATTTCTCCATATCATAAGATGCCACTGACAATTACTGAACAGTCAAACCAACGGAAGGAATGTATATTTACCCTCTGTTCATCTTAAAAGTGTTGATTCTGCTGTTACTGTCACTGTTAATCACACCCAGAACTGAACCATCACCATTCTGACAATTGGGGTTTATTTCGAATCTCTGAAACTTAGCTGGGCTCGAGTTTAACATCTTGTTGTTTGTGAAATAAATCAGCTTTGTCTCAAACACACTGTGTCAAGTCCTTGATTTTTCGAGGGGTAAAGGAAATTAATTGATGGCCACGTGTCACCAGGCCATGCCAGTCAGAGTCTTTTTTTTATATAAACATTTTATTGAGCTATTTATAGTTTTACAACAAAAACAAAATAAACAATGTGCACAAAAATATAAACATAGCGCAAAAGCCGTCTTCCTCCCTTACAGGTCCCACCTTTAAGTAACCCCTACTCTAAGCTAAACTAACACCCCGGTCCCCCCTTTTGCTGACAGTTAATTTTCTCCAAAGAAGTCGACGAACGGCTGCCACCTCCGGGCGAACCCTAACAGTGACCCTCTCATGGCGAACTTGATTTTCTCCAAACAAAGAAAGCTAGCCATGTCCGATAGCCAGGTCTCCGACTTCGGGTGCTTTAAGTCCCTCCAAGCTAATAGTATCCGTCTCCGGGCAACCAGGGAAGCAAAGGCGAGAATGTCTGCCTCTTTCTCCTCCTGGATTCCCGGGTCTTCCGACACTCCGAAAATCACCACCTCTGGACTCGGTGCCACCCTTGTTTTTAACACCGTGGACATGACATCCGCAAACCCCTGCCAGAATCCCCTGAGCTTCGGGCATGCCCAGAACATATGGACATGGTTTGCTGGTCCTCCCACATACCTTGCACACCTGTCTTCTACCCCAAAGAACCTGCTCATCCAGGCCACTGTCATTGGGCCTGGTGAACGACCTTAAATTGTATCAGGCTGAGCCTGGCACATGTTGTGGACGTGTTGACTCTACTCAACGCATCCACCCAGAGACCATCCTCTATCTCTCCTCCCAACTCCTCTTCCCATTTGTGTTTCAGCTCCTCAGTCTGCGTCTCCTCTGACCCCATAAGCAGCCAGAGCAGTGGCACCACGGCTGGCTCTGATGTTCAGAAGGGAGGGTCAAAGCGCAGAAGAGCAATAGTCATAGGGGACTCTATAGTCAGGGGCACAGATAGGCGCTTCTGTGGATGTGAAAGAGACTCCAGGATGGTATGTTGCCTCCCTGGTGCCAGGGTGTCTCTGAACGGGTAGAGGGCATCCTGAAGGGGGAGGGGAAACAGGCAGAGGTCGTTGTACATATTGGTACTAACGACATAGGCAGGAAGGGGCATGAGGTCCTGCAGCAGGGGTTCAGGGAGCTAGGCAGAAAGTTAAAAGACAGGACCTCTAGGGTTGTAATCTCAGGATTACTGCCTGTGCCACGTGCCAGTGAGGCTAGAAATAGGAAGATAGAGCAGCTAAACACGTGGCTAAACAGTTGGTGTAGGAGGGAGGGTTTCCATTATCTGGACCACTGGGAGCTCTTCCGGGGCAGGTGTGACCTATATACGAAGGACGGGTTGCATCTAAACTGGAGAGACATAAATATCCTGGCCGCGAGGTTTGCTAGTGTCACACGGGAGGGTTTAAACTAGTATGGAAGGGGGTGGGCACGGGAGCAATAGGTCAGAAGGTGAGAGCATTGAGGGAGAACGAGGGAATAGGGCCAGTATGGCTCTGAGGCAGAGCAGACAGGGAGAAGTTGCTGAACACAGAGGGTATGGTGGCCTGAAGTGCATATGTTTTAATGCAAGTATTACGGGTAAGGCAGATGAATTTAGAGCTTGGATTAGTACTTGGAACGATGATGTTGTTGCCATTACAGAGACCTGGTTGAGGGAAGGGCAGGATTGGCAGCTAAATGTTCCAGGATTTATATGTTTCAGGCGGGATAGAGGGGGATGTAAAAGGGGTGGCAGAGTTGCGCTACTGGTTAGGGAGAATATCACAGCTGTACTACGGGAGGACACCTCAGAGGGCAGTGAGGCTATATGGGTAGAGATCAGGAATAAGAAGGGTGCAGTCACAATGTTGGGGGTTTACTACAGGCCTCCCAACAGCCAGCGGAAGATAGAGGAGCAGATAGGTAGATAGATTTTGGAAAAGAGTAAAAACAACAGGGTTGTTGTGATGGGAGACTTCAACGTCCCCAATATTGACTGGGACTCACTTAGTGCCAGGGGCTTAGACGGGGCAGAGTTTGTAAGGAGCATCCAGGACGGCTTCTTAAAACAATATGTAGACAGTCCAACCAGGGAAGGGGCTGTACTGGACCTGGTATTGGGGAATGAGCCTGGCCAGGTGGTAGAAGTTTCAGTAGGGGAGCATTTCGGGAACAGTGACCACAATTCAGTAAGTTTTAAAGTGCTGGTGGATAAAGATAAGAGTGGTCCTAGGGTGAATGTACTAAATTGGGGAAGGCTAATTATAACAATATTAGGCGGGAACTGAATAACCTAGATTGGAGGCGGATGTTTGAGGGTAAATCAACATCTGACATGTGGGAATCTGTCAGTTGAAAGGAATTCAGGATCGACATGTTCCTGTGAGGAAGAAGGATAAATACGGCAATTTTCAGGAACCTTGGATAACGAGAGATATTGTAGGCCTTGTCAAAAAGAAAAAGGAGGCATTTGTCAGGGCTAAAAGGCTGGGAACAGACGAAGATTGTGTGGCATATAAGGAAAGTAGGAAGGAACTTAAGCAAGGAGTCAGGAGGGCTAGAAGGGGTCACGAAAAGTCATTGGCAAATAGGGTTAAGGAAAATCCCAAGGCTTTTTACACGTACATAAAAAGCAAGAGGGTAGCCAGGGAAAGGGTTGGCCCACTGAAGGATAGGCAAGGGAATCTATGTGTGGAGCCAGAGGAAACGGGCGAGGTACTAAATGAATACTTTGCATCAGTATTCACCAAAGAGAAGGAATTGGTGGATGTTGAGCCTGGAGAAGGGTGTGTGGATAGCCTGGGTCACATTGAGATCCAAAAAGACGAGGTGTTGGGTACCTTGAAAAATATTAAGGTAGATACGTCCTCAGGGCCTGATGGGATCTACCCCAGAATACTGAAGGAAGCTAGAGAAGAAATTGCTGAGGCCTTGACCAAAATCTTTGGATCCTCACTGTCTTCAGGTGATGTCCCAGAGGACTGGAGAATAGCCAATGTTGTTCCTCTGTTTAAGAAGGGTAGCAAGGATAATCCACGGAACTACAAGCCGGTGAGCCTTACTTCAGTGGTAGGGAAATTACTGGAGAGAGTTCTTCAAGAAGGTAAAACTAAGCACGAGTGTATTGTGCTTAAACAAAGGAGATTACAATGGGATGAGAGAAGAACTAGCTAAGGTAGACTGGGAGCAAAGACTTTATGGTGAAACAGTTGAGGGCCAGTGGAGAATCTTCCAAGTGATTTTTCACAGTGCTCAGCAAAGGTTTATACCAACAAAAAGGAAGGACGGTAAAAAAAGGGAAAATTGACCGTGGATATCTAAGGAAATAAGGGAGAGTATCAAATTGAAGGAAAAAACATACAAAGTAGCAAAGATCAGTGGGAGACGAGAGGACTGGGAAATATTTAGGGGGCAACAGAAAGCTACTAAAAAAGCTATAAAAAAGAGTAAGATAGATTATGAGAGTAAACTTGCTCAGAATATAAAAACAGATAGTAAAAGTTTCTACAAATATATAAAACAAAAAAGAGTGGCTAAGGTAAATATTGGTCCTTTAGAGGATGAGAAGGGAGATTTAATACTGGGAGATGAGGAAATGGCTGAGGAACTGAACAGGTTTTTTGGGTCGGTCTTCACAGTGGAAGACACAAATAACATGCCAGTGACTGATGGAAATGAGGCTACGACAGGTGTGGACCTTGAGAGGATTGTTTTCACCAAGGAGGTCGTGATGGGCAAGCCAATGGGGCTAAAGGTAGCCAAGTCTCCTGGACCTGATGGAATGCATCCCAGAGTGCTAAAAGAGATGGCTAGGGAAATTGCAAATGCACTAGTGATAATTTACCAAAATTCACTAGACTCTGGGGTGGTCCGGGCGGATTGGAAATTAGCAAACGTGACACCACTGTTTAAAAACGGAGGTAGGCAGAAAGTGGGTATTTATAGGCCAGTGAGCTTAACTTCGGTAGTGGGGAAGATGCTGGAATCTATCATCAAGGAAGAAATAGCGAGGCACCTGGATGGAAATTGTCCCATTGGGCAGACGCAGCATGGATTCATAAAGGGCAGGTCGTGCCTCACTAATTTAGTGGAATTTTTTGAGGACATTAACAGTGCGGTAGATAACGGGGAGGCAATGGATGTGGTATATCTGGATTTCCAGAAAGCCTTTGACAAGGTGCCACACAGAAGGTTACTGCATAAGATAAAGATGCATGGCATTAAGGGGAAAGTAGTAGCATGGATAGAGGATTGGTTAATTAATAGAAAGAAAAGAGTGGGGATTAATGGGTGTTTCTCTGGTTGGCAATCAGTAGCTAGTTGTGTCCCTCAGGGATCAGTGTTGGGCCCACAACTGTTCACAATTGACATAGATGATTTGGAGTTGGGGACCAAGGGCAATGTGTCCAAGTTTGCAGACGACACTAAGATAAGTGGTAAAGCAAAAAGTGCAGAGGATACTGGAAGTCTGCAGAGGGATGTGGATAGGCTAAGTGAATGGGCTAGGGTCTGGCAGATGGAATACAATGTTGACAAATGTGAGGTTATCCATTTTGGTAGGAATAACAGCAAAAGGGATTATTATTTAAATGATAAAATATTAAAACATGCTGCTGTGCAGAGAGACCTGGGTGTGCTAGTGCATGAGTCGCAAAAAGTTGGTTTACAGGTGCAACAGGTGATTAAGAAGGCAAATGGAATTTTGTCCTTCATTGCTAGGAGGATGGCGTTTAAGACTAGGGAGGTTATACTGCAATTGCATAAGGTGTTAGTGAGGCCACACCTGGAGTATTGTGTTCAGTTTTGATCTCCTTACTTGAGAAAGGACGTACTGGCACTGGAGGGTGTGCAGAGGAGATTCACGAGGTTAATCCCAGAGCTAAAAGGGTTGGATTACGAGGAGAGGTTGAGTAGACTGGGACTGTACTCATTGGAATTTAGAAGGATGAGGGGGGATCTTATAGAAACATATAAGATTATGAAGGGAATAGATAGGATAGATGCGGGCAGGTTGTTTCCACTGGCGGGTGAAAGCAGAACTAGGAGGCATAGCCTCAAAATAAGGGGAAGTCGATTTAGGACTGAGTTTAGTCCCAGCCCCCCCCCCCCCCCCCCCAACCCCCCCCCCCCCCCGGTCCTGGGCTGCTGCTGCTGCCTTCTTTTTTCCATTCCATCTATCTTTCTGCGAGGTATTCGACGAACGGTTGCCACCGCCTGGTGAACCCTTGAGCCGACCCCCTTAGAACGAACTTAATCCGCTCTAGCTTTATAAACCCTGCCATGTCATTTATCCAGCTCTCCACCCCCGGGGGCTTGGCTTCTTTCCACATTAGCAATATGCTGAGCCGGGCGACTAGGGACGCAAAGGCCAAAACATCGGCCTCTCTCACCTCCTGCACTCCCGGCTCTTGTGCAACCCCAAATATAGCCAACCCCCAGCTTGGTTCGACCCGGACCCCCACTACTTTTGAAAGCACCTTTGTCACCCCCATCCAAAACCCCTGTCGTGCCGGGCATGACCAAAACATATGGGTATGATTCGCTGGGCTTCTCGAGCACCTCGCACACCTATCCTCCACCCCAAAAAATTTACTGAGCCGTGCTCCAGTCATATGCGCCCTGTGTAATACCTTAAACTGAATCAGGCTTAGCCTGGCACACGAGGACGACGAGTGAACCCTGCTTAGGGCATCTGCCCACAGCCCCTCCTCGATCTCCTCCCCCAGCTCTTCTTCCCATTTCCCTTTTACTTCATCTACCATAGTCTCCCTTTCGTCCCTCATTTCCCTATATATATCTGACACCTTACCATCCCCCACCCATGTCTTTGAGATCACTCTGTCCTGCACCTCTTGTGTCGGGAGCTGCGGGAATTCCCTCACCTGTTGCCTCGCAAAAGCCCTCAGTTGCATGTACCTGAATGCATTCCCTTGGGGCAACCCATATTTCTCGGTCAGCGCTCCCAGACTCGCGAACTTCCCATCCACAAATAGATCTTTCAGTTGCGTTATTCCTGCTCTTTGCCACATTCCATGTCCCCCATCCATTCCCCCCGGGGCAAACCTATGGTTGTTTCTTATCGGGGACCCCCCCAAGGCTCCAGTCTTTCCCCTATGCCGTCTCCACTGTCCCCAAATCTTCAGTGTAGCCACCACCACCGGGCTTGTGGTGTAGTTCCTCGGTGAGAACGGCAATGGGGCTGTCACCATAGCCTGTAGGCTAGTCCCCCTACAGGACGCCCTCTCTAATCTCTTCCACGCCGCTCCCTCCTCCTCTCCCATCCACTTACTCACCATTGAAATATTAGCGGCCCAATAATACTCACTTAGGGTCGGTAGTGCCAGCCCCCCCCTCCCCCCCCCGCCCCCCCCCCCATCCCTGCTACGCTGTAAGAATCCCTTCCTCACTCTCGGGGTCTTCCCGGCCCACACAAAACCCATGATGCTCTTTTCAATCCTTTTAAAAAAAGCCTTCGTGATCACCACCGGGAGGCACTGAAACACAAAGAGGAATCTCGGGAGGACCACCATCTTAACCGCCTGCACCCTCCCTGCCAGTGACAGGGATACCATATCCCATCTCTTGAAATCCTCCTCCATTTGTTCCACCAACCGCGTTAAATTTAACCTATGCAATGTGCCACAATTCTTGGCTATCTGGATCCCCAGGTAACGAAAGTCCCTTGTTACCTTCCTCAACGGTAGGTCCTCTATTTCTCTACTCTGCTCCCCTGGATGCACCACAAACAACTCACTTTTCCCCATGTTCAATTTATACCCTGAAAAATCCCCAAACTCCCCAAGTATCCGCATTATTTCTGGCATCCCCTCCGCCGGGTCTGCCACATATAGTAACAAATCGTCCACATACAAAGATACCCGGTGTTCTTCTCCTCCTCTAAGTACTCCCCTCCACTTCTTGGAACCCCTCAACGCTATCGCCAGGGGCTCAATCGCCAGTGCAAACAATAATGGGGGCAGAGGGCATCCCTGCCTTGTCCCTCTATGGAGCCGAAAATATGGAGATCCCCGTCCATTCGTGACCACGCTCGCCATCGGGGCCCTATACAACAGCTGCACCCATCTAACATACCCCTCTCCAAAACCAAATCTCCTCAACACCTCCCACAAATAATCCCACTCCACTCTATCAAATGCTTTCTCGGCATCCATCGCCATTACTATCTCCGTTTCCCCCTCTGGTGGGGGCATCATCATTACCCCTAACAGCCTCCGTATATTCGTGTTCAGCTGTCTCCCCTTCACAAACCCAGTTTGGTCCTCGTGGACCACCCCCGGGACACATTCCTCTATTCTCATTGCCATTACCTTGGCCAGGATCTTGACATCTACATTTAGGAGGGAAATAGGTCTATAGGACCCGCATTGTAGCGGGTCCTTTTCCTTCTTTAAGAGAAGCGATATCGTTGCTTCAGACATAGTCGGGGCAGTTGTCCCCTTTCCTTTGCCTCATTAAAGGTCCTCGTCAATACCGGGGCGAGCAAGTCCACATATTTTCTATAGAATTCGACTGGGAATCCATCCGGTCCCAGGGCCTTTCCCGCCTGCATGCTCCTAATTCCTTTCACCACTTCTTCTACCTCGATCTGTGCTCCCAGTCCCACCCTTTCCTGCTCTTCCACCTTGGGAAATTCCAGCCGATCCAAAAAGCCCATCATTCTCTCCCTGCCATCCGGGGGTTGAGCTTCATATAATTTTTTATAAAATGTCTTGAACACTCCATTCACTCTCTCCGCTCCATCTCTCCTTCCTCATCCCTCACTCCCCCTATTTCCCTCGCTGCTCCCCTTTTCCTCAATTGGTGTGCCAGCAACCTGCTCGCCTTCTCCCCATATTCGTACTGTACACCCTGTGCCTTCCTCCATTGTGCCTCTGCAGTGCCCGTAGTCAGCAAGTCAAATTCTAAATGTAGCCTTTGCCTTTCCCTGTACAGTCCCTCCTCCGGTGCTTCCGCATATTGTCTGTCCACCCTCAAAAGTTCTTGCAGCAACCGCTCCCGTTCCTTACTCTCCTGCTTCCCTTTATGTGCCCTTATTGATATCAGCTCCCCTCTAACCACCGCCTTCAGCGCCCCCCAGACCACTCCCACTTGGACCTCCCCATTATCACTGAGATCAAGTACTTTTCAATGCACCCCCTCACCCTTAGACACACCCCCTCATCTGCCATTAGTCCCATGTCCATTCTCCAGGGTGGGCGCCCTCCTGTTTCCTCCCCTATCTCCAAGTCTACCCAGTGTGGAGCGTGATCCGAAATGGCTATAGCCGTATACTCCGTTCCCATCACCTTCGGGATCAACGCCCTTCCCAGCACAAAAAAGTCTATTCGCACGTAGACTTTATGGACATAGGAGAAAAACGAGAACTCCTTACTCCTAGGTCTGCTAAATCTCCACGGGTCTACACCTCCCATCTGCTCCATAAAATCTTTAAGTACCTTGGCTGCTGCCGGCCTCCTTCCAGTCCTGGACTTCGACCTATCCAGCCCTGGTTCCAACACCGTATTAAAATCTCCCCCCATTATCAGCTTTCCCATCTCTAGGTCCGGAATGCGTCCTGGCATCCGCCTCATAAAATTGGCATCATCCCAGTTTGGGGCAGATACGTTTACCAAAACCACCGTCTCCCCCTGTAGTTTGCCACTCACCATCACGTATCTGCCCCCGTTATGCGCCACTATAGTCTTTGCCTCGAACATTACCCGCTTCCCCACTAATATAGCCACCCCCCTGTTTTTCACATCTAGCCTCGAATGGAACACCTGCCCCACCCATCCTTTGCGTAGCCTAACCTGGTCTATCAGTTTCAGGTGCGTTTCCTGTAACATAACCACATCTGCCTTAAGTTTCTTAAGGTGTGCGAGTACCCGTGCCCTCTTTATCGGCCCGTTCAGCCCTCTCACGTTCCACGTGATCAGCCGGGTTGGGGGGCTTCCTACCCCCCCTCCTTGTCGATTAGCCATCCCCTTTTTCCAGCTCCTCACCCTGTTCCCACGCAGCTGTATCTCCCCCAGGCGGTGCCCCCCCCGCCCGTCTCCTCCCATACCAGCTCCCCCCTCTCCCCAGCAGCAGCAACCCAGTAATTCCCCCCTCCCACCCCCCCGCCCCGCTAGAACCCCCGCTAGCGTAATTACTCCCCCCATGTTGCTCCCAGAAGTCAGCAAACTCTGGCCGACCTCGGCTTCCCCCCGTGACCTCGGCTCGCACCGTGCGACGCCCCCTCCTTCCTGCTTCTCTATTCCCGCCATGATTATCATAGCGCGGGAACCAAGCCCGCGCTTCTCCCTTGGCCCCGCCCCCAATGGCCAGCGCCCCATCTCCTCCACCTCCCCCATCACCACCTGTGGAAGAGAGAAAAGTTACCACATCGCAGGATTAGTACATAAAACTCCTCTTTCCCCCCTTTTTAACCCCCCTTTTCGCCCCACCACTTTGTTCAAACGTTCTTTTTACTAACCCGCTCATTCCAGTTTTTCTTCCACAATAAAAGTCCACGCTTCATCCGCCGTCTCAAAGTAGTGGTGCCTCCCTCGATATGTGACCCACAGTCTTGCCGGTTGCAGCATTCCAAATTTTATCTTCTTTTTATGAAGCACCGCCTTGGCCCGATTAAAGCTCGCCCTCCTTCTCGCCACCTCCGCACTCCAGTCTTGATAAACGCGGATCACCGCGTTCTCCCATTTACTGCTCCGAGTTTTCTTTGCCCATCTAAGGACCATTTCTCTAGCCTTAAAACGGAGGAATCTCACCAGTATGGCTCTGGGAATTTCTCCTGCTCTCGGCCCTCGCGCCATCACTCGGTATGCTCCCTCCACCTCCAACGGACCCGCCGGGGCCTCCGCTCCCATTAACGAGTGCAGCATCGTGCTCACATATGCCCCGATGTCCGCTCCCTCCGCACCTTCAGGAAGACCAAGAATCCTCAGGTTGTTCCTCCTTGCGTTGTTCTCCAGTGCCTCCAACCTTTCCACACATCGTTTCTGATGTGCCTCATGCATCTCCGTCTTCACCACCAGGCCCTGTATGTCGTCCTCATTCTCGGCTGCCTTTGCCTTCACGACCCGAAGCTCCCGCTCCTGGGTCTTTTGTTCCTCCTTTAGCCCTTTGATCGCCTGTAGTATCGGGGCCAACAGCTCTTTCTTCATTTCCTTTTTGAGGTCTTCCACACAGCATTTCAAGAACTCTTGGTGTTCAGGGCCCCATGTTAAACTGCCACCTTCCGACGCCATCTTGGTTTTTGCTTGCCTTCCTTGCCGCTGTTCTAAAGGATCCACTGCAATCCGGCCACTTTCTCCTCCTTTTTCCATCCGTATCCAGGGGGGATTCCCTTCTGCTTTACCGCACAGTGTTTTTAGCCGTCAAAATTACAGTTGGGGCTCCTATCAAGAGCCCAAAAGTCCGTTTCACCGGGAGCTGCCGGAACGTGCGACTCAGCTGGTCATCGCCGCACCCGGAAGTCTCGGAAGGATGCTTTTCTAATTGGAGGGCTGTGACTAGTGGTGTTCCGCAGGGATCAGTTCTGGGACCTTTGCTGTTTGTAGGATATATAAATGATTTGGAGGAAAATGTAACTGGTCTGATTAGTAAGTTTGAGACGACACAAAGGTTGATGGAATTGCGGATAGCGATGAGGACTGTCAGAGGATACAGCAGGATTTAGATTGTTTGGAGACTTGGGCAGAGAGATGGCAGATGGAGTTTAATCCGGACAAATGTGAGGTAATGCATTTTGGAAGGTCGAATGCAGGTAGGGAATATACAGTGAATGGTAGAACCCTCAAGAGTATTGAAAGTCAGAGAAATCTAGGGGTACAGGTCCACAGGTCACTGAAAGGGGCAACACAGGTGGAGAAGGTAGTCAGGAAGGCATACGGCATGCTTGCCTACATTGGCCGGGGCATTGTGTATAAGAATTGGCAAGTCATGTTGCAGCTGTATAGAACCTTAGTTAGGCCACACTTGGAGAAAAGTGTTCAATTCTGGTCGCCACACTACCAGAAGGATGTGGAGGCTTTAGAGAGGGTGCAGAAGAAATTTACCAGAATGTTGCCTGGTATGGAGGGCATTAGCTATGAGGGGCGGTTGAATAAACTCGGTTTGTTCTCACTGGAACAACGGAGGTTGAGGGGGCGACCTGATAGAGGTATACAAAATTATGCGGGGCATAGACAGAGTGGATAGTCAGAGGCTTTTCCCCAGGGTAGAGGGGTCAATTACTAGGAGGCATGGGTTTTAGGTGCGAGCGGCAAGGTTTAGAGTAGATGTACGAGGAAGTATTTTTTACACAGAGGGTAGTGGGTGCCTGGAACTCGCTGCCAGAGGTGGTGGTGGAAGCAGGGACGATAGTGACATTTAAGGGGCATCTTGACAAATACATGAATAGGATGGGAATAGAGGGATACGGACCCAGGAACATAAGAACATAAGAACTAGGAGCAGGAGTAGGCCATCTGGCCCCTCGAGCCTGCTCCACCATTCAATGAGATCATGGCTGATCTTTTGTGGATTCAGCTCCACTTTCCAGCCCGAACACCATAACCCTTAATCCCTTTATTCTTCAAAAAACGATCTATCTTTATCTTAAAAACATTTAATGAAGGAGCCTCTACTGCTTCACTGGGCAAGGAATTCCATAGATTCACAACCCTTTGGGTGAAGAAGTTTCTCCTAAACTCAGTCCTAAATCTACTTCCCCTTATTTTGAGGCTATGCCCCCTAGTTCTGCTTTCACCCGACAGTGGAAACAACCTGCCCGCATCTATCCTATCTATTCCCTTCATAATCTTATATGTTTCTATAAGATCCCCCCTCATCCTTCTAAATTCCAACGAGTACAGTCCCAGTCTACTCAACCTCTCCTCGTAATCCAACCCCTTCAGCTCTGGGATTAACCTAGTGAATCTCCTCTGCACACCCTCCAGTGCCAGTACGTCCTTTCTCAAGTAAGGAGACCAAAACTGAACACAATACCCCAGGTGTGGCCTCACTAACACCTTATACAATTGCAGCAGAACCGCCCTAGTCTTAAACTCCATCCCTCTAGCAATGAAGGACAAAATTCCATTTGCCTTCTTAATCACCTGTTGCACCTGAAAACCAACTTTTTGCGACTCTGCAACTTTTTGAGAAGATTGTAGTTTAGTCGGGCAGCATGGTCGGCACGGGCTTGGAGGGCCGAATGGCCTGTTCCTGTGCTGTCCTTTTCTTTGTTCTTTGTTTGTTTGTTTTGTTATAAATGTCCAGAACCCTCCCTTCTCCCACCCACATTCTGAAAACTACCCTGTCCTGAATCTCCCTTGGCTGCAGGAGCGGGAAGGTTGAGACCTGCCTGCGTAGGAAGTCCCGCACCTGCAGGTACCTAAACTCATTTCCCCTCGCCAATCCAAATTTCTCCTCCAGCTCCTTCAGGCTAGAAAAGCTCACCTCCATAAACATATCTCCCATCCTCTCAATCACTGCTCTCAGCCATCTCCGGAACCCTCCATCCAGCCTTCCTGGTGCAAACCAGTGATTATTACAGATTAGAGACCATACCGATGCTCCCTCCGCTCCCACATGCCTCCTCCATTGCCCCCAGAGCTTCAGGGCCACCACCACCACAGGGCTGGTGGAGTACCGTGCCGGTTGGAACGCAGAGGCGCAGTTACCAACGCCCCCAAACTGGTGCCCTTGCATGATGCCGCCTCCATCCGCTCCCATACTGACCCTCCCGCCACCACCCACTTCCTGATCATGGCTATATTTGCCCAATAATAATTACTAAAGTTCGGCAGCACCAGCCCTCCCCCCCCCCCGGCTCCGCTCAAGCATCCCCTTTCTTACTCGCGGGGTCTTACCCGCCCATACAAAGCCAGTGATCACCTTATTGACCCGCTTAAAGAAGGACTGTGGAATAAAGATGGGGAAACACTGAAACACAAACAGTAGTTTAGGGAGGACCGTCATTTTCACTGTCTGCACCCTCCCAGCTAGTGACAATTGAAACGCGCCCCACCTTCGAAAATCGTCCTTCATTTGGTCTACTATTCGCCAAATTTAACTTGTGTAGCCATTCCCATTCCCATGCCACCTGGATGCAGAGATATTGAAAGCTCCCCCCTACCACCCTAAATGGCAGCTTCCCCAATCGCCTCTCCTGCCCCCTTGCCTGGACCACAAATATCTCACTTTTCCCCATATTTAGTATTTACCCCGAAAACCGGCCAAATTCCCCCAGAATCCTCATAATTTCTTCCATTGCCTCTAGTGGGTCTGAAACATACAGGAGCAGGTCGTCTGCGTAAAGTGAGACTCTGTATTCCACTCCCCTCCCGGACCAGACCCTTGAGGCTCTCAGCACAATTAACAGCAGCTCTATGGCTAACCCGAACAGCAGTGAGGAGAGGGGGCATCCCTGTCTCGTCCCCCGATGCAGCCGGAAATAGTTTGATGTTGACCTGTTCGTCCGTACACTCGCAACAGGAGCCTGATACAACAGCCTGACCCAGTCAATAAAGCCCCGCCCAAATCCAAGCCACCCCAGTACCTCCCACAGATCTTCCCATTCCACCCGATCAAAACCCTTCTCTGCGTCCATTGCGACCACTACCTCCACATCCCTACCTGCTGGGGGCATCATAATCACATTTAACAACCTTCTTACGTTGGCCGCCAACTGCCTACCCATAACAAATCCCGTCTGATCCTCCCCAATCATGTCCGGAACACGAGTCTTCAATGCAGCAGATAGGCATCCATATTTAATAAGGATATCGGCCTGTAGGACCCACATAGCTCCGGGTCCTTGTCCTGATTCAGGATCAATGAGATAGCGGCCTGTGACATCGTTGGGGGAAGCACCCCACGCTCCCTTGCCTCACTGAATGTCCTCATCAGCAGTGGCCCCAATATCGCAGAGAACTTTTTATAAAACTCCACTGGGTACCCATCCGGCCCCGGAGCTTCACCCGACTGCATGACCTTCAGATCCTCTGCTATCTCTTCCAACCCGATCGGGGCCTCCAGCCCTTCTACTAACCCCCCGTCCACCTTCGGGAAATACAACCCCCAGAAAAAGTGCCTCATCCCCTCCGGCCCAGCTGGGGTGTCTGACTCATACAGCCTACTATAAAACTCCTTGAACGCCTTATTAACCCCACCCGAGTCTCCAACCAGGTTCCCGTCTCCATCCTTTACTTTCCCTATCTCCCTGGCTGCCTCCTTCTTTCTAAGCTGCTGCGCAAGCATTCTGCCGGCCTTCTCCCCATGCTTATAGCTTGCCTCCCTCGCCTTCCTCAGCTGCTCTACTGCCCTCCCTGTAGATAACAAGCCAAACTCCGCCTGTAGCCTCCATCGTTCCCTTAGAAGCGCTGACTCTGGGGTCTCCGCATTCCTCCTGTCGATCTGCAATATCTCCTTCATCAGCCAATCCGTCTCAGCTCTGTCTGCGTTCTCCCAATGGGCCCGTATCGAGATCAGCTCCCATCTAATCACAGCCTTCAATGCCTCCCAGACCACCGCCGCTGAAACTTCACCGTGTCGTTGACTTACAGGTAATTCTGAATATATTTCCTCAGCCAGCCGTACACCTCATTAGCTAAACGTCCCACGTCCAGCCTCCAGCGCAGGCGCTGGCTACTCTCCTTGCTGACCTGTAGGTCAACCCAGTGCAGGGCATGATCTGAGATTGTGATTGCCGAATACCCCGTGTCCACTACCCCCGTCAGTAGAGCCCTGTTCAAAATAAAAAAATCAATCCAGGAATACACTTTATGCATGTGTGAGTAGAAGGAGAATTCCTTTACTCTCGGCTGCCCAAATCTCCATGGGTCCACCCCCCATCTGTCCCATAAACCCCTTAAGCTCCTTTGCAATTGCTGGCACCCTGCCTGTCCATGAGCTTGACCGGTCTAACCCAGGGTCAATAACTGTGTTGAAGTCCCCTCCCATGACCAAATTATGCAAGTCGAGGTCCGGGATCTTCCCCTAGCATCCTCTTTATAAACTCCACATCATCCCAATTTAGCACGTACACATTTACTAGTACCACCGGCAACCCCTCCAACTTCCCACTGACCATAATGTACCGGCATCCCACATCCGCAACTATTCTTTCCACCTCAAATACCACTCACTTATTAATCAGGATCCCGACTCCTCTAGTCTTCGAGTCCAGCCCAGAGCGAAAAACCTGTCCGACCCATCCCTTCCTTAATCTAATCAGTTACCCTAAGGTGCGTCTCCTGTAACATTACAACGTCCGCCTTCAGTCCCCTCAAATGCGCGAACACGCATGCTCTCTTAACCGGCCCATTTAGCCCTCTCACATTCCATGTGAGTAGCCTAGATGAGGGCTCATCGCACTGCCACTGCCAGCCCCCTTCTGCACAGGATTCTATGAGATGGGGGGGGGGAAAATCAGGATATTGAACTTGATTATCAGCCATGATCATAATGAATGGCGGAGCAGGCTCGAATGGCCTACTCCTGCTTCTATTTTCTATGTAAGTCACATGTAGGCTAGACCGGGTAAGGGAGCGAGATTTCCTTCTCTCAAGGACATTAGTGAACCAGATGGATTTTTACAACAATTGACAATGTTTTCATGGTCACCATTAGACTTCTAATTCCAGATTTTTATTTAATTGAAATGTCACCATCTGCCATAGTGGGATTCAAACCCCAGTTCCCAGAGAATTACTCAGGGTCTGGATTACTAGTCATGTGATATTACCAATATGCCATCGCCTCACTGAGTGATGCAGTGTATATTACACACATTTTTAATCCAGTAATATATACGTGTACATGGCTAGCAGTCTACATGATCCTTTTCAGGTCTCTTTGCCATGCACATGAATTAGTGAACATAGATCTGTTCATCAGCATGAATTGTCATTCAGAAGAATTGGGACGGTGTATATTAGGCACAGCAGAGAGAATGGAGGGAGAGTGTGTGAGATGGAGATATACAGGTTTTGGGATGCGAAAGGAAGGAATATTCTATCGAAACGAGCACTACATGTTGTGAATATCTATCCTGAATCGAAAGAGAAAATGCTGGAAAATCTCAGCAGGTCTGGCAGCATCTGTAGGGAGAGAAAAGAGCTCACGTTTCGAGTCCGATGACTCTTTCTCAAAGCTTTGACTACAGCACGGAGGACCCGGGTTGGAATCCTGGCCCTGGGTCACTGTCCATGTGGAGTTTGCACATTCTCCCAGTGTCTGACTGAGTTTCACCCCCACAACCTAAAATTGGGCAGGTTAGGCAGATTGGCCATGTTAAATTGCCCCATAATAATCGGGTACTCTAAATTTATATTTAAAAAAACACTTTTCACTGTACCTCACGGAGTCTTCTTAAAAAGTATTTATTCATGGGAGGTGAGGGTCAGTGGCTGGGTCAGCATTTACTGCTCATTCCAATTGCCCTTGAACTGCGTTTCTTGTGAGGTTATTTCAGAGGGCACTTACAAATCAACCACAACATTGCTGTGGATCTGGAGTCATGTGTGGGCCAGGCCACGTAAGGAGAGCAAGTTTCCTGAAGGACATTAGTGAACCAGACAGGTTTTTACAACAATCCAGAATGTCGTCATTAGACTTATAATTTGACACTTTTATTCAATTTCATTTCATTGCCAGATTCGATCCCAGATCACTAACTTCGGTCTCTGGATTACTAGCCCAGTAACAATACCATTACACCACTGCCCAGCCCACATATTCTTGGCAGAATATGTCTAGTAACGTCTCAAAAAATTATAAAGCAATTTATTTCTTCAAAGAAATTCTCATCGCTCTGCAGTTTCTGGAAACATTTTGGTTGAAAGTATTATTTTATAAAATAAAGATCTAGTCTTTACAACATAATTACCTAATACACCAATTCACTAATGATAATCAATGTTCATTAAAGAATAATCATAAATGTAATTATTGTTCTTTGCTATGAAATCAATACATAGTTAATATCGAAAAGGTACAGAAGGTGAAGTGGCTGCAGGAGGCACACATGAGGTATAAAAGAGCTTCCTTGACCTTGTTACTAATGACAGTGAATACACTATGGAAATAACAATTTTAGAGCTAAATGTGATTACACATGCGTACATATAGCTTCTTACAATACAACAGTAAATATGTTTCAAAAATACTCCATTGACTTTCAAAGACTTCAGAGGGTCCAGTGTCAGTGCGAGGTTTGAGAGAAATGTACATTTGTTCTATTAGTCTGCAAACTAGAATATACTGCTGTCTCTGGATCTGTAAAGACTTAGTTACCTGCAAATGCTTACATTCAAAGCCTTGTCTTGCATGTTTGACTTGGTCTATATATATCTTTCTAGAACATACCCCTTCATTCACCTGAGGAAGAAGCAGTGCTCCGAAAGCTAGTGATTGAAACAAACCTGTTGGACTTTAACCTGGTGTTGCAAGAGGGCGGTGCTGGAGGACTGACCGAGAGCGGCTGGTCCTCCAGCCAATCAGAGTGAACGGGGGGCGGAGCAAAGCCGGCGCTCTCGCTCACTCCGCATGCGCGCGGCCGCGTACTTCGTCCACCCGGGCCTGTCCCGGGGAAAAGCCCGGGCAGCTTTCGCCGCTTCACCTGCCGTATCCGAACTTCATTTTGGGGGCTTTGTGCCGACACGGAACGTTTATGAAGCCTCCCGACCCATCCACGGACTCTATCCGTCCCTCATGACTCACCGAGCGGGATCTGACCGGCGAAGGATTTCCACCCGACCGCCTGAATACTGAACTGTCATCGGCACTGCGCATGCTCCAACTCACATGGGTGACACCGGGGCTCAGCCCCGCCCCTCATTCACTCCGATTCGTTGGAGAACCAGCCGCTCCGCTTGGTTCTCCAGTCACGTCCCTCTCTTCCTATTGGACCAGAAATGCCGTCAATCACTCCCAGGGCATCGTGAGCTGGAGCATGCGCAGTGCCGATGCTGGACGCGGCCGGGAGGTTTCACTGAAACCCGGTGGAAGCTTCAAACCCCAATAAGAAGTTTCCGGGCCCGGGTTTGCATCGAGCGGGGGGACAGCTGCGGCCTGCTCCTGGTGACAGGCCTGAGTTAACGGCCGCCGTCTTTATAGAGGCTGCAAACCCACACGGGGCAAAACATCAGAGATAGAGTTTGTTGTGAAACCAATGGGATGTAAAACAGGAGGTCAGGGTTACAGTCAACAACAACAACTTCTATTTATATAACACCTTTAACATCATAAATCATCCCAGTCAACCTCACAGGAACATTATAAAACAAAGTGAGACACCCAGACACAAAAGGTGACCAAAAACTTGGTCAAAGAGGTGAGTTTTAAAGAGTCTTCACGGAGGTAAGTGAGGTGGAGACGGGGAGGTTTAGGAAGGGAATTCAGTGCTTGGGGCCGAGGGAACTTAAAACCATGGCGGAGTGATTGGAATCGGGAGTGTACAAGAGTCCAGGATCAGAGCTGTGCAGATATCCCCGGGGACTATGGGGCTGGAGGAGATTGCAGAGACGGGGAGAGATGAGTCCATGGAGGGATTTGAAAATAAGGGTGAGAAATGACTAGGAGCGAATGCAAGTGTCGGAGCACCGAGATCATAGGGGAAAGGAACTTGCTGTGAATTAAGATATGGGTAGCAGACGTTTGGATGGCTTTAGGTTTCCAGAGGTAAAATGTGGGAGAGCAGCCAGGTGTGTGATGGAATTGTCAAATCGGGATGTGACGATGGCATGACCGAGGTTTCAGCCCCAGGCACACAGACACAGGAGAGAGGCCAGATAATGTAACGTAATTGGAAACAGGCGGTCTTAATGATAGTACAGACATGTGTCCAAAGATGTACAGATTAGGTGGATTGGCCATGCTCAATTGCCTTAGTGTTCAAAAAGGTTATGTGGGGTTACGGGGATAGGGTGGGGATGTGGACTTAGGTAGGGTGCTCTTTCCAAGGTCCGGTGCAGCTCAATGGGCCGAATGGCCTCCTTCTGCACTGTAAATTCCATGAGGTCAGAAGCTCATATTGGGATCAAATGTGAAACCAAGTTTACAAAGAGACTGGCTAAGTCTCAGACTGTTGCCAGGGAGAGGGATAGAGTCGGTATGTCAGGAATGGAGGTTGGAGCAGGGAGCGAACAGTGGATTCAGTCTTCTCCATATTTGATTGAAGTTATTTAGTAAACTGGAAGAGAACCACTGGACACTGCATGGACACTGAGTCTGATATCCGGTATAACTTAGTTTGAGAGGGAGAGGTAGAACAAAGGAACCCTGGAAGCTTTGGAGAAACACCCTTCACGATTGCTCATTAAATCTCCACCCAGTCAGTTCTGGACACAAGGTTAACATCTGCTATTCTGTCTGCTCAGTCAGGATGATTCAGATTAATGTCTGTCGCAAGTCATGAATGAAGTGACGTATAAAGCATATTCTTACCTCTAATTATATAACTTTGGTAAAAAGATACAGAAATAATGATCTAATACTTTATTTGGATTTCAGCCCCAGGGAGGAGGGAGAGTGTGTCGGACGGGGATTTACAGCTTTGGGGAAAGAAGAGAGAAAAAAATGTTCCGCAGAAACTGGAATTGTCTGTTCTGAATTTCTATCCTGTACTGATAGTGTGGCCTTTGTAAAGTCCTTTTCCAGGGCATTAGGAGAGGATTTTCAGACAGGAAAGAAACCAAATATCACATTAAGATCCGACAGTGTCACTTAATTGATCAGGACTTGAATATCCTTAGACTATGAATGTGGAATGAAAAATATTTGTTCTGTTTGTGAGAAAATATTTCAAACATCAGTGTGACTGGAAAAGTACCGAGACACACACGCACCCGAGTGAGTGTGTTCCAGTGAACTGACTGTGGAAAGAGCTTTAACCAGTTACAGCCTGGAGAAACACCACACCATTCACTAAGGGGAGAAACCATACACGTGTTCTGTGTGAGGACGAAGCTTCACTTGATTGTCTAAAGAGGAAATCCACAAAGACACTGACTCCATGGAGATACTGTGGAAATGTGGAGATCTGGCAACCTCTGCAAGACGTGCCAGATCATCAACATGGGTACCATCATTACACACGGGAACACCACCCACCAGGTACGTGGTACATACTCGTGCGACTCGGCACCAGTCTTGCTGGCCTTGTTCTGCATCACAAACCAGCTGTCTATCCCACTGAGCTAAACCATCGCGCGACAATTGCCAGGCAGGAATGTTCCCTTCCAGTCGGCAAATACTTAAGCAGCAAAGGGCATTGAGCCTCTGATCTTCGGGTAAGCGTTCTTTAAGGCAGCCTTCAAGACGCATGGTAATGCAGAATCGCTGAGCAGAAACTGATAGCCAAGTTCCGCACATATGACTACGGCCTCAACCGGGACCTTGGATTCATGTCGCCTTACATTCACCCCCCACCATCTGGCCTGGACGTACAAAATCCTACCAACTGTCCTGGCTTGAGACAATTCACACCTCTTTAACCTGTGATTATCCCTCTCTCCAGTCACACCGTCTGGACCTGTAAAGACTTAATTACCTGCAAAGACTCGCATTCAAAGTACCATCTCGCATCATTGAATTTTTCTATATATATGTTTGTGGAACCCACCTCTTCATTTACCTGTGGAAGGAGCTGCACTCCAAAAGCTAGTGATTTGAAACAAACCTGTTGGACTTTAATCTGATGTTATAAGACTTCTTACTGTGCCCACCCCGGCATCGCCACATCATAAATGGGACGCATTTAGGGTGTCACGTGGCACAATGGTTAGCATTGCAGCCTACGGCGCTGAGGACCTGGGTTTGAATCCCGGCCCTGGGTCACTGTCCGTGTGGAGTTTGCACATTCTTCCCGTGTCTGCATAGGTTTCACCCCCACAACCCAAAGATGTGCAAGTTAGGTGGGTTGGCGACACTAAATTGCCCCCCCCCAAAAAAAAAAAATGGGAAGCATTTAATGCTTCTGACAGTTTTGAACCAGGCACCTTTTGCACGTTAGGCGAATGTGATAACTGCTACACTACAGAAACAGCTGGCAGCACAGTACCCAGTGGCCCTGTGCAACGTTCAACTGCACAGTCTTGCTGCAGATTTCAATAGTTCGGCTGGGAGGCCGTGTCACTGATTACATGAAGACAGCTGTTTCTTTAAAACAGATGTCTCAACTTGTAAGACCATAAGATATCGAACTTATCTTGAACTTTAGCATTTGTTCAGCAAATATCTAATGGAACAATGCTCTCTGTTCAATCATTAATGCATCATTCTTATCTTCCCACAGAAAATTTCCATCAATTTTACTCAATATCTGTTTCATTATTCAATATTGAGCATCAGGATATTTATTTGTTATATATGACTTCATTTTGAATTCAATAGCTCTCGAGTCTTCACTCTGAATAACTCTGAAATATACACCATTGAATTGCAAACATGACTGACCAAGAAAAGAAAGCGTTTCACTGGGTAATACAAATCCCACGAATCTTTGTTCAGTTTGACCTCAGACAGCTTTTGAACAAAGTCAGATATAGTTAAATGGAAGTGAATTGAGAATTATGTGTTGCTTATATTTGACCCCTCTGTGTTTTGGTGTGAAACATTTTGCAGCTAAATACTGTTCATGTATAAGAAAGGAGGGGTGACAGCAAATCCGCACTGAGCCTGGATTTCCTCGTCTCCCTGAGTGACCTTTCCTGTATCTCTACCTTGAAGGCCGGATTTTTTTGAAAAAATGGTTCAGTTAAATCTCTGCTATTTCCTCCAGTTCAGTTCTGTCTATATGAGCACACATTACCATTCAATATGTTTTGGATGGTGATTAAAATATTAATCTGCATCGACAAAGCCATTAAGTTCTTTTGTGAACTGAGCAAACTGCCAAGATCTGCACTTTGTTTTTTCATGTATGGAACAATCTGTCTGGACTGTACACAGAACAATACTTTTCACTGTACCTCGGTACACGTGATAATAAATCAAATCCAATCAAAGAGACAGTTTCTTCAGATTAAACAATGAGCCTTCTTAAAATATATTCACTCATGGGAGGTGGGGATCATTGGCTGGTCCAGCATTTACTGCTCATTCCAATTGCCCTTGAACTGCATGTCCTGTGAGGCTATTTCAGGGGGCACGTTCAAGTCAACCACAACATTGCTGTGGTCACGTGTAGGCCAGGCCACATAAGGAGAGCAGATTTCTTAAAGGACATGAGTGAACCAGATGGGTTTTTACAACAATCCACAATGTCATCATTAGACTTTTAATTTGAGACTTTTATTCAGTTTCAATATCTGTCACAGGCAGATTCAATCCCAGATCCCCAGAGCATTAACCTGGGTCTCCGGTTTACTAGCCCAGTAACAATACCATTATGTCACTACCTAGCCCACATAGTCTTGGCAGCATATGATGTCTCGTAACTTCTCAAAATTATAAAGCAATTTATTTCTTCAAAGTTTGTGGAAACATTTTGGTTGAAAATGTTATCTTTGAAAATAAAGATCTAATCTTTACAATATAAATTACCGAATACACCAATTCACTAATGATAATCAATGTTCACTACTGAATAATCATTAATTTTATTATTGTTTTTTGCTATGATATCCATATATAGTTAATATGGAAAAGGTACAGAAGGTGAAATGTCTGCAAGAGGCACATGTTAGAGGTATAAAAGGGCTTCCTTGACCTTGTTACTAATGATGTGGATCTCCGGTTCTGCGTTCTCCAAGGCGGCCTTCAGGATGCGCGACAACGCAGAATCGCCGAGCAGAAGCTTACAGCCAAGTTCCGCACACATGAGTGCGGCCTCAACCGGGACCTAGGATTCATGTCGCATTACATTCAACCCCACCATCTGGCCTGCAAAATCCTACCAACTGTCCTGGCTTGACACAATTCACACCTCTTTAACCTGGGGTTACCCCATCTCTGGATCTGTAAAGATTTATTCACCTGCTAATGCTCGCATTCCAAGCATTGTCTGGCATCTTTGAATCTGTCTATATATATATGTTTCTGGAACATTCCTCTTCATTCACCGGAGGAAGGAGCTGCGCTCCGAAAGCTAGTGACATCGACACAAACCTGTTGGACTTTAACCTGGTGTTGTAAGACTTCTTACTTGTTACTAATGACAGTGAATACACTATCAAAATAACAATTTTAGGAGTAAATGTGATTACACATGTGTACTTACAGCCTCCTACATTACAACAGTGAATATGATTGAAAAGTACTCCATTAAAACACTTTGGGAGGTCCAGTGGTTGTGAGAGGTTTTACAGAAATGTACATTTGTTCTAATTATTCACTAATTAGGATATATTACTCTCCGTGTCCCCACCAGAATCATCGATAAAGGTTGAGTCTTAATTTTGTGAAATAACGACATCAATGACACCATTATGAATACTCTGTGAAACTCCAGACACACCATATGCACAATTATTTGTTGTAAAACACAGCGAGTTGTTGTGATTTGGAATACACTGTCCATAAATGGTGCTGGAATCTTATTGGACTGTAACTTCCAAAAGGAAATTTGATGCATTCTGAAAAATAAAACAAAATAGTCGAACTCTGAGATTAAATGGGTCGCTGTACAAAGAGCTGGCACGGGAAAAATGGGCCAAATAGACGCCTCTGTGCTCTGCGAGCCTTGTGTACATGTAAAGGGAGTGGTAACAACCTGGAACCTAATGCCTATGAGGGTAGGAGATGCAGAGATGACGGAAGGATTTCAATAGGAAATTAGACAGGCATTGAGAGAAATAAACCCAAAAGGATTTGGGGAAAGAACGGGGCAATGGACAGACTGGCTTCCTCCACAGGGAGCCGACACGGTCCCAAAGGGCTGAATGGCCCCATTCCCCACCCTCCAGATGCTGTGATCTCAGGAGAGAAATTCAGCTGCTCCAGTCACTCCAACTAACTGGAGTCCCTCATCTCTGGTGACATTCTTGTAAATGTCCTCTCACCCTCTCTAAGAACTTCACATCTTTCCTAAAGTGTGGGGCCCATATATATAGGGTTCCATTCCAGAGGGATAGAATTGAAAAGCACGGAGGAAATGTCCAACTTGTTTAGAATCAGGTTTAGACTACACTGGGAGCTCTGTCAGCATTGATGATCTCCATTTAGAAAAAGGAAATAGAGGCACAGGAGAAGGTGCAAGAAAGATTCATAATGTACAGAACTGAGAACATTTAACACTCAGGAAAGGTTGGGGCTGCTTTTTTCTGGAAAAGAGAAGACTGATGGGTGACCTGATGGAAGTCTTGAAATGAAATGAAAATCGCTTATTGTCACAAGTAGGCTTCAAATGAAGTTATTGTGAAAAGCCACTCGTCGCCACATTCTGGCGCCTGTTCGGGGAGGCTGGTATGGGAATTGAAACGTGCTGCTGGCCTGCTTTAAAGCCAGCGATTTAGCCCTGTGCCAAACCAGCCCCAGGATGTCAGATTAGTCTTTCAGATTAAGTCAGATCAGTGGAATTTCAGATTTCGAAGTCTTTCAGATTCTGAAGGGATTCAATAATCCAATAGGAATTTCAATAGAAACCTCTTTACCCAGCGAGTGGTGAGAATGTGGAACTTGTTACCACAGCGAGTGGTTGAGGAGAACAGCATGAATCCATTGAACGTAAAACGAGATACATACATGAGGGGAAAAGGAATAGGAAATGCTGATGGGCGGCGGGGGGGGGGGGGGGGGGTGGGTAGGAGAGATATAGAGGGGCGGGTGGAGGATCATGTGGAGCATAAATACTGACACAGACCATGGCTAACCTCAGCCGGTTTGGGAATTTAACCTGTGCTATTGGTGTCACTCAGCACAAACCAGCCATCCAGCCAACTGAGCTAACTGATCCCCATGTAAATCTGTAATAATTCCTTAAATATAAGTGATTGCCTGTCTCCCACCATACTATTTAATGTAGTTTCCCAGCGCATCTCAGATAACTTGCCCCTCATACCCTAATAATGTTCTTCTGTGAGAAGCACTAAGATAAATTAAACAAAAGAACCATGTAACCACCACAGCCCATCTTCATGGCAATGTGGCATGATTTTGGGGGTTTTCAAACAGAAATGGTAATGAAACATCTAATAACCTCCAAACACACTTTCACTCTTTGATCCTTGTGAAATGTGAAACCAGATATTCGCAAAAAGGCTCAGAGAGAATCAGACCATTGGAGACGAAGCCATGAGACCGGCCAGTCCAGCAGAAAGAAACCCTCTGACCATCCCCATTGACCAACAGAATGAACAAAATGCAGTCCTGGATGTAATTGAGAACAGAAACAATAACAGCAGAATCTAATCCCTGTAATCAGTTGTGAACATGTTGGTGTCTCAGGAAGTGCGATGAATTACAAAATCCCTTCGCACATTGAGATAAGGTGAACGGCCTCTCCCTGGTGTGACTGCAGACGGCATAACCGAGTGACTCACGCAAATAGAGGTAAACATCTTTGAGTTATGGGGGTGACACCCACGCAGACACTTGGAGTACGTGGCTCCACACGGGCAGTGACCTGGGGCAGGATTGAACACTGGTCCTCAGCTCCGTGAGATCGCAGTGCTAACCACTGTGTCACCTAACGATTTAGGAGGGAACAAAATGCAATATCTCCAAATTTGCAGATGACACAAGTTGCGTGGGAGGGTGAGCTGTGAGGAGGTTGTAGAGATCCTTCAGTGTGATTTGGACAAGTTGAGTGAGTGAGCAAATGAATGGCAGATACAGTATAATTTGGAGAAATACAAGGTTATCCAGTTTTGTAGCAAAACGAGAAGGCAGGCTATTATCTGAATTGTCATAAAGTAGGAGAGGGAAATATGTAACGAGATCTGGGTATCCTCGTACATGTCACTGAAGGAAAGCATGCAGCTACAGCAGGCGGTAAAGAAGGTAAATGATATGCTAGCCTTCATTGCGAACGGATTTGAGTACAGCAGCAGGAATATCTTGCTATCATTATACAGGGCCTTGGCGATGCCATACCTGGAATATTGTACGCAGTATTGGTCTCCTTATCTGAGGAAGGATGTTCTTGCTCTAGAGGGAGTGCAGCAAAGGTTTACCAGACTGATTCCTGGGATGGTGGGCTGACGTATGAGAGATTGAATCAGTTAGGATTGTATTTACTGGAGTTCAGAAGAATGGGAGGGGACCTCATAGAAATCTATAATATTCGAACAGGACTCAACAGGGTAGATGCAGGAAAGATTTTCCCGGTGGTGGGAGTGTACAGAACCAGAGGTCGCAGTCTGAGGATACGGGGTAGACCATTTAGGACAGAGATGAGTAATTTCATCAGAGAGTGGTGAGCTTGTGGAATTTGTTACCACAGGAAATAGTTGAGGCCAATACATTGTATGTTTTCAGGAAACAGTTAGATATAGCACTTAGGGCAAAGGGAATCAAAGGATATAGAGGGGAAATCGGGATTAAGCTATTGAGTTGGATGATAAGCCATGATCATAATGAATGGCAGAGTAGGAGCAAAGGGCCAAATGGTCTCATCCTGCTCCTATTTTCTATGTAATCCCTTCCCACACTGAGAACAAGTGAATGGCCTCTCCCCAGTGTGAACTCGCTGGTGTGTCTGCAGGATAAGCTGGCACCCCTGATGATGGAGATATTTGAGGAGGCGATAGGGAAGGGGGTGTTACCACAAACTTTGGGGCAGGCATCGGTTTCCCTGTTGCTTAAAAAGATAAGGGTCCGACGGAGTGTGGGTTTTTTAGGCCCATATCACTTTTAAACGTGAACGCAAAGGTATTAGCGAAGATACTGGCAGGTAGGCAGGAGGAGTGCCTCCTGAAGGTGATAGGTGAAGATCAGACGGGGTTTGTGTGAGGGAGGCAGCTCTTTTCAAACATTAAGAGGGTGCAACAGGTGATTAAGAAGGCAAATGGAATTTTGTCCTTCATTGCTAGAGGGATGGAGTTTAAGACTAGGGAGGTTCTGCTGCAATTGTATAAGGTGTTAGTGAGGCCACACCTGGAGTATTGTGTTCAGTTTTGGTCTCCTTACTTGAGAAAGGACTTGGAGGGTGTGCAGAGGAGATTCACTAGGTTAATCCCAGAGCTGAAGGGGTTGGATTACGAGGAGAGGTTGAATAGACTGGGATTGTACTCGTTGGAATTTAGAAGGATGAGGGGGGATCTTATAGAAACATATAAAATTATGAAGGGAATAGATAGGATAGATGCGGGCAGGTTGTTTCCACTGGTGGGTGAAAGCAGAACTAGGGGGCATAGCCTCAAAATAAGGGGAAGTAGATTTAGGACTGAGTTAGGAGGAACTTCTTCACCCAAAGGGTTGTGAATCTATGGAATTCCTTGCCCAGTGAAGCAGTAGAGGCTCCTTTCAATGTTTTTAAGATAAAGATAGATAGTTTTTTGAAAAATAAAGAGATTAAGGGTTACGGTGTTCGGGTCGGAAAGTGAAGCTGAGTCCACAAAAGATCAGCCATGATCTCATTGAATGGTGGAGCAGGCTCGAGGGGCCAGATGGCCTACTTCTGCTCCTAGTTCTTATGTTCTTATGTATTGACCGTGGTTATGGCACCGGCGGAGGGGAAGGAAACAGAGGTGGTTGTGGCAGTGGACGCCGAGAAAGCATTTGACCAAGTAGAATGGGGGCACTTAGAACATAGAACATAGAAAATACAGCACAGAACAGGCCCTTTGGCCCACGATGTTGTGCCGAACCTTTGTCCTAGATTAATCATAGATTATCATTGAATTTACAGTGCAGAAGGAGGCCCTTTGAGTCTGCACCGGCTTGATAGCAGTTCTGGAGTGGTTTGGGATTGGTCCACGATTTGTGGACTGGGTAAAGCTACTGTATGAGGAGCCGGGGCCAGTGTCCGCACAAAAACCATCAGCTTGAGAGACTTTTCTCTCCACTGTAGGACTAGGCAGGGATGTCCTATGTCCCCGCTGCTGTTTGCACTCTCGCGATTGAGCCATTAGCCATCGCGTTAAGAGGTTTTGGGGTATGGAAAGGGATAGGGGCGGGGGGGCGGTGAATAGGGCATAGGGTACCTTGTATGCCGATGACTTGTTATTATATGTGTCGGAACCGAGTGTGTGTGTCAAGAGGGGGAATATTGGAGCTGCTTCGGGTGTTTGGGTCTTTCTCGGTGTACAAATTAAATCTAGACAAGAGTGAGTATTTTGCGGTGTTTCGGCCGGGGTGTGGACAGGGGTGGGGGGGCCTGCCATTCCGTAGGGCAGGGGTTCTCTTTCGATATCTGGGTGTGCTGTTTGCTCGGGATTGGAGGGGGGGGGTTCACTGGAGGGTCGGTTAAAATGAACATGTTGCCGCGATTTCTATTTATTTTCCAATGCCTGCTGATTTTCCTGCCAGAAGCATTTTTGGGAGAGTTTTAAGGAATAATTTCCTACAAGTGGAAACATCTTCTTCATGTCCACTCTACCCAGGTCCCGCAGTATTCTGTAAGTTTTAATCAGATACCCCCATATCCTTCTAAACTCCGAGTACAGACCCAGAGTCCTCAACCGTTCCTCATACGACAAGCTCTTCATTCCAGGGATCATTCTTGTAAACCTCCTCTGGACCTTTTCCAAGGCCAACACATCCTTCTTAGATACGGGGACCAAAACTGCTCATAATACTCCAAATGGGGTCTGATCAGAGCCTTATATAGCCTCAGAATTACATCCCTGGTCTTGTATTCGAGCCCTCTCGACATGAATACATTGCATTTGCCTTCCTAACTGCCGACTGAACCTGGACATTAACCTTTTAAAAACAATTCATTTTTTCCAATTAAGGGGAAGTTTAGCATGGCCAATCCATCTACACTGCACATCTTTGGGTTGTGGGGGCGAGACCCACGCAAACATGGGGAGAATGTGCAAACTCCACACGGACAGTGACCCAGAGCCAGGATCGAACCTGGGACCTCGACGCCGTGAGGCTGCAGTGCACCGGCACGTTAACCTGAAGAGAATCTTGAACAAGGACTCCCAAGTCCCTTTGTGCTTGTGATTTCCTCAGCATTTCCCCATTTAGAAAATAGTCTATGCCTCCATTTCTCCTTCCAAAGTGCATAACCTCACACTTTTCCACAATGTATTCCATCTGCCACTTCTTTGCCCACTGTCCCAGCCTTGCTCAGCATTGCCTCTTTTTCTAATCACATTAAATTAATGCCCTCTGTTTATAACCTTGCCCTAAATATGACTTGCTAGATCAAACGTCTATTGCAGATCCTTAGTTTTAATGTGGTCAAGTGTCTTTCCATTTGAGAACTGTTCAATAAAGTTATTAGAATTATTTGTAGCTAGGGCAGCACGTGGAGCAGTGGTCAGCACTGGGACTACAGCGCTGAGAACCCAGGTTTGAATCCCAGCCCTGCGTCATTGTCCGTGTGGAGTTTGCACATTCTCCCCATGTCTGTCGCGGTTTCACCCCCACAACCCAAAGATGTGCAGGTTAGGTGGATTGGTCAGGCTACATGCCCCTGAATTGGAAACAATAATAATAATAATTGGGTACTTTGAATTTTTTTTTTAAAGGATTATTTGTAGCTTCCCCACCAAACAATTTTTTCCATTATCCTGAAGTGACCTTATTTTTATCAGGAGTTAATTGAAGTGTGTTCCTAACCTCTCATTATCTAAAGTTCCATTCACCACTTTTCTGTCCACCTGACCCAGTCCGTGGCTTTCTCCCTCATTGTCTAAAACACATGAGCAACTTTTGTATAATCCTGGTGCATACATTTAAGTCTAAATCATTGATATATACCGGAAACTGTGGAGCCCCACTGGAACGGACGTCCAGGCATCATTCAGTCCTGAATGTGACTAACAGCAGCAACAACAGCTGAATCCAAACACTGCTGTTGCCTGTGAACTTGCTGATGTCTGTACAGTTTGTTTGACTGAGTGAATTGCCTTCCACACACGGAGCAGTTGAACAGCCTCTCCCAGTACCGCTCCCATGTGTAGGCCACATGGTAGATAATGGTAGATCATTTATGGGCAGCACGGTAGCATTGTGGATAGCACAATTGCTTCTCAGCTCCAGGGTCCCAAGTTCGATTCCGGCTTGGGTCACTGTCTGTGCGGAGTCTGCACATCCTCCCCGTGTGTGCGTGGGTTTCCTCCGGGTGCTCCGGTTTCCTCCCACAGTCCAAAGATGTGCAGGTTAGGTGGATTGGCCATGATAAATTGCCCTTAGTGTCCAAAATTGTCCTTAGTGTTGGGTGGGGTTACTGGGTTATGGGGATAGGGTGGAGGTGTTGACCTTGGTTAGGGTGCTCTTTCCAAGAGCCGGTGCAGACTCGATGGGCCAAATGGCCTCCTTCTGCACTGTAAATTCTATGTATCTATGTAGGTAGCAAAGTGGTTAGCACTGTTGCTTCAAAGCTCCAGGGTCCCAGAATTCCCAGCTTGGCTTACTGTCTGTGCAGAGTTTGCACGTTCTCCCCATGTCTGCGTGGGTTTCCTCCGGGTGCTCCAGTTTCCTCCCACAAGTGTAAAAATGTGTAGATCAGGTGGATTGGCCATGCTAAATTGCTCTTTGTGTCCAAAAAGGTTAGGTTGGGTTATGGGTTAGGTTGAAGGTATGGGCTTAAGTAAGGTGCTCTTTGCAAGGGCTGGTGCACTCAATGGGCTGAATGCCCTCCTTCTGCACTGTAAATTCTATGATTCTGTTTCAGTGAACTCGCTGGTGTTTCAGCAGATCCTGTTCACTTTTAAATCTTTTTTCACAGTCAGAACATTTAAAAGGTTTCTGGTCAGTGTGAACAAGTCGGTGTGTCATCAGGTGGGATGACTGAGTAAATTTCTTGTCACACACGGGGCAAGAGTACGGTCTCTGCCCAGTGTGAACTCGTTGGTGTTGCTGAAGCTGGGATGAACAAATGAATCCCTTCTCACACACGGAGCAGGTGAACGGCCTCGCCCCAGTGTGAGTGCGTTGATGGATCAGTAAATTCATTTTACTTTTAAAGCTCTTCTCACAGTCAGCACATTTAAAACGTCGCTGATCAGTATGAACAAGTTGGTGTCTCAGGAGGAGTGATGATTGAGTGAATCCCTTCCCACACACGGAGCAGGTGAATGGCTTCTCTCCAGTGTGATGGTGTTGGTGTGTCAGTAAATCCTTTCTGCTTTTAAAGCTCTTTTCACAGTCAGCACATTTGAACGGTCTCTGGTCGGAATGGACCTGATGGTGAGCCCGGAGGTTTGACGAAGCATTAAATCGCTTCCCACATTCCAAACAGGTGAATGGCCTCTCCCCAGTGTAAGTGCGTTGATGTGTCAGTAAATGCTTTCTGCGTTTAAAGCTCTTTCCACAGTCAGCACATTTAAACGGTCTCTGATCAGTATGGACAAGTTGGTGTGTCAGGAGATATGATGACCGAGTGAATCCCTTCCCACACACAGAGCAGGTGAATGGCCTTTCCCCAGTGTGAATACGTTGATGAGTTTCCAATTCAGACGGGTAATTGAATCCCATCCCACAGTTCCCACATTTCCACGGTTTCTCCATGGTTATCGACAAGTTATCAGGTGTAGGTGGGATGCAGATTTGAGGTCAATATCAGATCAGCTGTGATGTTATTAAATATTAATCAGCTCACAGGGCTGAATGTCCTATTGCTGCTTCTTGATTCCTCTGGTCCGAATGTCCTTGTGTCTCTCCAGCTTGGATCATCAGTTGAAGCCGGAGTACGGTGTCTCCCTGATGTAAATGCTGCAATTTAATTTCATGCAGTGTGATTGGTTAAAGCTCAGTTCCAGCTAACTGTGGAAAATTACTTAGATGTCTGTGTCTCGGTGCTTTTCCAATCACAGTGATTTTTGAAATTTTTCGAAAAGACGAAACAGACAAACATTTCTCCTTCCACGTTGAAAGGCCGGTCCTGATGAATCAAGTGACTCTGTCAGATCTCGACATGATGTTTGCATCTGCAAATATTCTGTAAAAGGAGATTACATTGTAATACTGTGAATGTATAAGACACAAACAGGCCATTTTGTCACAGATTCTGCTGCTGTCCATACTCGGCACACATCTCCGACTGTCACACCTATCAAATCTCAGCCTTTCAGCTGATTTTCGATTCCATTTTCTCTCATGTGTTTGTCCCGTTTCCTTTTGAAAACATCTCAGCACTTTCCTCAACTCCTTTGCATGGTAATGAGTTGCACATTCTGAACCTGTGATAAATAATTTTGTCTGTATTGTTCCCTTGGATTTATTCATAACTATCTTATATTTATGACTTGTTGTTTATTGATGGTCACTCTCTCACATTGCCCCTCTCCATTTAATCTTTCCTGATCGCTGTAATCTCTCATGTTACAAAAGTCATCACTGTCAATGCAGGAGAGAATTCGCAAAAAGACAAACCTTTTTGTTGGGTTCAGTTTGTTGTGTGCAAATTCTCCAATTCTAACCCCCTGTGAAAGGAGTTTACAAAAGCCATCACTGTCAATCCAGGATAGAAATTTTGAACAGGCAATTCTAGTTTCTCTGGAACATTTTTTCCTCTCTCGTTCCTCCAAAGCTGTAAATCCCAGTCCCACACACTCTCCCTGGGCTGAAATCCAAACCCATCTCACCATCCGCACCATTTATTTCTTCCACTCCCAGCTTTCTCCCTCCCTCTCCTCTGCCTGAGTTCAGTTCTCGAGCTCCTGTCTGCAGACTGATAATAAACTCAATGGGTCTTATTGGGGGTTTGGGGCCTCCAGCAGGTGTTTGTGAATCCTCCGCGCCCACCTGCCAGGGTTTCCTTCCTTGCCAGAGATCAGAGTCCTCATTGATTTGAGTGCAAAGTGTAAGCTCTTATTTCTTGTCCCCCTCCCCCATCCTCTGATGTGAACCATCCTCCAGTGGCTGAAGCAGGATGGTGCCCGTTAACCTGGGACTGTTCCCGGGAGGAAGGGAGAAGCCCCGCAGCTGCAAACCAGGGGGCGGGGCTGGAAGACCAAAAAAGAGCGGCTGGTCCTCCAGCCAATCAGAGTGAATGGGAGGCGCAGCAAAGCCGGGGCTCTCGCTCCCTCCGCATACGCCCGGCCACCCGGGCCTGTCTCGGGGAAAAGTCCGAGCAGCTTTTGCCGGTTCAGCTGCTGTATCCGAGCTTTGTATTCGGGGCTTGGGGCCTGCACACGGTTTTTATGAAGCCGCCGGCTCCATCCCTCCCTCATGACTTACCTGGCGGTATCAAATCGACGGGCAATCTCCGAACAACCACCTCAACAGGAGCTACTCCAGGCACTGCGCATGCTCCAGATTGCCGTGTCCGGGGAGTGATTGACGGCAGCTCCGGGCCATTTGGAATAGGGGCGGGATTTGAGGTCCGAGCGGGAGCGGCTGGTCCTCCAACCAATCAGAGTGAATGAAGGGCGGGGCTCAGCCCGGATCTCCCTCATTGGCTGAAACTCTGCATCATTTTGAAAGCTGATTTGTCTCAACTCCAGGAGAAAACTGGACCTTTCTGTTTGTGGCTTTAAACAGATGAGGGGAAAATGAAGGGATCGAAAGCAGCAGATTCTTTATGTTGTTCCAGGAAAGTGGGGCCTGTGGAATGTCAAGTTTTACACAGCGGGTTTCGCGCTGGGTAAAGAATCTGCAAACACGAGAATAAACAATGAATGGTAGGACGCGAGGAAGTGCAGAGGATCAGAGGGACCTTGGTAGGCATATCCATAGGTCCCTGAAGACAGGAGGCCAGACAGACAGGGTGATTAAAAAGGAATATGGAATACTTGCCTTTATTAACTGAGGCATAGAATGTAAGAGCAAGGAGGTTATAATGGAGCTGTATAAAATGCTGGTTAGACCACAGCTGGAGTAGTGTGTGCAGTTCTGGAAGGAAGTGATTGCACTCGAGAGGATGCAGAGTAGATTCACCAGGATAGCCTGGGCTGGAATATTTCAACTAACAAAAGAAACTGGATAGTTTTGGGTTGTTTTCCTTGGAGCAGAGAAGGCTGAGGGGGACCTGATTGAGGTATATAAAATTATTGAGTGAATTAATGGTGAATAGATGGGATGAACAGGAAGGAACCTTTCCCCTGAGTGGAAGGGCCAATAACCAGTGGGCCGGGAAAGGAAACTTTCCCCTTAGTTAACGGAGGGGTCAATAAGAAGGAGCATAGATTTCGGGTAATGACAGGAGATTTATAGATGCGAGGAAAAACGTCTTCACCCAGAGGGCGGTGGGAATCTGGAACCCACTGCCTGAAAGTGTGGGAGAGACGGGAACCTTCACAACATTTTAAGAAGTATTTCGATGACCATTTGAAATGCTGTAGCATGTAAGGCTACGGACTGAGTGCTGGAAAATGGGATTAGAGTAAATAGGTGCTTGATGTGGACACACATGGAGGCCCATACCGGCCCCCCGAACAGGCACCAGAATGTGGCGACCAGGGGCTTTTCACAGTAACTTCATTGAAGCCTACTTGTGACAATAAGCGATTATTATTATATTATAATGGGTTAAAGCGCATCTTTCACTCCTGGAAAAACTCTCTGACTCTAATCGTACCATTCAAATCACTCAATGGAATTGTCAGGAACCACACTGGAAAGGAAGGTTGCTGACACCTAATGGTAAGCAGCACGCACACCAGCAGCAAAACACACAACTTTGGTCAGACAAGATTTTACCATTTTAAATTCATACTGACTATTCATTGTTATGTTTATCTTTTGCAGATTTTAAAAATTCTCTCCTTTACTCAGGATTCGATTATTTACCAATGTGAAGCTAATTATTTCGTCATTCCCTGGACATGTTCACGGTAGGACAGTAGTTAGCACTGATGCTTCACAGCGCCAGGGTCCCAGGTTCGATTCCCGGCTTGAGTCACTGTCTGTGTGGTGTCTGCACGTTCTCCCCGTGTCTGCGTGTGTTCCCTCTGGGTGCCCCGGTTTCTTCCCACATGTCCTGAAAGACATGCTGTTAGGTGAATTGGATATTCTGAATTCCTCCTCTGTTTACCCAAACTAGGGGCTTTTCACAGTAACTTAATTGCAGTGTTAATATAAGCCTACTTGTGGCAATAAAGCTTATTATTATTAAGTTGGTGTGCATCTTTGATCTTTTGAAGGAATGTGTTGAGGACATCGCTAAAGCTTTTCTGCTGACATCCTGAGGGTCTGCTACCATAACTAAGTACTGAATAGAGAAGTGTGCACTTGGGAGTCTGGTGTCAGACACAGAAACAACGGGTGCGATTCTCCGCTCCCGCGACTAAGTGCCCACGCCATCGTGAACGCCGTCGAGGTTCACGACGGCGCGAAACGGCACCGATCTCGACAGATTCAAGACCCGAAAATGGGCTAGGATCGGGTCCGCGAGAAACTCGGGGGGCGTGTCGTGAAAGCACCGTCATCAGCACGCGCCGGGCATTGGCGCCGCATAAAAGCGGCGCCACGTCATCTGCCGCGTAACTGCCGTCACTCACGCATGCGCGGGTTGCCGTGCTCCCCGAGGTCGCCCCGCAAGAAGATGTCGGATGTATCTTGCGGGGCGTGGAGGAAAGGAGGTCCTCCTTCAGAGAGGCTGGCCCGCCAATCGGTGGGCACCGATTCGCGGGCCAGACCCCTTTTGAGTCCTACTCCGGTGAAAGAACCCCCCCTCGCCCCCCCCACAGGCCGCCCCCCCCCACAGTGTTCCCGTGCTGTTCCCGCCGGCAGCGACCAGGTGTGGATGGCGCTGGCGGGAAGCCGTCGTTTTGGGCAGGCCGCTCGACCCATCCGGGCCGGAGAATAGCGGGTGCAGCGGAGAATCGCCATTTTGGGTGTCCCGGGCGATTCTCCGGCCTGCGCCGTGCAGAACTCGACAGGGCCATTCTCGCTTGGGTGAATCACGGGAGGGCGTCGGACCGGCGTCGCGGGGAAAAACGGGGCACCAGGTGATTCTCCCAACCGGCGCGGGAGCGGAGAATCGCGCCCACCATGTCCCACCCAGCACAGCTGGCTCTGACTGATTAGCATCTTGATGATAGCAATGTTGACGTGGGAGATGATCGTGGGCCACCTTATACTGTCAACCATGAAATTTTATTCAGTCTTCTCCTCAAATGTGGCTGCTCTCGGAAACTTGTCACCATCCTTCACCTACTCTATAACGATGTGGAAACCATGATCCTCATCAACAGAAACACCCCAGACCCTTACTCAGTGAAAACTGGGATCTGAGAAGGTTGTGTCACTGCACCAACTTTCTTCCCCATTTTCCTCTCTGCACCTCACCTCCAGTAAATTACCCATGGCTGCGCAGATAATCTCCAGAACAGACGGGAAACTTACACCACCCTCAAAACAAAACCAGAATCACTCCAACCTCAGACATTAAGCTCCAGTTTGCAGATGTCTGATCTGTTTGTTAAATCCATCCATCTCCCTTGATTCCACAACCCTTCATACTCTCACCTCACAAATTTCTATCAATCTCAGTTTTTATAGTTTCTATTGACAGAATCTGAACAGAATTCCAGATTTCACTATATTTTCTGTGAAGTGATTTCTGACTTTGCTCCTGAACAGCCCAGTCTCAGTTAAACAAATAAATATCACTGATTTGGACATTTAAATGGTGACAATTGCTTTACATTCAACCGGTTATGTAACAAAATTTCAAAAACATAATAATTTGAGTAAAACTCTGCGGAAGCTGGAAATGTGAAGTGAAAACAGAAAGTTGTGGAAATCCTCAGCAGGTTTGGCAGCTTCTGTGAAGAGAGAGAAAGAGAGTTAACATTTCCAATACAATCTGATTCTTCTTCAGAACTGAGTGTTTGCAGCATTGTGATTTCATTCGGCAAACATACTGAATGTGAACTTTGTGGTTCTTACAGATATCTGGCTGTAAATCTGATTTCAGACCTTCTTCACAATGAGTGAAGCTCATTGTTCATTCCTTCACTAAAGACTCGGATAGAAAATCACCGCCACAAGATGGCGATGGCCGCAGGTTGCCCGGGTGACCACTGGGGAGGATGCCCCGCCTACTCCATCTTTCCTCACAAAGATGGCTGCCTCGCGCACCGCTCCCTGAACAAAAGCCCCGTCTTCCTCTCCCAAAATGGCAGCAAGCAGTGCGCAAGTGCAATGTGGGTGTATGCTCTGAGCATGCTCAGTGTCAGTCATGGTGAGAGAGTGAGGAGGAGCGGACAGTTCGGGAGGAGATTGTGGGCACAGGGTAGGAATAGAAACCGCGGCTGTACTGGAAACTTTATCAACTTCTGTCTGAGGCCCCGAATAAGAGTCCGCAGGCCCCGTGTTTACCGCGGTGACAGGCCCGGGGGCAGGGGGTGGGGGGGCAGCAAACCCTTCACAATCATTGTCAGCTCCCTGGTTTGTAGGGTATTAGAAAGGGAGGTTTTAGAGACAGGTAACTTGAAATGAAAATGAATGAGAATCACTTATTGTCACAAGTAGGCTACAAATGAAGTTACTGTGAAAAGCCCCTAGCTGCCATATTCTGGCGCCTGTTCGGGGAGGCTGGTACGGGAATTGAACCATGCTGCTGGCTTGCCTTGATCTGCATTCAAAGCCAGCGATTTAACCTTGTGCTAAACAGCCCCTTTTGCTCCTTAACTTGAACTAAACATCACATCGAGATCTGTCACATTCACTCGATTCATTGGGAGCTGAACATCATCGGGCTTTGAATGTGGAAGGAGAAATGTTTGCCTGTTCTGTCTGTGAGAAAAGATTTCAGTTTGACTGGAAAAAAACAGACTCCTCGAGTGAGAGTGTTCCAGTGAACTGACTGTGGAAATAACTTTAACAAGTTACACAGCCTGATAAAAACATCACACCATTCACAGCAGGGAGACACCGTGCACGTGTTCTGTGTGTGGACAAGGCTTCAACTGATCATCCAACCTGGAGAGATACAAGGACACTGGCGCCATGGAGAAAGTGTGGAAATGTGGGGACTGTGGGAAACGGTTCAAATGTTCATCTCAGCTAGAAAAGCATTGACGTAGTCACGCTGGGGAGAAGCCAATCATCTGTTCTGTGTGTGGGATGGGATTCAGTAGGTCAGCCAGCCTCATGTCACACCACCAAATTCACACTGAGGAGAGGCCATTCAGCTGCACTCACTGTGAAAAGAGGTTCAGGCAATTATCTTTTTAAAAATAAATTTAGAGTATCCAATTATTATTTTTTTCCAATTAAGGGACAATGTATGGTGGCCAATCCACCTAACCTGCATATCATTGGGTTGTGGGGTGTAACCCATGCAGACATGGGGAGAATGTGCAAACTACACACGGACAGTGACCCCGGGCTGGGATTCAAACCCGGGTCCTCAGCGCCATAGTCCCAGTGCTAACCACTGCACCACATGCCGCCCTCAGCCGGTTGTCTAACCTCAATGTACATCAGCATGTTCACACTGGGGAAAGACCATTCACTTGCTCCATGTGTGGGAAGGGACTCATTCATTATCCAGCCTTCTGATACAGAAGAGAATTCACACTGAGGAGAAGCCACTCTGTTGTACTCCGTGTTGTAAAAATTTCAGGCAGTCATCCACTCTCGTTGCACACCAACATACTCACACTGGGAAAAGAGCGTTCATCTGCTCTGTGTGTGGAAAGGGATTCACTCGGTCATTTAACCTCTTGACACATCAACAGCTTCATGAGTGACTGAAGAGACTGGATTCTGCTGTTATTGCTGCTGTTAATCACATACAAGATCGATAGTCTTACAATATTTGGTTTATTTCTGCTGGTAACTGGCTGCAGTTTAATATTCTGGATTCATCACTGATTTGTGGGGCCGCAGTGTCTATTTTTAAAATCATCTTTCCTCTTAGAATCATTTAAGTTACAGAGCAGAAGGAGGCCATTCGGCCCAGTGAGTCTACACCTGCCCTTGGAAAGAGCCCCCCACTTAACCCCACACCTCCGTCTTATCCTCAAAGCCAGTAACCCCACCTAATCTTTCTGGACATGAAGGGCAATTTATCATGGCCAATCCACCTAACCTGCACATCTTTGGACTGTGGGAGGAAACCGGAGCACCCGGAGGAATTCCACACATACTTGGGGAGACTCCGCACAGACAGTGACCCAAGCCGGGAATCAAACTGGGATCCTGGAGCTGTGAAGCAACTGTGCTAACCACTGTGCTACCATCCTGCCCTAATTCAAGATCTCTCCCAGCAACAGATTTGCAATAAATAATGATGACATTTGCAATAACATTATGATTTTTTACTTTAATCCTAAATAGTTTTTTGGTGTAAAATCTATAATTTAGTTTCGAAAAGATTCTACTGATCTCCAATTGGAAAATGCTGATTAATCCTTGCTGACAAATTTTTCTGACTTACACATTCTTCACTATGACACCACCATTATAAAATTAAATTATCAACATGAAATAAAACCATAAAATATTTCACAGGCTCATGAATAGAAACGTAATCAATCAACATTGATATTGATGAAACCTGGAAGTCGCTGATTGAATCATTTCTGACACAGCAGCAGCAACATTTGGTAAAGGTGGAACCCACAACAAAGACTGGTTTGAGACCCACTCAGCAGAGATGACATCTGTCATTGAAGCAAAAAGCAAAGCCGACCCAATGCCCAACATAAATCCAAGAGCTGGAACAAAGCATCACTTGGGACTTGAACGTTGCCAAGACCATTGTGTAAAACATGGAGATACTGTGGAAATAAACACTGGAGCAGCCTGCGTCCAGGAATCTTAGCTACCTTTGATTATGGATTATGGTGAAGTTCTCACTAACAGAAGTAAACATGTCACGCTGGGTTGAACACAACAGTGAGCTGTACCCCTGTGAGAAGGGCATCTCCCAGTCTCTGTTTGACTCTCCTGCAGCTTCCTGTCATGGTTGAGTTGGACGAGGAACCCTCGTCACTTGAACTGGGAAAGGCCATTGATTGCTGAGCAAGCAGAAAGGTGCCCAGCAAGGATGGAATTCCAGCTGAACTGCTCACGCACAGAAAGTCCCAGCAATTGCCACACCTTCGTGACCTGCTCCTCCTCTGTTGTTAGGTTGTCGGCTGTTCCTCATTTAGAGGATGGCATCTACTCAGAGTCATGTGTTTCTCCTGTGGTCTTTCTGCGATTGGAGAAGTTGTTTCTCGACCCGCAGATCTTTGGCAGAGATCCCTCTCTGCCTCTTCATTGAGGCGTTGGAAATCAAAAGTAATAATAATCTTTATTATTGTCATAAGTAGGCTTACATTAACACTGCAGTGAACAGGGGCAGAGTAAATTCAGAGACAGGCATGGCAGCACCCAGTTATTAGCCTTGACCAGAACATCAGCTTTTTCAGCATTGTTTCTCCAGAGTTATTAAAGTTCCCGATTGTCGCACAGGAAAGAAACACAGGTTGAGGTGCTGATGGAGATCCTGGTGCATCCTCAGCCACCAATAGTAATTATATAAAATCGAGGTGTTGAAATATCTGAAGGTATGATCGATAAGTTTGCAGATGGAAAATTGTTGGTGTGGTAACTAGCGAGGACACAAGCTTTAAATTATGGGATGATACAGATGGGCTGGTCATATGGGCAGAACAGTGGCAAATGGAATTTAACCAGGAAAAGTGTCAGCTCTTGTACAGAGTCAGTACAGACATGGTGTGCCGAGTTACACTGAACATTCAGTATCACGAGAAAGAGGGAAGAAGATAGAGGAATTACTGATTCTGGGATTGAACCCAGGAACAGTTTGCATCTTCTGGGGAGGAGAGAGGAAGAACCCATTGGGGAAAAAACCTTAAGTTTTGCATTCTTCCACAGGAGAGCAGCATTTAATCATTTTGAGAAATGGAGAATAGCAGAATTCTCATTGACAATTCGTTTGATTATTTTTATCAATTGGTAACCAAGTTATTGTGTATTAACTGTTTGCGGTTTCAATGGTGCGGCTATTACCCAACATTCCCTGCGGCTGTGAATGTGCCCTGTTCACTGCACAGGAACCCAGTGCGCAGACGCAAGGGCTATGTTTGGAGCATGCGCAGTGTCACTGTGCTCGGAGGTCTGCGAGCGCGGCTGTTTCGGGCGGTGAGGCGGAGGGAGGAATGGAGCCGGGACTGGCAACCAGGGGAGAGAATGTTTGGAACTTCTATCCTGGACTCGAAGAGTGATGGATTTTGGAAACTCCTTTTACCGGGGGTTAGGGGAGGATTTACACCCGGCAAACTCCAACCAAGATAAATGTTTGTCTGATCTTAATTTTTAACCTCGACTAACATTTCTGACCATTGTAATTTCCTTTTACAGCTGCTTCCAAAGCTTCTGATATCTTTCCAGCCGAAGGTTGGAGCAGGAGATTGTAAACTTGGAAACACTGAAATTGTGACACAGGTGAGTATTATTATTATTTGCTATCATAAATTTAGAGAGCCCAATTATTTGATTCCAAATTAAGGGGCACTTTAGCGTGGCCAGTCCGAAGCTGGCACTCCCAGTGCAGACTTTGGTGTTGTGAGATTGTTGCCGTGGTACTGCTGCTGCTCTCTCTCTGCTGCTGCTGCTGCTCTCTCTCTCTCTGTTGTTGCTGCTCTATCTCTCTGTGTTGTTGCTGCTCCCTCTCTCTCTCGCTGTTGCTGCTCTCTCTCTCTGTTGCTGCTGCTCTCTCTCTGCTGTTGCTGCTCTCTCTCTGCTGTTGCTGCTCTCTCTCTCTGTTGTTGCTGCTCTCTCTCTCTGCTGTTGCTGCTCTCTCTCTGCTGTTGCTGCTCTCTCTGCTGTTGCTGCTCTCTCTCGCTCTGTTGTTGCTGCTCTCTCGCTCTCTCTGTTGTTGCTGCTCTCTCTCTGCTGTTGTTGCTGCTCTCTCTCTGCTGTTGTTGCTGCTCTCTCTCTCTGCTGTTGTTGCTGCTCTCTCTCTCTGCTGTTGCTGCTCTCTCTCTGCTGTTGCTGCTCTCTCTCTGCTGTTGCTGCTCTCTCTCTGCTGTTGCTGCTCTCTCTCTCTGTTGCTGCTCTCTCTCTCTGTTGCTGCTCTCTCTCTCTGTTGCTGCTCTCTCTCTCTGTTGCTGCTCTCTCTCTCTGTTGCTGCTCTCTCTCTGTTGCTGCTGCTCTCTCTGCTGTTGCTGCTGTCTCGCTCTCTCTGCTGTTGCTGCTCTCTATGTTGCTCTTGCTGCTCTCTATCTCTCTGTTGTTGCTGCTCTCTCTCTGTTGCTGCTGCACTCTCTGCTGTTGCTGCTCTCTCTCTGCTGTTGCTGCTCTCTCTCTCTCTGTTGTTGCTGCTCTCTCTCTCTGCTGTTGCTGCTCTCTCTCTGCTGTTGCTGCTCTCTCTGCTGTTGCTGCTCTCTCTCGCTCTGTTGTTGCTGCTCTCTCGCTCTCTCTGTTGTTGCTGCTCTCTCTCTGCTGTTGTTGCTGCTCTCTCTGCTGTTGTTGCTGCTCTCTCTCTGCTGTTGTTGCTGCTCTCTCTCTCTGCTGTTGCTGCTCTCTCTGCTGTTGCTGCTCTCTCTCTCTGTTGCTGCTCTCTCTCTCTGTTGCTGCTCTCTCTCTCTGTTGCTGCTCTCTCTCTCTGTTGCTGCTCTCTCTCTCTGTTGCTGCTCTCTCTCTCTGTTGCTGCTCTCTCTCTCTGTTGCTGCTCTCTCTCTCTGTTGCTGCTCTCTCTCTCTGTTGCTGCTCTCTCTCTCTGTTGCTGCTCTCTCTCTCTGTTGCTGCTCTCTCTCTGTTGCTGCTGCTCTCTCTGCTGTTGCTGCTGTCTCGCTCTCTCTGCTGTTGCTGCTCTCTCTCTCTCTCTCTCTCTGTTGCTGCTGCTCTCTATGTTGCTCTTGCTGCTCTCTATCTCTCTGTTGTTGCTGCTCTCTCTCTGTTGCTGCTGCACTCTCTGCTGTTGCTGCTCTCTCTCTGCTGTTGCTGCTCTCTCTCTCTCTGTTGTTGCTGCTCTCTCTCTCTGCTGTTGCTGCTCTCTGCTGTTGCTGCTCTCTCTCTGCTGTTGCTGCTCTCTCTCGCTCTGTTGTTGCTGCTCTCTCGCTCTCTCTGTTGTTGCTGCTCTCTCTCTCTGTTGCTGCTGCTCTCTCTCTGTCACTGCTGCTCTCTCTCTGATGCTGCTGCTCTCTCTCTGCTGTTGCTGCTGCTCTCTCTCTGCTGTTGCTGCTGCTCTCTCCCTCTCTATGTTGCTCTTGCTGCTCTCTCTCGCGCTGTTGCTGCTCTCTCTCTGTTGCTGCTGCTCTCTCTCTCTGTTGCTGCTGCTCTCTCTGCTGTTGCTGCTGCTCTCTCCCTCTCTATGTTGCTCTTGCTGCTCTCTCTCTCGCTGTTGCTGCTCTCTCTCTCTGTTGCTGCTGCTCTCTCTCTGTTGCTGCTGCTCTCTCTGCTGTTGCTGCTGCTCTCTCCCTCTCTATGTTGCTCTTGCTGCTCTCTCTCTCTCGCTGTTGCTGCTCTCTCTCTGTTGCTGCTCTCTCTCTCTCTCGCTGCTGCTGCTCTCTCTGTTGTTGCTGCTCTCTCTCTCTGTTGCTGCTGCTGCTCTCTCTCTCTGTTGCTGCTCTCTCTGCTGCTGCTGCTCTCTCTGTTGCTGCTGCTCTCTCCCTCTCTATGTTGCTCTTACTGCTCTCTCTCTCTCTCTGTTGCTGCTCTCTCTGCTGCTGCTGCTCTCTCTGTTGCTGCTGCTTCTCTCTCTGCTGTTGCTGCTCTCTCTCTGCTGTTGCTGCTCTCTCTCTCTCTCTGTTGCTGCTCTCTCTCTATGTTGTCACTCTCTCTCTGTTGCTCTTGCTGTTACTCAGTTTGCTGCCTGTTTCCAGTGCTGGTTGCTGCTGAGCTGCCTGGAGGAAGGAGAGGTGAGAGAAGGAAGGAGAGGGGAGTAACGGAAGGAGAGGTGAGAGAAGGAAGGAGAGAAGGACAACAACAAGCAGGCGACTTCAAAACAAGATGGGAGTAAAGCCCTTTGGACTACTTGTTTGCTGGGCCTCTCCCAGGCTGAAAGCCGGGAGAGGCCTTATTCAATCTGGTGTGCTTGTTCCGGGACAGGGGGATCGGGTGGACAGTGTGTTTTGTGAGCCCCCTCCAGCAGGGAGGAGGTTGGTTCCATTGGCTGGTCGTTCCAGGGTGGGCTGTGTTTTTGCTGAGTCCTACTTGGGCCGAAGACCGTTCGAACCAGCGCCAAGTACATTGGTGTGGTCGACCTAGGGTAGGTGCAAGGACTGTGTTTTTTCCTGGGCCCCCTCCCAGCCTTCACTCCCCAATCCACCCACCCTCCAGCTTCACCGGAGTCTCAGGAGACCCCCACCTCAGACATCCTTCAAACTCCGGTGCCCCACCCTCCTGTGTCACTATCCTCCTCCAACGGTGCCCCTTGCTCTCTCTTCCTCCCTTGCCTCGTTCCTTCCGTATCACTTCCTAGGATGAGAGTACATCATTCCACCACCCCCCCCCCCCCCCCCCGGTCTAGTTCTCCTCAAATTCGAACATGAACAAGGCCACTTTGGAGTGGGTGTGGCACTTGCCCTAATGGCCACTCTACCTACACCAGTGGCAGGGCCGTAAGCGGCGCCACTCCTTGGGGGCGGGGGAGAGAAGCATCATGACACGCCTCCCCCGGTGTGGAGAGAGTAGCGTCCCAACCTCTGCCCCTCAAAATTACATCACGCTCCCGGGAGAAAACAGAGAAATCAAAGTATATTTCGACCACCGAGCAGTCACAGCCTCCCCGAGCTCGACACCTTGGGGACGGGTGTGAGCGAGATCACCGGGGCCCCCCCCCGTTACCGAAGCAGCTTTCCAGCAGCATTAGAATATTATATATGGAATGTAACAAGAAATTCGGAAAAGAAGCTTGTAGTTTAGAAATAGCTGGGTTAATCAGAAATCAGATCGTGAGACATCAAAAAGGATATTCCCCCTTGAAGGTGGGAAGATCTGTAAGAAATCACTGTCTTGTAACCCAATAAAATCTTCAGAAATGTATTGATTATCGGAATAGCTGTGTGTGTGTCTCTCTTGCTTCGAAATAAAGATTCCTGGCTTGACAAACACAGGAAAATATATTCCAATATTACCTCATACGGATGGACACGGTAGTTAGGGAACTGAATTTATCGGGGTAACTGAAGACAATGACTTTGGCCTTAACAATTTTTAATCCAAATTTCTGCTCGTCCAGTACTGGATGTGGGATAAGCAGTTTGATCATTTAGGAGGAATGGAGAGGGATGGTGGTGAGGTAGAGCTGGGTGTTGTCAGTGTACATGTGAAAACTAACACGATGCTTTTGGACGATGTCACCGAGTGGCAGCTTGTAGATGAGAAATAGGAGGGGCCGAGGATTGACCCTTTTTTAAGATGGGTGATGACGGTGGATTTAAAGGTGAGAGGGACAGTACCAGAAGAGAGAGACCTGTTGACATAATCAGCTGACACGGGGAAGTTGGGTGATCGGTCGTTCAGTGAGAATAGGGTCAATACAGCAGAAGGTGGGTCTCATGGACAACAGGAGCACTGAGAGGGCACGAGAGAAGACGGCAGAGAAACTGGAGAAAGGTGTGAGTTCAGAGCTCAGAAACAAAAGTCTGGCCCCGGTGGGCTCGTGGAAGGGAGGAAAGCAGCAGAGGCAGCTGATCGGATTGTCTCTGTAGCTCCATGAGCACCTCACACTTGTTGTTGGAAGTGAGAATGGGAGACAGGGAAGAATGAGAGCCCTTCAAAAGGAATTCATATGAGTTAGAGACATTAAAAAGATGCAATGCAGTGTGCTTAACATAAAGTTGATTTAAGGGACTTCCGGTTGTGGTGATGCCTAGCTAGCCGCACGTTTCGGCGGCTCCAGCTCCGACGGACCTTCGGGCTCTTTTAAGAGCCCCAACGGGAAATTTTGAGGCGACGCAACCCGGTGTGGGGTGAGTGAGAAGGGAGTCCCCCCCCCCCAACGAAGGAGGAAAATATCGTCGGCGGCGGCTGCAGCGCGAGGAATCATCGACGAAAGGGACAGAAAGGGAGAAGACACAAGATGGCGGCGGAGAAAGCTCGGGCGACATGGGGGCCCGAGCAAGATGATTCTTGAGACGGTGCGTGGAGCTGCTGAAGAGGGAGGTGCTGACCCCGATGCTACAGGCAATTGAGGGGCTCAAGGAGACACAAAAGACCCAGGAGACAGAGCTCCGCGTGGTGGAGCAGAAGGTGACGGATAATGAGGATGAGATCCTGGGCCTGGCGGTTAAGACACAGACGCACGAGGCACTTCATAAAAAGTGTACTGAAAGGATCGAGGCCCTAGAAAACGGAGCGCGAAGGAAGAACCTTCGGATACTAGGTCTCCCTGAGGGTGTGGAAGGAGTGGACTGTGGAGCTTATGCAAGTACGATGCTGAGCTCACTGATGGGTGCTGAGGCCCCTACGGGCCCCTTGGATGTGGAGTGGGCACATCGGATCCCGGCGAGAAGACCAAAAGCGGGCGAATCACCCAGGGCGATAATCGTGCAATTTCACCGCCTGAAGGATAGAGAAGAGGTCCTGAGATGGGCTAAAACGGTGCGGAGTAGCAGATGGGAGAATGCAGTGGTACGGGTGTACCAGGATTGGAGTGCGGAGGTGGCGAGAAGGAGGGCGAGTTTTAACCGAGCCAAGGAGGTGTTGCATAAAAAGGTGAACTTTGGGATGCTGCAGCCGGCAAGACTATGGGTCACGAATCAGGAGAGACACCATTATTTCGAGACGGCGGAGGAAGCATGGACCTTGATCAAAGAGGAGAAATTGGATCGGAACTGAGGGACTGATGCTGCAGGAATTGTTATTGTTAATGTTATGGTTGAAGTTAATTGAGAAGTAAATTGGGAAGGGGGGAGACATTGGGAAATGTGGGCGCCGGTGAGGGGGGAAAGACGGGACATAGATGGAGAATGAGGAAGCGGAGGGGGAGGGGAAAGGGAGCTGCGCCACAAGAGGCGGGTCAGGTAAAGGGATGTTCCCGCGCCAGAAAGAATAAGGCGGGAAGACAGGCGCAAGGCGGATGGGAGTTCCCCACATGGGGGGGTCCAGGAGTAGCCGGGGTCAGTTGAAGTCAGCTGACTTACGGAAGTAATATGGGGGGAGCAATCACGCTAGAAAGAGATCTAGCGGGGGTGGGGTGGGGGGACAACTGGGTTGCTGCTGCGGAAATCCAAAAGGAAATGGCTAAAGAGTGGGTGGACGAGGATGGTATGCGATGCTGGGAGAGCGAGGGGGAGTGCGGAGGCGGGATATGGGACTGGCCTAGAGAAGGTAATGGCTAGTCGACACGGGAGGGGGGCAGGTAGCCCCCTAGTGAGGCTGATCACGTGGAACGTGAGAGGCCTGAACGGACCGATAAAAAGGGCCCCGAGTGCTCGCGCATTTGAAAGGACTAAGGGCAGACGTGGTTATGCTCCAAGAGACGCACCTAAAGGTGGCGGACCAAGTTAGGTTAAGGAAAGGATGGGTGGGACAGGTGTTCCACTCAGGACTAGATGCAAAGAACAGAGGGGCGGCCATTTTGGTGGGGAAACGGGTAGCATTTGAAGCAAAGAACATCGTAGCAGGTAGTGGAGGTAGATATGTAATGGTGAGTGGCAGGCTGGAGGGAATGGAGGTCGTGTTGGTTAATGTATATGCCCCGAACTGGGACGATGCGGGATTTATGAGACGGATGCTGGGGCATATACCGGACCTGGAGGTAGGAAACTTGATTTTAGGAGGGGACTTTAATACTGTGCTGGACCCGGGGCTGGATAGATCCAGCTCAAGGACCGGAAGAAGGCCGGCAGCGGCCAAAGTGCTTAAGGGGTTTATGGACCAAATGGGGGGAGTGGATCCATGGCGATTTCTTAGACCTAGGGCTAGGGAGTTCTCCTTCTTCTCCCATGTCCATAAAGTGTACTCCCGGATAGATTTTTTTGTTTTGGGAAGGTCGTTGATCTCGAGGGTGGAAGAAGCTGAGTATTCAGCCATAGCGGTTTCGGACCATGCCCCACATTGGGTGGACCTGGAATTAGGAGAGGAAAGGGAGCAGAGAGCACTCTGGCGATTAGATGTGGGATTGATGGCGGATGAGGGAGTGTGTGCAAGAGTGCGGGGGTGTATTGAGAGATACCTGGAGGTCAATGACGACGGCGAGGTCCCTGTGGGAGTGGTATGGGAAGCACTAAAAGCGGTGGTCAGAGGAGAGCTGATCTCCATTGGGGCCCACACAAGGAAAACAGAGGCCAAGGAAAGGGAAAGATTACTGGGGGAGATTTTAAGGGTGGATAGGGAATTTGCAGAGACCCCGGAGGAGGGACTGTACAAGGAGAGGAGACGACTCCAGACGGAGTTTGACCTTCTGACCACCAGAAAGGCGGAGGTGCTGTGGAGGAAGGCACAGGGGAGGAGGTATGAATATGGGGAAAAGGCTAGTCGCCTGCTGGCTCATCAATTGCGAAAGAGGACAGCAGCGAGGGAGATAGTGGGAATTAGAGACGAAAAGGGAAACACGGTGCGAAGAGCAGGAAAGATAAATGAGGTGTTCAAGACCTTTTATGAGGGACTGTATAGGTCTCAACCCCCAGAGGGAGAGGAGGGGATGCGGCAGTTCCTGGATCAATTGAGGTTCCCGAGGGTGGAGGAGCAGGAGGTGGTAGGCCTGGGGGCACCGATTGGGGTGGACGAGGTTATTAAGGGGCTGGGAAGCATGCAAGCAGGGAAGGCTCCGGGACCGGACGGGTTCCCGGTGGAATTTTACAGAAAATATGTGGACTTGTTGGCCCCGTTGATGGTGAGGACGTTCAATGAGGCCAGGGAAGGAGGGACTTTACCCCCGACAATGTTGGAGGCGACGATATCGCTAATTTTGAAGAGGGATAAAGATCCGTTGCAGTGCGGGTCCT